>NC_143014.1:61843447-62143447 GCF_055824585.1 Amblyomma mixtum
ATGTCTGTCTAGTATGCTGCGGTGAAGAAAACTGAGGTGATTTGCCATGCCCTACCCTAGAAATGTCTACGCTTATTAATACTGTCAATATACCTTGCGTTTCTTACCTCAAGTGGGTCCTGGTTCAGCTTAGCTGTCAAAACGTACGGGACGCCGGCCTTATGCAACTCGTCGATAATATCCAAAATGGACAGCAGTGTTACCCGCAACGATTCTGTTGTCTGACGTGAGGCAAACAAAAGCATGTTCTCGTTGCAGTGGTTGCGTTCTGTTTCATTTAACATATCCAGGTAGTCCTTGATGACCTAAATATGAAGAGAAATAAAGGGTTGTACTAGTGGGAAGATAAATCAACGTATTCTGAAGACGGTGCAGACGACAGTAACAAGGATAGAGAAAGCACATAAAACGGTTTGCCGGTTGTTTTTTTTGTGCCTTCACTGTATACCTGCTGCCTCTTTGCGCCGTTACCAGAATACGGTACAGTGAATAAATTAGTGAAAAGCAGCCTAGACTCATACCTGAATTCGAGGAGAACCCTTCCTGATGCCTTCAGCAGGATGCCTTGCGTTCAGAGCATCGAAAAGGTCGTTCGTGCTCCTGGTAAAGGCTTCGGTGCCGGAGGAGTCTCGTAGCTCTGTGACGCCAGCGTCTCGGTACACCTTCAGTCCAATTGCTGTGCTCCGGCTGAACAACTGCAAAAGGTCAGTTGGATGATGTTTACACTAACGTGGCGTGATAAACGAAGGTCGTAAGCACGGGTTTTTGCGGTTACCTGCGTAGCAAGCCGTACATTCATTCTTTGAAGATTATTCGGCTGAACGTGCGCTGCTTTCAACTTCGGCACCACCTTGAGGTGCTTGTCCTTTTCCGTTTCGTACAGAGCCTTATAGTGACCAAAATTTATGTTTTGCGTTCCAGCCTGAAACGTGAATAAAAAAGGTAGCAGTTAGGCTTTCCTCAAAACAATGAAAAGTATTTCGTCATGGCTATACTTACTTGGCCCCTTTGGTGCTTTAGAAGATGATTTCTTACGCACTTGATGATGTGTGTGGCACATCGCAGACAAAGTATATGAACTTGCCGTCAGGTAAGCATGGATGTGGCATCTTGTGGCTGGTACCAGCCATGCTGCCGTTCACACCAAAATGCTGCCACATGGACTTGTTGCTTCCCGCTCCATCGCTTACAATGCTGAGGACAGTTGCTCCGTACTTGTGAAGCCTCACCACGGCCTCAAGCACCAGTTCCGCCAAGACGCGCCCAGGAGCTGCGCTTTTGGTTGCGAAGCTTGCAATTGGCTGCACCCATCCTTCAAACATTGGCACGAACATGAGAACTAACGCATGGTCTGCCTCCTCGCTAGCATTTCCGCTGACGACACCACCGTAGTCGATGAAACCGTCGACTGTGTATGTAGATTTGTTGAAGTCATAACATTGTTTCAACTTAATTTCGTCCAAGATTAGAGTGCCGAATTTCCCATGGCCATCTTTTGTTTCCATGTGTGTTTGGATTGCTTCAAGAGCAACAGCATTAAATCCATATTTGCAGGGAATGCCCTTCAGTATTTGAGTTAGGCGACTCATGCTTGGTAGTGGTAGCATCTTGAGCTCATTCAGAAGCTTGTATGCTCTCGGACTTGCCAGTCTCACAAGCATGCAGTTAAGAAGCCATTCGGCATCGTATCTGATTCCAGACGGCGCTTTGGCTTTTATTTGCCTAAATGCCGTGATTAAAGCCAGCCGTTGCAGGTTTGGAAGGCCTTCTAGCTGCCGTTCTAGTTGCTCTTCTGAGCTCTTCTCGAGCTTATCTTTTAACTCAGATATTTCTGCCTTCCGTTTCTTGTTAGCTGCCGCAGCTCGCAGCAGGGCTTTTCTAAGACGTCGTGTCTTTAGTTGTTGCAGATGTTTTAGTTTTTCAGAATTTTTTGCTTGACGAATTTGTCTACGCAGCCTCAAGCAATAAGGACAAACTCGCCGCGACGTTATGACAGAGCAGTTCTTGTGATACCTCGTACCTCCGCATGAGCTTTGAGATGTGGCTCCCTCACACAATTTCATTTCATCGATCTTCTTCATAAGAGCTTCTACGTCAGAAACACTCGCAATGTGATATGAGATCTTCTTGTGCAGCTTGCTATACGCGTTCACAGTACATGATATTTGCTCATCAATCAGAATGGTCTTCTCAACAAGCAAGTTCCCCTGCACTAGACGGCGAGTGTAAAATATGCCGCATCTTTCGTCGGTTGTGGCGTCACGGAAATATTCGAATTTCCACTGCGTTGTCGGTAATGCTGCGGACTCCAGACGGTCAAGGTTAAAATCACTTTCTGCAGCGCAGCTGTCCGGTTCGGAATGCACTGATGCGCTCTCGGAATCCTCCAAGTTACCTCCTGGCAGTGCTATCGCGACACACTGGGCACCGCGATCCACTGGAGGCTTTCTCTTCGCCGTAGTGCATTTTGGCTTTGAAATATGCGCCGGCAATGAAGGAAACAGCCTCGGGAGGGCGCCTGGTGCCAGCATCCATTTTCCTCTCTCCAAAAGCACTTCCTTACCTTGCACTACATGACGATAGTGCTTTAGAAGGTCTTCTTCCTCGAAATGGAGATCACAAACTTTGCATTTCGAAGTCAGTTTGCGATCCTTTCTGTGAAGTGCATGCTCCCACCTCTTAAACTCGATGGGGTCTTTCGGCGGCCCGAAGAAATGACGCTCCGTCGAGTCATCGTTGCGATACCCGCTATTGCACCCCGGTGCAAAGCAGGTTGGCATGAAGAGGCACGATGTCAGAAAATACAAACAAAAATGAACTGAGAAGCTGACGACACAAAGCGGCTGTCGCGAGCGCGCTTTAAAAAGGGCGCAGCAGGGCCGGCAACCAGCGTCTCCGCTTCGGCGGACGCGGTTACTGCGACGCACGTCTTTTCAAGGGCGCAGAAGGGCCGGCAACCAGCGTCTCCGCTTCGGCGGACGCGGTTACTGCCAACGTTACTAGAACAAACCAGTAGCGTTGGTTACTGCGACGCGCGTCTTTTCAAGGGCGTAGCAGGGCCAGCAACCAGCGTCTCCGCTTCGGCGGACGCGGTTACTGCGACGCACGTCTTTTCAAGGGCGCAGAAGGGCCGGCAACCAGCGTCTCCGCTTCGGCGGACGCGGTTACTGCCAACGTTACTAGAACAAACTAGAAACGTTGGTTACTGCGACGCGCGTCTTTTCAAGGGCGTAGCAGGGCCAGCAACCAGCGTCTCCGCTTCGGCGGACGCGGTTACTGCGACGCGTGTCTTTTCTGTCTCTCTTGCTGTTATGTTAATACGTAAATAGTTTTATTACCAGTGTACCTCTCCCCCTGTCCTCTCTACTCTCCCCTCACCTCTTTATTTTCACTCCTACACACTGCCTGCTATCCTTTATTTCCGCTGCCCCAGCTCAGGTGCTTCCAGCAGCGATGGCAGATGCCGGAGCTAGTAACAATCTTTTTCCTTCCATTTACAATGTATTGCTGTCATATCTTTCAAATCTCTTGTTTCTGCACGTATCAGCGGTGGTGGCTCAGCAGTCTTTCAGTGGCCCGAAGAAATGACTGGCCGGGGAGTCATCGTTGGGATACCCGCTATTGCATCCCGGTGCAAAGCAGGTCAGCATGTACTAACTAGTCATAACCCAATTATTCACGAATGGTTAGTCATGACTAGTTAGTAATTAACCAGTCATGGCTAGTCATGACTAACGGCTAACCATGACTATCGGCTAACCAGTCATGACTAGCAATGACTGGTTAATTACTAACTAGTCATGACTAACCATTCATGACTAACTGGGTCATGACTTGGCCCATGCCTTACTAGTCATGATTGGTTATTGAATAACTAGTCATGTCTGGTTAATGACTAGCTAGTTATGATTAACCAGCGATGACAAACAGTCATGATTGATTAATGACGAAGTAGTCATGTCTGGTTAATGACTAGGTAGTCATGACTAACCAGCGATGACAAACCAGTCATGACTAATCAGTCATTAACCAGTTGTAACTAGTCATGACTGGTTAACTAGTCACGATTGCTTAATGACTAACCAGTCATGACTAATCAGTCATTAGTCATGAGTAACCAGTCATGACTAACCATGACTAACGGCTAACCAGTCATGGCTAGCCATGACTGGTTAATTACTAACTAGTCATGACTAACCATTCATGACTAATTGGGTCATGACTTGACCCATGACTTACTAGTCATGACTGGTTATTGGCTAACTAGTCATGTCTGGCTAATAACTAGCTAGTCATGACTAACCAGCGATGACAAACCAGTCATGACTAGTCATGACTAATCAGTCATTAACCAGTCGTAACTAGTCATGACTGGTTAATGACTAACCAGTCACGATTGCTTAATGACTAACCAGTCATGACTAATCAGGCATTAGTCATGACTGCTTCATGACTAACTTGTCATGACTAACCAATCATGACTAATTGGGTAACGACTCACCAATCATGACTAATTGGGTCACATGAACCATGACATACTAGTCATGATTGGTTATAGACTAACTAGTCTGACTAGTTAATTGATGCCTGCTTATTGACCAACTAGTCATGATAGGTTAATGATGAACTAGTCATGTCTGGCTAAGGACTTGCTAGTCATGACCAACTAGTCATGATTGGTTACCGACGAACTAGTCGTCTGGCTAATGACTAGCCAGTCATGACCAACATTACTAGAACTTGGTTCCAGTAACGTTGGTCATGACAAACCAGTCATGACTAATCAGTCATAACTGGTCATGACTGGTTAATGACTAACTAGTCGACTGCTTAATGACTAACCAGTCATGACTAATGTGTCATTAGTCATGGTTAGTCATGGATAACCAGTCATGACTAACCATGAGTAACGACTAATCAGTCATGACTAGTAATGACTGGTAATTGAATAACTAGTCATGACGAACCAATCATGACTAACTAGTCACGAGTTCTTAATGATTAGTTCAAATGCCAAATGAGTAGCTAGTGACTTCAAATGCCAAAGGCATTTTGTTTTTTGTTAAAGCCTGGATTTTTCACAATGAATGACAAAGGTCGTGGTTCGATTCTCAGCCTCGACAGGTTTTTTTTTAGTAGTGACGCCTACACGCGGACACATCTGCCGACACGGCTGCTAACGACAGTATGAGGCATTAAAGGCTTTAGTCTTAAAATTAACTGAAGACGACACAAAACGGCTGTCGCGAGCACTCTTTAAAAAAGGCGCATCAGGGCCAGCGAGCCGCACCGAGCGGCGACGAGGGAGCAAGACTCGATCACAGCGCCACTAGTTCGCGCGACCGCCACTTGGGACAGCTCTCCGGGCAGAGCTGCGAAACTGATTTGGTTCTAGTAACGTTGATATCTATGCTATTCTGGTGATGTCCCTTGCGAGTGGGATTCTGAGAAGCCAGAAGTATGGGGTGCGTTCCAATAGTCCCGAGTAGACGTCTACTTAGACGTCTTGCCGGACAGCCGCCATTTTGAGACGCGTTCCAATTTTCACGAAGCCGTCCAAGAAGACTGCTTCGCCGAAGTCCACATCGATGCAGGCTAAGTTCCTGTCTAAAGATGGCGGAGCAGTTGGTGCAGTCAGAGCTGAGTGAACCGTGCTCTTGGCGGGCACTGGAGGCCCGGAGACGCACCATCTTTCAAGTGTCAGTCATTCCGTTAAGTTGATTTTTATAGGAACTGGCGGCAAATAAAGCCGTCTTTGTGGACCTACGATTATATTTGTGAATCGCGCGAGAGGAAATCGTGTGGGTGAGATCGTCTGCTGAAGCGGTAGCGATGAACGCACCATTATTGCAGAAAAAATAAAATAAAATAAGAACTAGCAAACTACTAACAGAGTGTTTTTAACTTGTTTTATTAAGAATTTTAAAGAACATAGGGTTGCAACTATTCGCAAATGTTAGTTCAGTTTATATGCCGCAAGGCGGCGCGTGAAGTAGACACGTTCCAATATGTAGACATGTAGACGGCTTCCTAGACGTCACACTAGACGTCTTGTTGGACGTCTAGAGAATTGGAACGCACTGATGGTTTTCGACATGGCTGTTTCACTGTTGCCATACTATCTGAAATTCTACACGAGATGGCCAAATGCACTGATAAAAAAGAGCGACTGGATATCACCTTCATTGATTTTAAAAAAGACTGACAAAATATCCCACCATAAGAGTTTCGAAACCAATTTATTGAACAATATGGCAATGGATTGAGGCATACCTAACAGAAAAGTTTCTCGACAATGTTGCCAGTTTAAATAAGGATGTACAATCAAGTATTCCACAAGCGTCTGCGATGACTTTGCTTTTACCTTTGTATATCAGCGACATGAGCATCAGCTTTTTACCAGAAAAAACATTATGCAGACGATACTATTACTTATTGTAATATACAATCTCATGATTATCAGAACAGACTGAATGAGCACTTGGTCATAAGTAGTGCTGGGTGCAAGGGGTGGCCAAAGGAAATGAATACAGAAAAGACAGCTGTTTTGAAGCGATAGCTTCACTCTGCTAGATAAAGCCGGGTATCGCCATGTGTGCAACATCACGAGCATGACTGGCAGGTGGCGCCAAGAGAGCAGCCCAGGAGGCAGGTTGGCCACCTAGGTCAAGTGACCTCATGCGGTCCAGAACCAAGTGCTAGCGACATCAAATTAGTGGAACTAAAGCGCCAAAATGAAATGAGTGGACAGACACGACTAGAAGAGGAAAATAATTAGGACATATTTTGTGTTTCAAAAGCATTCAAAAACAATTGCAGTGATTCCTTTTAAAATGTTTAGTTGTGTGCATTTTGTTAGAAAGTATAGCTATAGTATAGCGCTTGCTTTGTAAAAATTTTTATGACAGCGTTCGCTCAGAGCAGCGGCAATGGCAGCGGGACGATGCCAAGGTTGACGGTGCTCTGATGTCATACCCTTGTCATATCTTTTGACCACGACCCCCTCTATAAACTTCCGAGACTTCCGACCTGTTCATGCTGGCGCTCCATCTGTCGCCAGATTTGCTTTTGCTTGTCTAGTTTTTTTTTAGTTCGCCAAACTGCCGCCACAAGCCGTGGGCGCTGCAACTTGCCCCCATCGCTTTGCCGGCTTTGCTCTCCGCTCTCCGCACGGCTGTCTCCGCGTGCTCCGCTTGTTGTTGCGTGCCGAAGGTGTTTTCTTTTGTGTCATTCGGAGGTGATCGTGTATAATGCCTGTATACTTGCTTCAGATGTGATGTTGGTGGGCTGTCGGTAAATTGCTGGGTGCTATGTAGTTGGAGCTTGTATATTTTCGATTATGTCCTTAGTCATACAACCTATATTTTAACTGGTAGTATACTGGTCGTACTTCGCAGTGTTGGTGGGTTGCACATTAATAAAATATGTTCTGCTGGTCTGAACATTTCAGTTTCAGATTACTGATTTTCATGCATTTGTGATGCTTCAAAAGCAATGTCTGCAAATGTGAACAGATATCGTCAAAGTACTGGTGCTGGAATGTACCATACTATATTCAGGGAATAAAACTTTGCTTGAACTGTGAGCTTGCTTCTTACCTCTATTTCTTGCCGTGCAAAACTGCTACATACAGCTGCGTGCAAAAGGTTTACAGCATGGAACTTGCATGGAATTCCAAATTTTCGTCCATTAGTACTGAGCATGGAAACCGTGAAAATTTGTAGCAGTCATAACGAGATTTGACCGCTAAGCATTTCTTTTTGAGAAGGAATCCATTCGCAGCAGCAGAATATCGTTCCTGAATTTCATTCTGCAGAGGCTTTTAAGGTGGATCTAATGTTAATAGGTGTTGATCAAGATTAACCACCCATGTTCATCTAGTATTGCAAACAACAGGATGTCTAAAAGTGTTCAACCAGAACACATGTCCTTTTCCAAGAAGAAAATCCTACGGAAATAGTTTTTCAGCACAAGATTTTCATAGGTAGAGTATTCAAATTGGTCATACTACATAAAGCTTGGCTTTCTACATAACATTCCTATGGATCAGAAGCGCTCACAAGAGTTGCTGAATGAATTTCAGTTAGCCTCCTAACGCTTTAAGCTAGGTGATCCGCAGTAATGAAAGCGCAGGGCACCTTCGATGCGAGATATGCGGCAGTTAATGCCAGCGAAGCTCGAACAGTGGCCATAATCGCGAGAATTAACGGTGTTAAGGGTCATTTTGAAGATGTAGGCACGAATAGTCGCTGTAGCACGTAGCGGTACGCCGACTGTTGCCTTCGTCCTTAGAAGGTCGCTATTACTAGACCCCAACGCGTAAAACACGGTTAACGGAACCTGGAAACAGCAGGTCGTAAAGGTAACCGACTTATACGGGTGACAGTTTACGCTAATTGTATTTTTTTCGCGCTGCAGGAACTTGGTTTTCAAGATCAATGTATTGACTAGCCCATGCACGAATTACTTTTGCACCAGACAGCGAAGCGTTGCTGCACAAAATGAAGCAAGGAAAGGAATATAAGACTTGCATTTTCCAGGCCATGCGCTGTATATTACTGTTCTTTGTTTTTCATACCTATGCGTTCCCACGGCAAAATCGCTCGTGCACTGGATCAGGTAGTCAATCGTATTTCGGAACCCTCCGCTACGGTGCTTCTCATGGCCAGAGTGCTGCTTTGAGACGTTGAACCCCATGAATCAGTCAATATACGCGCTAGGAACACGAAAAACAAACAGAAGAACGCGCACTGCGGTGCGCCAGGACCAGCCAGGACCGTGGCGCACGACATCGCATCGTCTGCTGTGGGGGTTAGTCCAGGCGACACCTGGCGGTACCTTCGGTCCCTACACAACAGTTTTTAGGTCCGCGCGCCGCCGTAGGGGTGGCGTCAGTGAGCAGGTCGGAATAAAGCCCCTGAAAAAACTAAAGTAGCGACAAGACGCCCTCCCTCTTCTCTCCTCCTCCCCCGCGCGCCGGGCGAACGACTTTTGTTTTCTTTGTGATTTCATGTGACTGCGGTGGCGACCTCTAGCCCGCTCCGACGGAACTAACGCCCCTTTTCAATTGGTTGCGCTGGATTCCCGTGCTTGCCGAGTTCTTCTCTAGTCTCCGCATTAACCGTGCGTTCCGCTGCATAAATACATCGGTGACTTAGGAGAAACATTTGCATGCTTCACTGAATCGTCTAAAGGCAAAAATGAGCACGCATAGATGGATTGTTTTGGTCGAGCCGCACGCGCACCATGTCCGGGAGCGCCGGGCTCTATGCGGAGTGCGAAGTTTGATATCGAGAGTGGAGCGTGCATTGAACGTAACCGTGAATCACGAGGCCGTAGAATGAATTTGCGGTGATCTGTTTTGGTGAAGAGGGGTATGCAAACAGAACGACCGTCCCCGCCTGAACGCTGGACGTGCTACTACGGATGCAGAGGTTTGACATTCGAAAAGACACCTGCAAGTGAAGGCATTCTAAATGCCCGTAGTTCATCCGCTCTTCTAGTGGCTTTTGGTTTTGGTCTGCTGCAGTGTATCGCGGACCAGGTAAGACGCTTGAGGGAGTGCTCGAAATACGGTATGAAGGCCACGCTACGTGTGTACTTATCTGTGCCTCCCCTAATGTTCTCTCGCGTGCATGAACTGTAACGATATAGACTCCCGCATTAAAATTTTCTTTGGAATAGTTACTTAGTAAGGACAAAACCTACCTCGCAAATATCCTTCGCCTGCCAGCAAAGGGATAATAAAGTTCTACATAAAGTTCTACATAAACGATGGGCACTATCACGCGTACCCACAGCTACTGGTCATATTTCGAGAGTAAACGCAAGCCAGCGCGCGCTAGCTGGTGTTTCCACCAACGGTGCCTACGGTGCCTTGACGATGCATATCGGCGCGATAATTCTCTTTTTGTCTTTTTCTGTAATATATCTATATATAATATACACACACGCACGCGCGCACGCGCGCGACTGCAGAATGTAACGCGTGCGCTTCACCATGTCAGAGCGCAGTTTGATCTCCGCTTATAGTACGCACGTATGTCTAACTGCGGCATGCGCTCAAATTTAAGGAACTCACTCTACAGTTAGACGTGTGCCTCGCGTCAGCAAGGCAGAAATTTGGGCGAGTTGGTACGTATTCATGATTTTGTTCACAGCGCATGACAAGAACGGGAAAAACGCCTCGCGTCAGTTACACGTTTGCGTGCGTGCAATCACGATGCGCTCAACGCAAGCTCCCTTATGTCGAGCTTACTGCGGCCATACGGTCGATTGCGAACAAACCACTGCACAGCGTAGCTTGAAAAAAAAAAAAAGGAAAACTCAGCAGCTATTGAAAGCACGTCACTGACCTCGCAAAGTCTGATCGATGGCGTTGCGTTAAATTTCGCCCGGCCAATTCTGTGTAACCAAACCTTCCTCCGGCCAGCGTCGATTTTCGATGATGGAATTGCGAAGAACCGCTTTCCGCCGTCGTGACGGTTCTTGTACCCGAAGGCGCAGCTGCTCGTCATGCCGCACAGATAGACGGCTTGAAGTTAGGTGACTGACACACGTTCCGAACAAAACAAAAGCCGCTGTTCTTCACAGCAAGCAAAAGCGCAGTGTCCGCAACGACGCCTGCCGAACCTACGGTGCGCGGTTGGAGCGGACAATATGGCGTCTGCGGCCGCGAAAAGCGCGGGTTTAAAGGACTTTTGCGCGCGAAACCACCGACCAATGGGAAGAGGCGACGGGCGCCAGCGACCAATGGGAAGAGGCGACGGGCGTAGGAGAGGGAGAGGCGGCGTTTTGCAAAGGTTGTCGCTACTTTAAAAATTTCCAGGGGCTTTAGGTCGGAAGTTTATAGAGGAGGTCGTGCTTTTGACCATTCTGCTTGCTTTTGTTTGAAACTCGATTCTGCTAGCCCTACTTTTTCCTCGTTGCTTGTTGCTCGAGTTCTTGGTGTGCATCGTTCGTGTACAGTTTCCGCTTTTCCCTTTTGCCAGCGCTTCTGTGTAGTTTCGTTCGGTTGGGTGCGGTTCTGTCGCTTTTGCCCCAAAAGGGCATCGTCTGTGGCCATGGGGCCCCCGTACGCAAAAAAGAGGTGAGCGGTTGCACGATGTGCGAGCGATAACCTGTCTGGCGGCGTCACATTTCATCGCTTTCCCAAGTAGGGGACGAAGGAAAAAGGCACAACGAGAATTGACTGCCTAAAAATAGCGTTGGTGGTCGGCACTCGTCGCGTCTTCATTCTTCGTTCTCGTGTCGGGTGTCGCGCTGAAGCGTCGCGGCGTTCAGTTTATTTTCCCGCCAAGCAGCACGTGAAGCTCACGTCACGAATATGACGTCACTAAAACACGTGACTTCGACGTCGCGTTTTTGTTTTAATTATGACGTCACTTTTTAGTTGTCCACGAATTTCGAAGATAGCGCTGGCTGCGCACCATAAGCCGCTATGTTTTGAACGTATGGGCTTCTAAGCAGCCTACGCTACCATAGTACATCTACTTTGGCGCCATCACAACCTGCCTATCGGATAGTGAGCAAACTGCCCACCGTAGTAGGTGACCATTAATGATTTGTTGCTCGGGATGAGCAACTTGGGCCACACAAAGCACACCGCTATAAGCTTGCCATCTCAGGGTAGCGGTGCATCGGTTAACCACAGCACCACTGCGCTAGGAAGACTATGAGGACTCCCAGGGATCTATGAATGCATAAAATAGAGAATAACTTCCTGCCTATATGCGAATTACCCCAATACGCTATTGCATCATGCCCTTAAGGCGTGGCTTAAGTGTCCCCCTCCTTTGTTATTTTAGTATCATAGTAAAAGGCCCCCCCCCCCCCCCCCTTGATTTTATTATAGAACTGATGCCATTCTGAAGGATGTCACCGAGTACAGGTACTTGGGCTTGTGCCTCAGACATGATCTCAATTCATCAGCAGCACATGTAAACAAAGTTGGCGATAAAGGAATTAAAAAGCCTTCAGACACTACAGCAGATATGAAGCAGACTCCTACAGCTAATGATATATGCAAGCCCAGTTTGGGAGCCTTATGTCGAGTAGAATATTTTGAAATGTGAACGCCTACAGAACAATGCTCTTAGGTTCATATAACTTATTCTAGAATGCAATCATCTTCAAGACTTGGGAAAGGCTAGATTTACAACCGTAAAGAAAATGGAACACAATAGGATTGTTTTCTTCTACCACATTTTGCGTGGCTATTAAAGCGTAAACCTTGCAAGATGCAAGAGACAGTTTGACCGCGTCAGGGACGAAACACACCAAACATAATAAACCACCGATTTACAGGAGATTGCTTTCGTTATTCTGTTCTCATGCAGACAATAGCAGAGTGGAACAAAAACTATCAATGAAACTATAGGTTCTGAAGTTAAGGGAGCTTTGAAGCTGCATTACAGAAATATTTCAAGAGTTCTTATATTTTGTATACTAGCCTTGCTACATGTCATTGTTTAAGTGTTCTATGAATGCTGCATCTCTGCTTTGTTTCATTTCAATACTAGTCAGTGAGAACTGCTCTTGATTACAATTTCTTGCACTTTTGTTACTTTGGCTGTGTGCAGTTTTTTTTTTTTCACATTGCATACAAGTTGACTGAAAGCAATGCTATATAGTATTTTCGGATATTTCTACGTATGTTTAAATCTGTTTCCTACAACAGTTTATGCCATATCATATACTTTCAGTAGTGTGCCATAATGCTAATGTTCAATGGTTTCGTTTACTCTTATCGTATTTCACGCACAGGCGACTTCAAAATTTTGTATTTGCGGAGTTGCGACTCCTGCCTTGGCCTGTGCCGGCAGTATGAATAAAAATAGCAGACGGCCCACACTGGCCAGCACAGCCCAGCGCTTCCGAGAGCACACTGTTTTAGTCGTCGATTTGTATTGCCAGACTGCAGTGGGTTTTGAGCCTCTTTGCAGATTCAGAGCAATATGTCGGATAGCAGATTAGAATTTGTCATAATCTGCCATTCGCCACCCGCTACGATCTGCACATCGGAAGCTACGGTACGCCAAGCGTTCCAATCATGGCACCCGTAACGTCACATGCAGGCCATTCAGAAATGATTTTGGCAATAGCCAACTAGATGCACGCCTTTACAGTGAACATTTCGCAGCTTTAGACGTGCAGATAAATTCATGTACGGTAAAAAATAGGGGCTGAAAAACACAGTAAATTGCATTTGCACTATTTGCATTTGCAACTGCATTGCACTACTTCATTGTGTAACCCAGACTTTCCTTTCATCCGTGCCTCTCGCATGTAGATGAGCCCACAGAAGTTTGCAGAAGATGGGAAACAAAACACCCCCAAACTTTTGCCTTTAGGCATGGCTCAATATCGAGAGATGCACAGTGCAGGCAGTCCGTGGTTGCATGCATGAACTGCTAAGGAATTTACCATCTTCGTGCCCTCCATGCTCCATACACTACTTGGTTGTTCGTGCACAGGAAAAGTACACAGGTGCACTAAATGACTGCACTAACTTTTTCCACTTGTGGCCCATTTTGCTCTCCTACACATTATGCCACCCACTGCCAACCTATAGTAGGATACAACTTAAAAACAAACACAGCAGTTGGCAACACTGGAGACTGTCCGCAGCATCCTGTATTACTCTGCTAACCAATGACAATAACAAAAAAAATCACTTTTCTAATATTTGACCGTATCAAACAAGCAAGAGGCATCAAAATTCTTGCAACTTTTAATTTCATCTCATGATTAGCTTCTTTAGATAATTAGACAGCTTTGACAACAGTCTACTTTTTGTCATTGAGGATTCGCAGGCCTGAATGTGGATGGAGGTTCACTGCAGACTTGAGTTCTGACTATAGTTCCCAGTTTTCCACTCTGTTCCATAGTTCTGCATACTTCATTGCAACATAACATTGGCTGTTGCTTTGCCTGCATACATCTACCACTGCAAGATGCAACAGCACCAACTTCTTACAACTGCTTCCACATTTATGATGCGCTTCACTAGTGCTGCGCTCTTGCTCCATATGCCCTCAAAGCATTAGGCTTACCTAATGCTCTCCACACATCTCAAAGTGCCCCACTGGCTATCTTAAGGCTAAAAATAGCAGCTTAAATGCACACTGAACTTAATAGTTTTGATGCTTTTCTGCTCTTTTATGAGTAGTAGGCATGTGGCCTGAAGATGACTAAGCGATTCCCCATGGTGACAAGCACTAATAAGCTACGGTGCTCTCAGGCCATGGACACCGTAACACTTGCACCAGCTCGCTATGCTGATATGAACACACGTAATACCTGAATGAATCAAGTGAAACAAGATTCATTCCATGCAGCTGTCCCACTGCTTCTGATGCAGCAGCACCACAGAGGAGGAGGAGGAGGTATGGACAAAGAAAACAAATGCATTCCAATGCACTCACACATGAACACTCACTTTTATTTGTTGCAGTTTCTGGAAGACTGCAGCCAAAGCTAAAACCAGGTCTCATGTGGAACCCTGGTACTGATGGCCAGACAAATTCTGCTGCTTTGACTCATTTTTGAAGTCTTCACAGTCTCCCATACTTAAATTAAAGCTACTAGTTTATTCACAAAAATCCAGCAAAATGCCACTAAAGTGTAAATAATAATAATATTCAACTCCACTTCAACAAAACGATAACTGCATTGCAAACCCAAAACCAGTTCCACAGGGCATGCTACAGTAGTATATACTCACACCAACAGTGCTTTTAAGCAGCGCACAACCTAGTAAAAAAGCAACCAAATTTGCAGCTTCACATCTGAACAAACCACAAGGCTTTTAAAAATATCACGCTCTGAGATAAAAGCAGCCGAGAGAGGACAATGCAGAGCTGCGGCTCATTAAAAGTATACAACTGGAACCACCCAAAACTATAGTATCAAAAAAAAAAAAAGAGAGCTAAGAGTATAAACACAAATCTGAACTTATATTCACTTCAAAGTCACTTCCCATCACAATCTGCTTGCATATGCTGTAGGTACGCCCATAATCTAAACATAAAGACCAAAAAATACATATACATTTCAGCATTTAAACAGTTCGATTCAATGAAAAATTTGTTCAAATTACACTCCTGACTAAAGGAATGAATATAAAAAGTAGTTTAAGGAACAATCGTCCCAACAAATAGTTACCACAGTGAGCATGAAACCTTGCTCACTGTTCAGTTAGTGAAGCACTATATATTCTAAAGACCTTTGGTAGGAAACTAACAGCTTTGGAACTATGATCAGCCCTGGTGTGGGCCCTCAGCTTGAGCAGCCATGGTAGAGTATTTTCTCTTGGCATAACCATCAGTCTTCGCATGACGAACCTGTGCATCAAAATCTGCTCAACAAAGAACTCCTTTGCATATACAAAGCAAGACTAAGAAAAAAAAGTAATTAAACCCAAGCAGGAAGACCTACAAGTTGGGGTAAAAGGCTACTACAAGCAATGCAATTTGTTTCTAGGCAATCAAATTGATGCAAGACGCTCTCTCTGGTGCATAACGATGTGGGCAATATCAGTGTAGATGGTGGGCATAATGTACATGCCAGAATGAGCAATGAGCACAATTATCTACTCTGGAATTGCTCAAACTTTCACAAAGTCAACATGGTAACCTGTTTACGTTTTCATGAACCATACAAAGCTTCTTGTTGCCATCAAAAAAGGCATGAGCACTGAGTTGCTTAGCAACCTACCAGATGCAAACACCCACCCAAGCAGGTCTCTCGATGTAAATATAAAACAACTAAGGTAGTGACCTTCTATGTGCAAACTGTCTTCGAAACATTCTACTGACCCTATATCTTCAAATATGTCATGAGAGGTCCTAATGTTCAGGTTTTGTTCAAGTTCTAATGTTTTGAAAAGTTCAGATGCTTCCAGGCATTTCTGCACACTACAATTAGTGGGAACTAATGACGATATAGAAGAGAATTCAAGTAGTATGGATTTACATTCTGAAACTTGGGCTTCTCAGTTCACACCACGTTTTGAAATTGCAGTGCTAAATTATTTTGGCAAAAGCTGCATACTTAGTGTAATAACTTCCTATAGAGCACAAAATTCTGATCAGGCCACATGACACTTTATACACATAGAACCCATTTGGGAAGTGAGTAGAAAGAAAAGCTAGGCTTTTATGTTGAAATGAAAGCCCCTATAAGGGTATACTATCAGACCAACGCGCTTGCACAGCAGCACAAATAGTAAGAGGAACTAATGTATAAAGCTTCACAGGTATCTGACAGAAAATGTTAAGCTTTCTGAATTATTACAAGCGTGCACAGAGTTATGAAACAGAAAGACAAATGTCGACACTATGCACTGCTTCCAGACTAGGTAATCCTCTCACACAACAATGATCTAGACCAGCTGCCTTGAGAGCATATAATCATGCACAAAAAAAAATCACAGCAAAAAAAATTTTACAAACTTTTGTAAGGTCATTTAAAAGCGAGTTATGACCTTCAGTAAATGCGCTTTAAAAGGTATTAACAATGAGGTGCTTTCATTCTGCATAGCAATAATCTTCAGGTAGTACTTGAGTCTTCAACCTCTGACAAATCCAAACGCGGTGGTGTGGATGAAACTGGAGAACTTGACACAAAGTCCGACACCGAAGCCTGACGCATCATCCGTTGCCGGAACCCATCAGAGTCAAAAGGGGTGATGTGCTAAGACAAGAACAGAATCAATCATGATAGTGTTGCCACTCATCATCGTTCCCTCAAGGAGTGCAACCTTTCTCTTTGCCAGAACATGAGCCAACGTACGTGCCAAGCCATCCATGCACATGAAAATAATGGACAATACTATCTAGGCATTAGAAGGACGTTTGGACAAAAGGAGCAGACAGCCCCTGAAAGAATGAAACGTGCGTGCTTTGCCAGTACCATTGCAGACAAAATATCGCCACTGCCAAATGAATGCAAGCATGAAACGAGGACCAGATGCAGAAAGCCAACATGCAATAAAACCTAGCAGAAATTCCAAAACAAGACATGAGCCATACATAACACAAAATTATCTGCCAATGGTAAAGGCTACGTTTAACGCATAAGCAGTACCTCAGAGCCGCAAATTATGCCTGCCACTGTAGCAAACACAAAGCAAACATCTAGAATGAACATATGCGTGTCACTCTTTGGACTACACAGATTAGAGGGAATGAACTTTTGAACATGCCACAAGCTGCTATACCATGACAACGTTGCGAGAGACATGCGAAGCAACTACAACAACGCAAGCTGCCTTCTTGGACAAGCAGATAATATGCACTGACCAAGCAAAAAATTCAAGCAAATAAACTCCACAATGAAGCAGAAAAAGATGCCTACTACAGTCCATTGAATTTAACTGCCCTCTGACGCAAGGTAGCACCATAAAATCCAATGATCAATTTCAAAGTTGTAAAACATTCTTGTAGTTCAACCTTAGTCAAGATACTGCTGATTTAGCATGCAATAAAAACATGGAGCCAGCATTTGCAATTCTGTCTTCAGGGTTGGCAACAAAAATCAGCCTACAGCAGTGCAATATGTGGAAGTAGTGCAAGCAGAATATTCTTTCTGGAAGCAATAGCAGTAAGTCTAAAGCATGCAAAATGTACAAAGAGCTATACCATGTTACATTCCAAGGAAAATGATGAAACAGCTTACAATCATCAGCTACAACAAAGCAAAACACCAGCAATGACATGTTTAGCAAAAAAAACCTAACATTAGCATCTAACAACATAAACATGTCAGTTTAACTTCCCTGCTTTCAAGTATTTCATTTGAAGACAAGAGCAGATGTCAAAGCATTTATCACTTAAATATGCAAAATCCAATGCTGCCTTTAAAAAGCTGATAATAAGCAGAAACAGAAAGATAACACTAGCTACAACTGCATCCCAACGTTAGTTTTTAAAGGAGAGCTCACAAGCACCCTGGGTTTCATTCTTAAGACACAGAGTGCACACGATGGGAGAAGCAATAATGCAAGACAGAAAGGCAATACATCGCAATGCTAGCATTGGATGTTATCTGGCAACCTTTTCAAGGTAACATAAAGCAGTACACCTTGGTATACACCTCCAATTACTTGAGCCTACCTAGGCGACCCTAAACCCAGCAAACTCATCCCTTCACCTGGCCTCAGCTACCTCCGACTACATTTCCCTTCCTTTAGTATCCATTGTCTCACTCCAAAAAATTACTAGCAGTCTGTTCTGTGTATTATTAAAAGTCTTGCCCAAGTCTATTTCATTCTCTCATATTCGGCTACAGTACTTCATATGCATTCACTTCACAAACATTAATTTTTAAGCCAACTATTGCATTTTGTTTGTTCAAGTCCTCAATTAGGTGCTGCAATTCACCGTTTCAGTTACTTAAAAGACAATGCTGCCACCAAATCAGAGGCTACCAAGTTCTTTAACACCTACTTTCCCCCAATTCAACCCTCTGATCACTTCTGAGCATACAGCGAATAAGAAGATATACAATCAAGCCCGCTCATAGCGAACATGACAGTCAAGTGCCGTCCGTCTGTTATATCCCAATGTGCGCACTAAGTCAGCCAGACATAACAGATTCACCCTCCGTAAGGAGGAGTTCTGTGGTGCGCTCCTTATGCAGTATGTGGGGGCTCACTGTCACCTCAGTAGTTCTGGCACTGGCTGGCCCATTTTCGTACTGCTGCTTGTTTCTGCCTTGGCTAGAAAACACTGAGAGCTCTACGTGCATGGCGATTAACACGCCAGTTGCCACCATAAAGCCTAGCCCGTACCAAAGGTCAGTTTTAATCACAGGCCGAATGTCAGTTAATCACGAAATTTAAACCTGCAATTGTGGTCATTCCTCCATATACGGCACTTTGTTTTAGTCAGGGCGCCATCTTTGTTGAGCGGTGACATGTGGCAACATTTCAGTGAAGAGAACACCAATGCTGCCTGTGAGTGTGATGGCAGTGGTGAGCTTTTGTGCAAAGAAAGTGTTCCAGGCCGTCCAGAACCAAATTTTGGGCCAAACATAAGGCATGCTCATTCAGCAAGTTTAGCACAAATGTAGTGCTAGTGAAAGGGCATTTGTGGGGCACACTATTACCATAGTAGATGACAAAAGCTATAAAAAGCTGTCCATCTTGACAGCACACATATTTGGAAAAGTAGGTGCATATGCTTTTTTCAGTTAGTAGCATTAATCTCTCTATAACCCGCCTCGAAAAGATTCCTGGAGTTCCACATTAGATGGCACAGGCTGGGACACTTTTTTTTCCACTTCATTTTTCTTAGTCCGACTACAGTATTAGTCCCATATTAGAAGGGGAGGGAGGTAGTATTGCCAACCCATGAATGTGCCACCCTTCTTTCAGGGCGTGACATTCCTTTAATAGGCAAGCCTTGTAGTAGCCTCAATGCATGCAAAAACCATGATACTGTGCTCCTGTGACAAATTTTCTTTTTTCGTCTTTTCACTGCATTTGTGTGAAAACCGTCCTAGTCATGGTTTTCACATGGAAGGTGAAAGCTGATGAGTTTTTAATGCTTTTGTACATCCCTGATAGGGAGTGCAACAGCGTAGTGTCTCCCTGTTTGCAATGTGTGCATGTTCACTGTAAGTGGGTCCCGCGATCACAGATGCTTGTTCTAACTGAAGCTCGATCACATAGTCTTAACGCTATATTGTCTTTGTTCGTACAAAGCAAGTGTTCCCTTTAAGTGGGGCCATTATAAGTGAGCTAAACTTTTTCTCCCTGCCCGACACACCCTCTGATTGGTATTTTCTTATTCTTCCTGTGAAGGACTATAGTCACTGTACAGTTGTACACATTTGAGTGACAGCAGCATACAAGACATTTTCGATACTGTAAACGGTACTGCATCATACATTATAACTAGAAACTCCCAACTTTAACTTCGTGGCCAAAGAGAATACTGCCCAGGTGAGCCCAAGCCAGAGAGGCCATGCGGACCGGGATGTGGGGGCTCTCAACAATAGGCTACCTGAAGCCACCTGATTAAGTGACCACAAGACATTGGGCACGAGAGTGGGAGCACTTATGGGAGGACGTATAATACAGCTATCACGGTCAATTTGGCTGGGGGCCTTTGGTTGGGAAGAGTTCACTCCTAGCATATTTATGCAAGCACTGTCCACACCCTGGCTACTACGTCACAACCAAATGAACACTAGCGCTTCCACTGAATCTAATATATATTTTTTTTAATTTTCAAAGACTGTACAAAGATTATATTTAGGGTCCTTTGTTTTCAGGTTTCATTTTTTCTGGAATTCAGGGGGTACAAAATGGGGTGTTATTTTTTGAGCTCAAATTCAGGTCATTTTTTGAAGCAAAAGACAATTTACTAGAGGCATTCGTTTTTCTGCTGGATACAAAATGCCCAATTTTTGTGCACTATTTGATAAATAAAGAAATGGCAGCGTACAGCAAAAAACTTTGTCAAAATCATCTATTAAATTCATTGCATATACGTTACCAATCTCTTACACAGCATTTCAGCATCTGTGCAAGACCTGTCTGCCTTTATTGTATACCAAGCGAAGACATTCTACATCACAGCCGCCACTTAAAAGGGGCTCTGAAAGGCGGTCTCAATAATGTTGCGGTATGCCTAGAATGTGAAAGGATGCCGTTTCACAAATATCCTCCAGCAAAAATTTTTTTAATGCGCTTCGTGGAAGCCAAATTACCTGTAGTTAAAATTGAATTTCTGCATTTTCGTGCCTTTCTCTTTCCTCCCGTCACTTTTGCATACTGAAATATTTGCGCTCCTCTGCCGGCCCCACCCGCTAGGCCTCTCCGCCGGCTGCCGACGCGCGTGGGAGTCCTCCGGGGGACGGAGCTTCCAGCTGCAGCCATGGTGGCTGAGTGACGTCAGAAAGAGCTGGCATGGCGAACCAATTATAGCCTTCCGCCGCTGACGCAACAAGCTCTGCATGACACGCTGCACACGAATTCGGGCAAAAACTCGGCACCGCTGGCCGCCCTGAGGCGTAGAAGCGCAAGTTTTTAAAAATATACTGTAAATGATCGGCTTGCTCGTCAGGTCTTGTAGGCGGCATGAACACTCGCTGGCCTGTATACTCTACATAATGCAAGCGCATTATAGCCAACCCCAAACATCCTTTTCAGGGACCCTTTAGGTGCGCGAGAACCTTGGAGCCCGACGTCATTAGCGCAAGTAGCACTTGATACAATGACGGTAGTACGATGTCTGTTTGGTACCTGTGTTTTTGCTGCTCGATTTTAAATCACACTTTTAAAACTTATCAAATTAAGCTGCATCATGAATATCAAGCATTAAAGGGGGTTCAAGATCACCAGAAAACCAAAGACACCGCTATGTAAAAAGCACAAGATATCCCCATATTTTCGAGCAGTGTCTTAGCCTTGTGCACTAGAAAGCCTATGTTCTGCACTGAAATACCTACATAGTCTAGAAGGCGCATTTTCGGACAGAAATCGTGGTTTAACCCGAATTTTTAGAAATCTGTTTCGGGTGCAAGAATTGGGTAACATTGGGTTTTGCCTGAAAACAAAGGGCCCGAATTTAATTACATGTGCATTGTCCTTCATGACCCAGTTGACATGAGCTTGCTCTTTTTTAGAGTACCCTTTCCACAAGCCAGCCTACTGCCTCAGTTCTGCTGGCATTTACATTAGTAAATATCTTGTAAACAATAGACAATAAGCTAATTAGTCATCTTTTCAAGTCCGGGCCTCATCCTTCTTGCGGGTCAGCATTACGTTAACACTCCTTGGTCAGTCACTGGCATATTTCAGATCATGAGCTGTAAACAAAGTTGCAAGCTTTCCGAGCACAATACTGCCGCAGTCTTTCAGTGAGTACGTAGTCACTTGATCATCCCCTGCCAATTTTACGCCCTTCTTCCCACCAGCATACCATTTATCACACCCTGGCTGTCATACACACCTGCTTCACCATTAAATTAGCCACTTCAGGATCCAACGAAGGGAAATCCGGTGGCATCTGTGTGGCAACTGACGACTGTGAGCACTCAAGGAGAAACTCTCGTGAGTACGTTCGGCGGTTTGATTGTGCATCATCTGGCAGATCAGAAGAATCTAACGAAGCAGAAGAAGGCACTTGTGGACGGTCAGCCTATAGACAAGACAATAAAAAGAGAAAATGTAACCAAGTACATACTAATGCGAGCACTAAGCACATACCTTGGCTGAAAACTCTGGCGAGCTTCCAGATCTCTTGAACTGCTTAGTCTGTACAGGTGCCTCCACAATGCCAGATGCTTTGGTGGCTGCAAGCCACACAAGTGTATCATGTAGTACCGCTGAAAATACTAGAGTTATGTTGCTAAAATGCAGCTAGACTATAAGAAGACAGGTGATAGATATTAAACTCTCTTTTAGTACATGCAAAAAAAACAAAAGAATGCAATTTTTGCCTAGTGCCACTAAATTTGTTTGCCCTGTTGACAATAAAAGATTACATTACAATATATTAGAATGCAATTTCAAATCATGTACGTGTCAGATGAAAATTTCAAAGCATAAAATTTCACCGAGCTTTAAAATCAATAACTACCGTATTTACTCGCATAATGATCGCATTCGCGTAATGATCGCACCCCCGAATATTGTTGGCAAAATTCAATTCTTTTTATTCCCCGCGTATTGATCGCACCCCGAACTTGCCGCTGCAATTTGTTGACGACGTCGACTCCAGCCGACGATGTTTGTACATGCCATCTGTCTGACAGATGGCACATGCAGATGACCATCTTGCTCTGTCAGCATTACAGCAGCAGCCGCCTGTTGGTTGACCTGCAGTCACACGGGCAGTATAAATGCGGTTATGCTTAACTGCGGACACCAAACTTTACTGCGGTAATCTCGAATCACGGTTCGCCGTTGTCACAAGGCTCGCCACCATTCTGGGTTGCCGTGCAACAAACGAAGCAACGCGGTGATCCGGCTAAACTTTCTTGCTCTCGTAACTAATAAGCCCTGGGATACAGGAATGTCACAAATGAATCCTCCTTGAGGATCGCTGACCTGTACCGAGTTGCTGGTAGGAATAATAACTGCGATACAAGCTAGTTTTACGTTCGCAGCCGCGTAGCAGCTGCCGCCGTTGCAGCGCGACTGACCCGATCTGCTTGCAAGCCAGCTCCGCTGCTAAGGCGTCGCTGAAATCGATCGTATATATTTCTTTTAATACGAAACAGTTAGGTTGTCAGTAAGGCAGCGCCATAAGTAGACCATTCATTATAGTGTTGGTCAATAGACCGATTTCACCAGCAGTTGCGTTATGCCACCGCCGCCGCAATGCACTCTGGGAGTTGTGGTACTCCAGCCGGCGGCCGCGTCGGTGCAGTGCGTGGCGCACTCTCTGTGCTGCTTCTGCTGCGATCAGCATTGCACACCTCGAAACTCCGTCGTGGTGCCTCGTTTCCTTCAGCTGAACACAATAAACGAAACGGCGGAAAGCTACTGTGACCGGGTATAATGCAATCAAGGCGCAAAGTAAAGTGGGCTGTCGTGCAGACAATTCCACGAAGGTAGAGTGTACTAGAATGTGTTGAGTGGAAAGAGAAGAGACCGGTTCTATTGTTAGCCGCGGCCCCCACTTGTGTAGAAAGTTGCGGCGGCGCTGCTGTCGCCCGAACTTGAAGAGCCTTGCATGCTGGGAATGGTAGTTGTGCTTGCTTCTGCAGTTATCGAGAAATCCCTGCTGGCCTGCTCTTAGCCTGTGATGCCTCCCAAGCGATGGCTACATCACTGCTACGTGCCAGGGTGCAAGACGGGGTATGCTCGAACTGGACAGAACCGCAAGCTGTCACTTTTCAAAACTCCAGCTGAGGAAGAGCGGTGGCTGGTTTGGCAACTGAATTTACACAGGTCTGACAAACCACTGGACGTCGACTGTGCAGTGTGCAAGCTGCATTTTGAGTCATGTTTCATTATAAGAGACTATGTGCACATTGCGAATGGTGCTGAAGTGCGAATTCCGAGGATCTCCAACTCTTTCTCCCGATGCGGTGCCGACAATCTTGCCAAACCTGTCTAACTACCTGAGTGTGAAAACACCAGCACTGAGGCCAGAGAGGAAAGAGAGAGAGAGAGTTCCCGATGGCAAAAATTTTAATGCTGCCACATTAACAAAAGCATGTGATTTAGGTGGCTTGCTCTACCCCGCATTGCGCATCAGTCAGCTTGAGGACGTTTTCATAGGATGTTTTAGCTCTGGAGAACTGCATCACGATAGAATCATGGATGTGCTTGCTCTTCTAAACAAGACAGGCATGAACCGTATTGGATGTGATCAGCACTTCAAGGAGCTCACCTCAGATTTGAATGGGTTTTAAAAATCTTGTGACCAGAACGCATTTTTTTTTGTCAAAGGTCTCAACAAGTCTCGTGACTTCGCCCGAAGGAAAGCACAGCAGCATTTAAAGTTGAGCCGTGTGTAGAAAATTGAGATGCAAGATTTTGTTGAGGACCAAGTGGGGCGCACAGTCCACGTAAATAAAATTGGTTGTGTCATGCATATTCGTGTTTTTTTTTAAGCGGGGGGAGGGGAGTGGCTACTGCTGCCTTAATACTAGGTTGCCATGCACAAAGTCTGCCTGACCTATTATTGGCGCTTCTCTTAAGTTCGTGGAATGTTGATATTAGATACATGAACTAGAACTGCACTTTTACTAGGTACAGCCTTTGTCAAGAGCTCAGAGCTCACTGGGTTTACTTCTAGCCGTATACATGATTTTAGTTTCGATACCTGGGCGCCGCCATGTTTGTTTTACTCGAGCGCCGCCTACCGCCGACGCCATCTTGGGCTGATAATTTGCAGCCGGTGGGCTGCAGACGAAGCAGCGTGCGATCTCTGAAAGTGTCATTCGCCCGTTTTATTCCTGCCAAGCCTAGAAATTTTGGGTGGGCGTTCGCCTCGTGTCCATCCTCGTGTGTGCTATGCTCCTGCGATAACCAACTGGGAGCAAGCGACCATTCCTCGACGCAGCGAACGATCAGCATCGGTGAGTGCCATGCTCGCAGTTCACGCGTGCTTTTTTGTCGCCGGTTGCCTGTAGGGCGAATGCGGCACGGTGTTCCATGTTAGAAAAACGAAAGCAAAATGTGTTGAAACACAAGATCGCGGAGAGCAATGAATATCTAGTTTTTCGTGGAGCGCAGTTTTTCATGAACGCTTTCGCTGCCTGCTTGGACACGGCGAGTGTGATAGTTTAGATGCTGAGCTTGCGACAGAGTACCCCGTTTACAAACTGAACATTTTGGAAACAGCGAGTACATGACCGAAACGAATCCGCTTCTGATGTTTAGAATGTTTGTTTGCGGAGATACGCGCGATGAAATTGAAATTCGGCCCCTCCTGCCGCTTGCGTAGCGCTGTTCGTGCTACGAGCGATACAAGCCAGTTGACTGAAAGCAATTCGCATTCTCGCTTTCTCCGCTCCCGCCAGTACTCACTGTTGCACAAATACCAGAAAATGTGCAATTACACGATCTAATAGGTTGGTACGCTAATGGAACACCACTTACTGATAGGCAGAATCGCCGCACCTGTGTTGAGAATTCCAGTCCCAATCGGGTCGGGGCACTGCTCAAGTCGCTGCGTTTGTTGTATCTCTGGCACGGTTATGCATAGTGTGGATTTTTTTTTACAGTGCATTCGATGCGATTTCAGTCGAATAATTTATTACAATGCGTGGCAGAGTTTACCGTCCTGTGCATGCCGTGTATTTTTTCATCTTACGTTGCCATGGCTGCATTTTTCCTCACTTTGCAGTTGGGTAAAAGTTCATATCGCCGCTTCTATTCATGCCATGCTGCGCAAATTAAATTAGTATTTTTTGCACTAACGACATGTTTATTTTTTTCAGGTGGCGATCCCCACACCCTCCCGATATTGACGATCATGTGGGGCGGCGAAACGAAGTTGTGGCCAAATTTGTGAAGTCCTCACATAGTGTACTGCTGAATTAAAAGAGCTCTGCCAAGGCCGTCCAAATACTTGATCCCTTAAGATTATGCACAGATTATAGTTTGGTAACCCAGGCGCTGCGCTTCGTTCCGCGCCCGATATTAGGCGCAGGCAGTGGGTTTGTTTCTGTCTGCTTTTCGTTCACAAAGTGCGCTAACTTTTAAGCTTTTTGTTGGCGCAAGTATTTTTTGTTCCACAACTACGCCCACTGCCAATGCAACTCGGGACCGGCGGAAAAGCGGTGAAGAAATGGGCACCGCAGACGTGCTGAGACCTTCACATAACATGGTGCGCGTACATACTGGCGGCGTTCGTTCTTTTCTACTTTCGTCGACTGTTTCCGCAACCGAAAATAAAACAAAGATGTCTAGAAGACGTTGGTGCTCCATACAACATTGCTGCTTTTGTTGTACAGACGCAAACACGCGCTTGACAGGTAGTTAAGCAGCCGCGGACGTTGCTCCACGCGCCCGTTTATCAGCCCAGGGGAGGAAGGCAACAGTGGGGTGTCGCGCAGCGCACGTGTTTGAGAGTATTTCTCCCTCTCCTGCCTGCTCCTCGTAAAATGGTGTATACAGTAGAACCCCGTTCATACGTTTTTCACCGGACCGGGAAAAAAAAACGTAACAGCCGGGAAAACGCAACAGTGAGGAAAGCACCGAAAATTAATGAAAACAGTGCAGCTTTGACTTGAAACAATTTATTTCCGCAAATTGGACTTTAAAAAATCGAGAACGGTGGATTGCAGTTTCTTTCGCTCGCTGGAAAGAACAACGCGTTTCTCAATAGCAAAGGCCACATTGCTGTCAGCGTCGCTTTGCGGTGCGGCCACACCGCACGCAGCAGTGCTGTGCAGTCCATGCTGAAGCGACGTTGTGCTCAGCGTCAAGCACTGAAATGTTCGTAGGCTGCTCGCCGCGCTGCTCCGCGTAGGCCGCCCTGACTGCCTGTCGACTGCGTTTAGTACATCCAGCTTTTCCTCAAGGGGAAGCGCCTTCCGCTTAGGCAACGCTATCACGCCATCAAAGCACGATAAAGATGTTGTTGCGACTGAGAGAAGGATGAAAAGGAAATTGCACGGGCCTGCCTACTGGTTCCAGCCGAGCCACCACCGCTGTCACTTGCAGATAAGGAGAGGTGAAAGATAAGATAAGAGGAAAGAGAAAAAGAAAAGAAAAGAGGCGCGTCGGCGGACGCTGGCTGAGAAAAACAGATAAGCGACCGCAGCCGCGCGCCTCCTCGTCACCACCTCCCACGATAAAGATCGCGGCATTCGGGCTTGGCGTTCGCGAGGCAGATAACCATCTAGTGGCGGCCTCTCCAACTCGCGTGCGGCTTCTTGCAGCCAGTTCTGTAGCCAAGCCTGGCCAAGACTCGTCAAAAATCAAAATGGTGGTTGGCGCGCATTACCCGGGCGGGTTCGGGGAGCCCGGCTGCGACGTATCATGCGGGATCGTTTCCTCGGCTACGACGTAACAGCGGGGTTCCCAATACATTGGATCCTATGGAAGCTATGCCGGGACCCGAAGAAAACGGCGTAACAGCCGGGAAAACGCAGCAGTGAGGAACGTAACAGCACTCAGCCCATTGCAGGTAACGGGACCAAAAATCTTACCTTCAGGAGATATGGAACGCTGGAAATGAATTACGAACTACGCGGTGTGGCTCGGAAGCGAACCCCGTCGGCTCTGAATTTTTGACCAAGGCTGTACTTGCACTGATGCTGCAAATAAGTCCGCTAGTTCGCCCTTCTAAAGAACTGCGTGCGCTAAAAGACAACTAAAGCGTTCCATGCGACCGCGGCACGCTCTTCGCCGAACCCTGGCTTATTCCCCATCATGGGTGTGTGCCATGTCATTAAGGGAACAACAAAATCGCAGTCACTGCATTCTGCTAGGCTGTTATGTAATTCCGTGTAGCAGCATCGTGCAAACTGAACAAGATCACGGATGTACACGGGGGAGGGAGCTCCTGTGTAAATTTCCAGGCATTTCACTTACTGCTACGCATTGTTTTGGAGCTTTTTTATGTGGTGTGTGAGGTCACAGAGCACTTGCATAATTAATTTTACTACAGAGGAACGATGCATTAATTTTAATATCACGCGGGCATTACGCAGCGACTTCCATGCGCGGCAGCAAACGGCAGGCTGACCGAGAAGACACATTCAAGTGCAGTTGACTGCAGCGCCACCGCCAACTTCCACGCGCACCGGCCTCTCCGCGGCGGCTGGTCACGCTACTCAAAACACTCTAGTACACACTCTAACGAAGGACTACAACCAAGATGGCAGCTGGCTACTTCCGGCAAATGCGCGCATGCGCAGTGGGCATTGCGAAATCGGTCTATTCAAAAGCGCCGTCCACTCTGGCTTCGATACGAAACAAGTTAGGCCTAGCGACGACCAGGGAGTACAGAGCTCCGTCGTCCGCCGCGCTCGCAGGCAGCACCATTGCGGTAAGCGCGCGAAATCCGGTGCTCCAAGCATTGCGAACGTGCGAACGTGTGACCTCAGTGCATCAACGATGTGGCAGGGACCGGACATTTTTCGGCATAACGGCGGTAAAATGCGTAGCTTGAGCGCCGCAGGACGTTGCTGTTGTAGCTGTTGCTGCGCCATCAGACGAGATCGAAGGCTGCATAAAAGCGCCGTCACGCAGCACTATACACACTGCCTATTTTGATGCGTTCCTCTTGGAACGTGATTTAGTGCGAAGAAAGTACGTTCTTGACGCGGGCCACCTCGTGCGCTTTTCACACTCTACCTTCTCAGTTAACAACGTAAAGCCTGTTTCACATGCAAGCGAAAATGCTAGCGAATCCTGCCGCGGCGGCGGAAAAACCTGTTTTGAGCTGTCACTGCGATAAGCGGCAAGGTTTCAACAAGTTAGAAATTTTCGCTGCGACGCGCCGCTCAGTCGCTTGCATGTGAACCAGATCGCAGAGCTCGGTTCGCGATAACCGCGTTTAGCAGCGTAACCGCGGGTAGCACGCCCGTGTGACAAGGGTTGTCTGCCTGCACCTTGTTTGCGTTTTCGGTGCTCAGAAATTTTTTGTACCGTGTCATGATCGCAGACCTAAATTTCCGTCAATTTAAAAAAAAAAATTGCGATCAATATGCGAGTAAATATGGCAGTAAATACAACACAGGTGGTCATAAATTAAAAAAAAAAGTTCACATAAGGAATACCAAGAATCTCACTAGCAGAATGGCTGCTATGATAAAAATCGATTTCTAAGCTATGGAGTGTTTCTTTGATCAAGAAAAGGTAGAAAAAGTTCTGTATAGCATCATCCACCTTGATGTGCAAGCAGCATGGCAAGACCACAAATATGTATGAATACTGACAAGGCAATGGCATCCTATTCTGCTGTTCCAACTCGTAAAAGCTGTAGTTTCAAACTGTGCGGGATACATGTTTATTAACAATCACCTAATCTCTTACCAGTTGTTTCCACCACGCCAGAGCCAGAGTAGCAAGCAGGTAACCTGCCTACTGAAGGAATGAAGCTCAACTAAACATTTGACTATAAATGCCAGTGAATGTTGATGCTACAGGGAAAATGCTGAAATCGCTACCAACCCTCTCCTCTCAGCCATTTACCCTTCAACTAACAGGCTTTGATTTTGCATAAAACAAGTAGGAAGTAGTTAACCGATTCAACATGCTCAAATTGCGGGAATTGTAACAGAACAGCTGCAGTAAATCTATAAGAACAATTTTTTACTAAGAGTGCAAATGCTCCCAGGGCTAGTGTGCCTATTTGCAATGTCAACACGGTACCCCTTCCCTAGTCCGTCATCCGTAAACGGATCAAACTAGACCACATTTTACTGTGGCAACAATGTTTGAGAAGAGTATATTGCCATGTTTTGCAGTTTATTTCATAACAATTTCTTTGTTGATAGACTCCAGACTACAAAGGTAGGGTAGAGCAGCATTTAAATAAAGGAAAGAAAATATCAAAACAAGTCTTTCCGTGACTCAGCATAACTCCAATAAGCAGCTGCTCGAAACTATGGACGTAAATTGCAATTCCAGATGAGATAAGAGTTAAGACCACTGGTAACTCGTCTTTGGTAAGCACAGTACAAAAGCATACGAGCACACTTGAATACCACTTGTTTGTGCTGCTCATGATGCATATGATGAGATTTACAAATGCAGCAAAAGTCTCACATGGTTTAAACGGGCTAGGGCCAAATTTAGAAAACAGGAAGTTGCACACTGCATATGCCCTCCATCATATGTACCATTTGTCAAAAAAGTTTTCATTCCACTGCACCAATGTTCATAGCAATCTTGTTGCAGTGCAACGTCCCAGCAACTGGTGTCCCAAGGTGGTTTTAGGGTTTAGTATGGCAAGAAGGAATTCTCTAATCACTCTCTCAAGCTGGTGCAGACAATGCAGCTATTTGGGGAAGAGACGCATGTGCTTCCACTCTGGGCAACCTGGGAACTTTTGCGACAGACGGTACTGAAGCTAGTATGCCTTCCTATAGATGTGAAGAGGGCTCAGCACTTTGGAGCACTTAACTTCAAGTTTCATACTTGTCTTTTTTCGCCTTTAACACCTTAGTCCAGTCAGCTACATACCAATCTGTGCGGGCAGGTTCTTCACTATGCTGCCAGACCGAGAAACGTGCTTTGGAGACTGGGTGGGTGCCTTTTCCTAAAGAAAACATTCAAACTTCTATCAGCATAAATACTGGCAAATCGTTTTATTACTTTCATGTTATTCAGCAAATATAACCAAAACTCCATTTAAGAATTTATGCACACAATATTGCAATTCTGTATAGTTTCGCAGTTTACCTCCTTAGCAGCAATAGTGAGGAACCATGCAGTGAACACTTCACATGCAAGAGTCAACAAGGTAAGAGCACCAAAGTTGGATCCAACACAAGAACGAAGTGGCAAATGCTCCATAAAAGGACTCCTGCAGCCAACGGCATCAACCTATCGTCATGACGTTGGTGAAGCGATGTGCAGCTGCTAGTGGCAGTCGCTAGTGCAAAGTACTTAACCATACTTTTTTTAACTGCTAGCAGTATAAGTCCTCTTTCGGCAAAAAATCCATGGTCTCTCTCTCTCTCCGCGTGCATGCGCGAGTGAATCCTCCGCCTAGCTAGCACCGGTAAAAAAGCACTGCCCACCTCAAATTCAAGTTATTCAAATTAAAAGACTCAATGGGAAGGCGATCAATGTAAAACCAAAATGTAAACCAATACTGCTAACACAGATTTGTCATATCACATCACATGATCACCCACACATTTCTGGCCCTTTACTGAAAGCGTAGGATTTATAAGCTACAAATATTGCCTGTCTGTCACCACAATGTGGTAATCAATAGATCTCAGCCGACATCAATTTGTCTCCATTGTGCGTTTAAGAAAAGAGCCTGGGGCCGCATTCCGTGGCAACTTCTTTTCTAACTTATTTCTCTGCCCCAGCACCAATATCGGTTACACCCTGTGACATCAGAAGTTGATAGCTAGCAAGCATGACCATTTGCTAGTTGCCAAGTAATAAAAGGTCGAGAAAAACACCTTACAAAATGCGGCCATAGTCTTAGAGAGACGACAGCAGTTGAGCAAACCTAAATGCGAAATTCTACTCCAGGAGTAAGTTCTACACACAAAGTGTTTACAGTGGCGGTAATGGCCACAAGCATTTTGGAGCAGGCTTTGTAGAATTCAATTTGGAGCAGCTCCCTTGTGTTTTGTAGCAGGAGCCCGACACTGAGAAACAAGGCAAAAATGCGAGGATGTTTCACCTAATTAGTGCCAATGTTTAAAAAAGGACAACATGCTTCATGCAAATCTGAATCAGTAGTGCAAGGTTGTAGGCAGTCGTCTTGACCAGGTCAGCATGTACTTTTAATTTGCCAATTTAACAATGACAAATTACCTAACCTTTTTATTGTTAACTTTGGCACAATACATACTTTTGCAAAAGCTGCAAAAAATGTTGAGAAATGCCATTTCAGTTTTCTCCAGTTTAACTTTAGCGTTGTTTCTTATTTTAAACTTAAAATAAAGCCTGAAAGATTTAAAAAGCGTCACATGACTGTCCTGCATTGAGATTTTAATTGGCATCCTCAAACACCTGCTCCAATTCAAGGAGGTAGGTTACGAAAAGCCAAATGAATGAACAGATCACTGGTCACCGCATGGGTCACAGTGACTGTTCTAGGGTGAGCACAGGCACTTTGCTTAGTTAGAATTATGATGCTGCAGCAGCACTACCATGCCCCTGCAATGGTAACCACCATAGCCACCACAGCCACCCTAACCACGCCAATAATTTCTTTTTGCAGTCCAATATGGCTGTGGTTCTCGCAACAAAGCATTTTGTCGCACATGCATGTTCCTCTTCCTCAAAGAGCAGTGCCGGTTTCATCCACTCATGGTCCTGGCCTTGCCAAGTGTGTCCCACGAGCTTCGCTGCTTCTGATTTAATTAACGGGACACTGAGGACAGACTGAAGTTTGGCCTGCATAGATACATCGCCTTATTCTTACGACAAAAGCTTTCATATAAAACAGAGCTCTTATAAGCTAGAAAAGGCAAAAAAAATATTTAAAACAGGTGTAGCCACCACTGGCTTACTTCACAAGTATACGGTGCATTGACACAGTTTTTTTGGGCGAATCGTAGAGGCCTTCAAAACAGTGATAATGGAGCTATTTCAATGCAGATGTGATGAGTTTGAATCAAGTGACGGAAAAACATTTAAATGCACTTTTCCCATTCATATAAACGCTGTCGGGCGAGCATCGGCACACATGAAAAGAGATTGAGCTTAACTGCGAAAAAAAAAATATATATTAGGCATTTCCTACGAAGAAACACGGTTTGGATGATTATCTTGCACTGAGACTATAAATAAAATTGTAAGCTGCGGAGTTTAACGTCCGAAAGCGACACATAAGCTATGAGAGATGCCATAGTGGATGGCTCCGGACATACTTATGACATCGCACAGCACATGGGTGCCTTTCGCGTTTCACATCCATCAAAACATGGGGGCCGCCATGGCCAGGATTGAACCGGGTACCCTGGCTCAGTAGTCGAGCACCTAACCACTAAGCCATCACGGTGCATTTATAATTCCCAAGCTTGCACGGGCAGAGGACGTTCGGCAAGAACACAAGTTCCAGATCATGCGTGTACAGCGTGGTCACGATATGCCAATCACATCATTGCCAGTGCTTTAATTTGAACTCCTATTTGAACTCCTCTGAATTCCAGAAGTCTGAATTACGTGGTTCTATCGTGCAAACAAATCAGAACAATCCCCCCAAGTGCAACCATACGGCTACAAAAGAAAGCTCAAGAGATTTCACAGAAACCTCGTAGGTGAAAAGTCTTCCTGGTTTGGGGTCACAGCAAGTGCAATGAGGTGAGTGAAATAGAGCTATCAGTTGTAACACATGCAAAACCTTATTCGCAGTCATACATTTATTCTACGGGACTGGTGATGGTGCTGCACAAGCCTGACAAATCTAGCAGGACAAAGATTTAACGCTATATAAGGCACTGCAAAGGCATCTTTTTTTTTTCCATCTGCATTCACCGTGTTCGTTTTAGACAATGTTGCCAGCATCAATGAGGCAGATATGCTCAACGTGGTTACACCGTGTTCTAACAGTTGGTGGTAAAGGGCTAGCAAGTGAAACAGGGCAGAAATAGACTCTATAGGTCATCTCATATGACTCCATAGGTCTCCATAGGTCACATTTTGGCACCGCATTCCCATCACTGCGTTTATAAGTAACAGGAAGCTGAAAGCCCGGCCAAGCAACTGCTATTTTTGTCTCTGAAGCTTCATGTCCTCCTCTGGGGCGTTTTTCTTGTCATGCAAGACTATCCTGAGCCACATGTAGCCTATTCTGTGCCACATGTGGCCCCCTTATCCCCCTAACTTCCTAATCTCATCTGCTAACCAGACTCTCTGGCACGCCCTGCTACACTTGCCTTCTCTTGGAATCCATTACGTTACCCTAGAGGCCATGAGTTATTGTGCCTTCGCTTTACATGCCTGGCCCATGCCTATTTCTTCTTGCCTTCGACTTTGATATCATTACTTTTTGCTTGTTGCCAAACCACTTTGCTTTCTCCCCATCTCTTATTACATTACACCTATCATTTTCCTTGCCATAGCTCGCTGTGCTGTCAATTTAAGTTCATCCATTTTTTTATTCAGACCCATCAATTTGTAACATTGTTCTTTGAATGCAGTATTATGCTTTTTGTCTCACTTCATTGTTTTGCAACTAGGAGTGCAAAGTGTGCATGACAGGGTGCCTTCCTTGTATTTATCAGTAGCCCTGTCACTACCCTTTATACAGCAGGTATACCCTCTCTCTCGCCCCATCCATCACTCTATATTAATGGAAACAAACTATTATTATCATTAAAAATATTCAGAAGAATTGCAAACCAGCAGAACAGCATCATTCTTGAGAAGTTCAGGAAGGCAATTCCTCTTCTTCAAAGATTCGCTTGCAGCGTGGTATAATTAAAAAAGTTCCAGACATGTATCTAACCACTATCTAAGCCCACAGACCTTCACCTGTTTTATTGTAGGCCACATCAGAAAGACAGTTGGAGCTGTGGTAGACCCAAAAGCATCATGCTAGTTATAGGTGCCGAATTTTCAATGCCCGGCTAGGGGGCTGGGGTCACTTAGCTCCCTCTCGTTTTTGTATTTGTTCCTTTGCATAAATAAACACTGAAAAATAAAAGACCTGAAAAGTAAAATTTCTCGATCCAGCTTCTAAAAACGCAATGCAAAAAAAAGCTCATTAATTCAAACTCCAAGAGACAAGAAAAAATGTTCAAATTACAATGACCCCAAAAAAACTCAAGAATTGCTGGCAGCACGGCATCTTCATTTCGTGAAACACTGAGCAAAGATTGCCTGATTTCAAGATGAGAGCCGCCTGGCAATGACTTTCACGTTTCTATCAATGCTATGCATGCATATGGTCAGGAGCATCAAAGCAGAACTGCTCCAGAATCATAAGGGCCTCCCGCACCCTTTATGGTGTAATGCAGTAGAGCTTCATGGCTACTGTGTCACACCCATCATAAGTGGCGCTGTCGCGTGTGAGGAGGCTTAACCGCACGACCAGTGAATGGGACATGACGAGCGTACAGTTTTGACACACTGGAAGAACAAAACCGCACGGATGCAAGCGAAGGAATCTGCGCCATAGCAGCGAGAGAAAAAAAAAAGGAGGAATCAACAGGTACAGTTGGCTGGCTGATGCTGGGTGGGATTCAGCCGCCCCGCTGTTGTGAGTTGGTACGAAGCCTAGAAAAGTGAAGCCGAAACTACACGGTTGGAGTTCACTCAGATTCGAGGCCGCCCATTCGTTGTCACACCTGCTGTCGCGTGGAATTCAGGTTTTACGCAGCGCTATTTCCACGATCGCTTGCCGTACCCTTCAAACTTGGACGTAGTGTCCCTCTGGGCGCCAGTTCAAATTAACCGGTGCGAGACCCACAGTGTTCGAACTTGTGAGCGTCCAACGCCATTGACTTGCATGGGCGTTGGCCAGGACCGAGCCTGCAGTTAAAATTATCAGGATTTTAAAATTAATGGGGGTCAAATTAATGAGCTTTTACTGTATTTGATGCACAGCTGTAGCGTTTGGACCCATATTTTTTTCTTTTAAGCACCCCTCTAAGCATGTCAGCGGCAACGAGAGATGCACGAGGCATAGTCACGACTGAGAATTCAGTGTGCTAAACTGCTAGTTTGAATGACCACTACACTTCATACATACAATAACTTCAAAACCTAACAACCCAACTCTTCTAGGCCATCTGAGAAGATTCAGTGTGTATCAGCCTGACCATGTGCAATTTGCTTAAAAAAAAAAAAACGAGCAACCTAAACTACTATTGAACTATACTAAACAATTGTAACCTACAGATATAAAGCTTGAGGCACATCAAACTTCAAAACATACAACCAAGCTCGAGCTCTCAAAACAGAGGTAATGGAAATTCAACTTTCCACATGTTCTCAGGTTGACAAAAGAAAAAAAAACATGACAAAGGCAGTTATGCAGCTGTATAAAACAACTGCCTCTAGCTTCTCAAACCTACTTTACATACCATTCACCATATGATCTTTGCATCTTCAATTTGAAATGCCTCAGAGGCAAACGAGCCTGAAGCCTGGCGAGGTAGCTTCAGTTACCTTCCAGTGCACACATTAACATTTCTACAGCACACTTCTACTGAGCAGTTTTTTTTTTTCTGCTGAAGTTCCAACATGCTGTCCTTTGAACTCACTATTACTGTGCAGAGAAATGGTCTGTGTACATTTGCTTACCATCAGTTCTTGTTCACAATCTTCCTTATAAGTCTCCTCATCACTTGAGCTGCTAGTCTGGCTGCTCGGTGGACCGCTGTGTCTCCTTACAGCACTGGCAAAAAGCAAGCATTTTGTGTGAATGAGTGCACCTCACAGATCTACACTGAAGCGTAAGAACACATTCAAGGAGCCCAGAAAGGTGAGCCACAGTACTTAACTTGTTCACTGCGTTGTGCATCACGCCAATTTTTTTTTTTTTTTGCTTTGTGGCCTTATAGTGAAGTCCTCCCCCTTAGATCTCATAATAAAATGTGGCCCACGACTTCATTATGTGACCCAGCATACAAGGCTGCACAGCATGGATAAATGACCCGACCAGCCGTGACTCGCAACGCAGTGAACGTGTTAACAGAGTTGACTAACCCTGCAATGCCCAGGCAATGAGAATGTTAAATGAAAGTTATCAGGTTTCAAAATTCACCACTACTTCACTACAAAAATGTAAAACTGGGAAATTGGTAAATAAATTTAGTTAATATTGACAATTTCTGAATGTCTCAGGATGATAACACGGCATGTAAATATGCATGTGCATGCAACAGCATAATCCAATCTGCCAATACAGCATTTAAACCACTTAAAATTTGAGGGTTTTTTTACTTTAGGATTAGCTAGTCCATCAATTCACCTTTCAGCAGGCTTCCTGCATCTCTTGACAGCAGACACTTTGACCCTGCTTTAACAGCTATAGCTGCTTTAATAGCCTGAGAAATCCCTATTTCCACAAACATGTTAGCAACTCTAGTTCTGCAAAAGGAATGAAAACTATCCACATTTTTACATAATCATAGGTGATACACCAGGCATTACAGGGTTAATACAAAGGACAAACTACTAGGATATTCAGCAGCTGCAGTATTTCTTCAGTACTCTCCTACTTTGTCACATAACGCTAAATAGACTGCAGGCATTTTCAACATCACCTAACAAGTTGACAGAAGACATAGCACATCAAATAAACCCCGAAACAACAGGATGTGATGTTCTGGTGGCACTAGTGCGAATGATTTTAGCTACTTTTGAAAAGCTTGATGCAACAGTGTGTATATAGTGTGAATGATTACAGCTACATTCAAAAAAGCTTGAAGCACTTTTGAGGGCAGATATGCAATAAGAGTGCTGCCGAGCACTATGCATATGCTACAAAAGCAGCATAAAATATTTTGCAGATTGCTTCAAACAAGTCACCTAGAAAAGGTAGGCTAAAAAGAAAGTGCAGCAAGCTTGAACACTCAACTGCTTTCATGTGCTGGCTCTTTCTGCACTCTATCAAAGAAGAATGTGGAAGAAGAAGGTGGATACCAAACTTGGCACCCTGGCCAATCCCCCGCCCTGGGTATGTGCCATTAAGCCTGAGGACATCATCATCACCACACAGCACAGGCAGTTCTTCAGGCCAAGATGCCCATCAGAGATGCATTCATAGAGGATGTGCACATTTTCTGTCCGACCCTGCATGTGCAGGTTATTATACTACAATCTCCCACCCTCACACTCCATCTGTTTTTCCTGTGCAGAGCAGCATTCCAAGGGCATATTTCGCTAGCTTCCTTCCCCACTCCATCTCACGCAAAAGCTTCTCCCCATTTCTCAAGAAAACGTGACGCTACATGATTCAAACTAGTTTGTTGGCCATCAACAGCCACAGTGAAAATGAAACCCCACTCTGAAGGCCAAGATTTTTTTTGTAAAGACTTTGGCAAAATCTCATTGCTTATGCATGTCCAACAGAAAATACAGAAATATATTCATGGAAAACTACTGCTAGGAAAACAAGCAAAAACAATCAAAAACTGAACTTTATTGACATTAAAACAGACGAAGTCAATGTGCGAAGTTCACAGCAATTCACACCAGGTATACAAAGCAGCAATAAAAAGCTTCATATGGAAAACAACGAAAATTGCACATACACAATATTTCACACAAGAACAATTGGTTAATAAAGACAACACAAGTTTCACCTGATATATTTTCATTTTAAAACCTGAATAAGCTAAACGCCGTTTTAGTAAAAGCTTTTCAGTACCACAGCACACACTTTGTTCGTCTTTGGTTTAGTGTCCGGGTTCATTTCCCTTAAAACACTATTGAACCACTCCATTTTGTGGCAACAGGCAGTCCATCAAACAGTGTATTAAAAGGGACACTGAGGAGAAATTGAAGTTGGCTTGTATCGACAGAATACCAGCTCCTGATTACAAAAACCCCACTCATACTGACAACACTCTTGTAACGTAGAAAAGAGCAAGAACAAAAATACAGGTATCGCCGCCACAGGCCAGACTCGCAAGTACAAGCGTGATGACATCATAGGACAAAACAGTGTTGCTAGAACCAATGGTTCTAGCAACACTAGGACACGAGAAGCGACGAATCACTGAGGCGCAGCCAATGCATGAGCAAATCTCCTCGACGTCGTCAGATGGCGCCACGTACCTGGCAGCTACGCGCGCGCCTGCAGCATCGGGACCAATCAGCGCCTGCTCACCGGCGGTAGGCGGGCTCCCGGTATTCCGCTAACGGTAACAAGGTACACAATATGCTAAAGGTGTCTATTTGCGAGAACTTTGTTGACGACTTCGAGAGCGGGATCCATCGTAACGCTGGCAAAACGCCGGTGCAAACGTAAAAACGTAAACGAAGCGACGGTAGCGACGGCCGCAATAGCCGAAAGATGCCTTCAACGTGCGGCCGGCGGTACCTTTCTTTTCGGCTGCTGCTAGGCCGCACTGCTGGCCACCAGAAATCACGGAGTCTGCATTACGTCATGTTTCACGTCACTCAGTCCTGTGTCGTCATAAGAGAATCCCAAGTTTGAATCACAGTGGCGGGAAAAACTTTTTCAACTTCGAATCCGAATTCCTCAGAAATAAATGCATCTTTCGCTGCCGGCCAAGTGGCAACAAAGCCATGAAATGCCGAACTATCGTATTTTGCTATAAAAAAAATATTAATAGAGCTCTCCTCACTGTCCCTTTAACTCTAATACAGCACCAAAACTAGAATGCATGTGTAATGGCAGAAAAGTTTCTATGCTGTGAAGGAGCAAAGGCACTGATGCAGGAGGGCTGTGGGCCTGAGGTCTCCTACATTCCTGTCACCAATCCACTCTTTTTACTGCTGCTCGACAAAAAGGTTGGTTGGTTTATTTGTTTATTGGGGTTTAACTTCCCAAAGCAACTGAGGCTATGAGGGACGCCGTAGTGAAGGGCTCCAGAAATTTTTACCACCTGGGGTTCTTTAACGTGCACTGACATCGCACAGCACACGGGCCTCTAGAATTTCGCTTGATATGTAGGCTCAGACGAGGAGAGCCATCTTGGTGTAATTTTTTTAATTTGGTTATGTACTGCCTTCTTTCATTTTACTTATCTTGTTGTATCGAAATTCAGCCGCCGCGGCCGGGATCGAACGATAAAAAGGTGTTGAGGCACTATCGGACGACAAATCAGACATACAGTCGAGCCCACTTATAACGGCCTTACTTAAAATAAATGCACATTAGGTCTGTGACACCAAGTCTCTAAAAACAAATGCCTGCAGACATGGGACCTGGTTATAGCGAATACACAGGCACCACAGTCCTCATTGGCACACACGTAAGTATACAAAACCTTGACAGCTTTCGCTTTCCTGGGGAAAGCAGTGTAAAGGGTGTAGGTCTTATGAACATGAAGGAAAACCGAAAAAAAAAGACCACCATACGAGTGCACCTCCAGCATCGAGGTCGTCGAGAGGCTTCCTTCGCTTGGAAAGTGACCTCCCAGCTATGAAGAGGAGCGGCACAACATTCTTAAGCTGTCAACGCTAGCTATCATCCCCTTCAAACGGAGGACCCCATGAATATTGCGGTAATGTATGTGGAAAAAAAAAACTGTGGGGATTAACATCCCGAAGCGACACATGAGCTTCATCGAAATACAGCGCCATGACTGGGATCGAACACGCGACCTTGGAATCAGCAGCCGATCGCCAAAGCTGCACACAGCACTTTCAAAACTGAATCGAATGAGATTTCTGTAGATGTGCAACCGAATCTGATATGAACAGCATGCATAATAATGCAGTGCAGCTATGAACTGAATATGAATTGAATAGTGACAGAAGTGAATTGAACATGAATAGAACTTACAAATATGTGGTACTTGTGCAAATATTCATACAAAATGAATAATCATGTGAAACAGCTTAGCACTAGCGGCAATGCTGCAGTGAAGCACTAAGACTTAAGGACTTGCAACTATAGTGGAGACAAGAGCTGAGCACTGGTCTGCACTAAGGGGCACATAACATGAAGTGTGTACATGAAATATGGCAGTCATGTCGCACGTATCAGCGAATTAATCAGCACTACTTCTCGTTTGATGACAGGGGATATTGTCGAGATCAGGCATCTAGGCAAGGTCTGTTAACCTGCCCGTGTCCTGCCACATCGGCCAATCTTGGAGGCCATGCAACAGCATTATGAACCCTGTCACACATCACAATCACATTGTGGCGATGAACACTCCATACCACGCTGCCAGTCGAGACAGCATGCTGTGCAGAGTCACAGTGTGCAGTGTTTCTGAAACAGTCTTAGAAGGAAATTACGTGGCCTGCCCTACTCAAACTTTGCGATTTGAAAACTAGTAGAAAAATTCAGAATCAAATATTGACTAGTGGTTGGGGGACTCCCCCAACTGAGGCCAACAAATGGAACATTTTAAAAGTAATCTGCATTGCAACAAAACGCACCTTGGCTGCAATATTTGGCAAAAAAATTTAAATAAAATGGAACAGTGTAGAGAATGTACTACGAAAGCTAAAACCCATTAAGGCAGAAAAAAAACACTGGAGTTTCCAGGCCACATTAAACATCACACACTAATAAGAGTGGCACTCGAGAGCGTCTTGCAACGCTGCCAGGGAGTCCACAGAACGCCATCGCCTGTTCGGCTCTACGCCTTGCTTGTCGGTAAATTGGTTTTTGAGGAAAGGAAATTTATCTGTCTCGCATATCTCGGTGGACACCTGAACCCTGCCGTAAGGAAATGGAGGAAGATAGGAGTGAACGAAGACACCGTATTCACTAGACGCGCCTTTGTTCATTCCAAACCATCGAGCTGGCATGGCGGAGTGGTAGCATGCTCGTCTCACACTCCGGAGGCCCTGGTTCGATTCCCCAACTCGACCGATCTCCTACTCGGTTTTATTTATCTGGTCTGACTAGAAAGGTTAATTAGCCTACTTAATGAATTAAGCAACTAACCTCAGTCCCACTTACTTGGAGCATCACTATACCATCCCTTTAATTGGTTGCATGGTTACTAGCGAAAGTACAATTGGCCCGTTTGAAATTCGCGCAGTGTGACATGACGATTTCGACCAATTGAAAAGCGTGACATTTCTGTCGACAACTCCTGCTTACAACAATGAGGCATTAAAGGCTTCCGCCTTAACATGTATGCCAACTTCTACAAAGATGAGCAGCTGTGCCGCGCGACAACTTGCTTTCGCTGGCAGCCAAGGCGATAGCCGCATTCCACAAAGGCACTTTTTTGCACTCTCGGTTTATAGGTTTAGGTTTATGGAGGTTTAACGTCCCAGAGCGACTCGGGCTATGTGGGACGCCGTAGTGGAGGGCTCTGCAAATGTCTACCACCTGGGGTTTTTTTACCGTGCACTGTCATCGCACAGTACATGAGCCTTTAGAATTTCGCCTGCATAGAAATTCGACCACAGCGGCCGGGATCAAACCCGCATCTTTTGGGTCAGCAGCCGAGTGCCATAACCACTCAGCCACATTGGCGGGCCCTTTATTTTTGCAATCTGTCCGTGCTTAACTAGCAGAGTGTCCCGGCCCTTTAACTGGGTCAAAACATGGTTCTCGCCAAGACTAAGCATAGAAAGTGTTGAACATTTTCTGTGCACAAAAACATTGCCACTGTTGGACCCAAACACAGCGTTGGAGTGCTCTTCATTGAAAGGCTGCCATTGGTTAGTGCTCAGCAAAGACTGTATCCTGGCCAAAACTAAGGATGCTCAGATGCAGGAAACTAGGCTGACTTATGTAAGCGCCATAATTCAAACCAACTACCAATATGTGCTAGGCCTAAACGCATGTCTTGGGATTATGATCGGCTTGCTGATCGTGATGTGTGTGCTGCTCACATTGTTTTCTAGCAGAGGCAGATGGGCGGTAATACAAAAATGTGCCAACCAGTGCCAAAAACTGCCAGGCCAATGGCAACTCCTGCAGGTCACGTAAAAAGCACACTGCAAAACTCAGCCTTACGAAATTCCACAGTCAGTTATGTCTCATCTTCTTACAGCGAACATCAGGACATAATGAACGAACAGTGCGTGACTGTCTACTTCGTTACAAGCGGGATCGACTGTATTGCACAGATTTCATTTCCAACATAAACATGATGCAGCCAAATGCACTGGCCTCTTCAAGCTGCAATACCGAAGACACTCTAACCTAATGGCATTCAAGAACACAAGCAATAACCCCCCTGCCTGCAACCTTTAATAAGACACCAAGACCAAGTGGAGAAGAATGTTCTAGCGTTCCTTCACATCCACCATGCAGCTGTAGAGGAATAAAATTTTCAAAAATATTCCACAGTAACACACATGCATTGCATGGCACATCAGGAGATCAGAAAGCTCTGTAACAAAACAGGATTAGCTGTAAGAAGAAAAGAGAGAACAAACAATCAGACATGATCAGTGCGTTAACAGAAAAAAGCACGAACTCAACCTACTCAACTAAAATGAAAAATGAATATTTTTTGCTCATATAACTAACCAAAAGTGGAAGCATGTAGGTTTTTATTTAGACTTCCATCTGCCTTTTTCCTGCATATGACGAGGCAAGCAAAGCACATTTGTGAAACAACGTCAAACAATTGCTAAACAAGCAAATCCAAAACTGAATTAAAAATACTAGTACTGATGTGGGAATGCTTACAGAGTGATAAAATGGTAAAAACTAACAAGAGGGCTTCAGTACCGACTAGTGGCTGCTGCTTCCTTCCCCCTTTCCCCATGAAAAGTATAGAGCAACTACCTTGACATCCTTGTAATTTACCCACAATTTATTATTTGAAATGCTTACAGGCCCCTCTTATGGTAACTCGACTAACAATCTAAAGTAACTAATAATTGAATTACCTGAATGTTGAGCGGTATGCTGATAGCCACAGGACAACCAAAATTTTGCACGAGCAAAGCACATATTTTTCGTTAACAAGAAAAAAAAATACTGCAAAAGGGTAACTTGTGAGCCCTTCCCTCACCGTAACTTTTTAAAAATCTTTCTAATGAGCAGTATTGTGAGCTTGCTCTCGGGGATCATATTCATCTGCTACTATGCATGACCGGAACAAGTAATTTTTCAAGTTGAGAGGCACAGTGTTTTGTTTTTCTCTCTTTTGTTCCCAGTCTGCACACATCTAGTCCCAATTACCCTGCAAAAATCCTTACATAAGGGCACCAGGAAAAAAAAAAGCCAAATCAGCACTGGTTACTAGTCGCAGTTTATCAAGAGTTTCCATGACGAAGTGTCTGGAAAACTAAGCAGAAAATAGCGCATATTTATAGTACTGACGACCCATGATCATATTGTATCAGCATGGCCTCTAAAATCGCAGCACAGTGGGCAGTAACGTCATTCACAGCGAAACGGTAAACATGAGGAGCTGCCCCCATCAACACCAACTTACATAGCCAATGGTCACGACATGTTTACCTCTGCTTTAGGAAGCATTTTCAAGACGTAGGTACCTGCAGATAAAATTTATTCAAGGTTAAAAAAAAGGGATGCCAGAACCCCACGTTAATGTTACCATGCTCCCTAACCTTCAGCACAACCTTTCTTGGGCACAGTTTACAAGACCAAGGTCTTTCTGGTGCCATGAAGTCTGCAGTATGGCAATGAAATAGCACTCCGGAAAATTTTCAACACGTTGACTAATACACGAATGCATTGCTCAGATGTCACATGATGCCAACCCAAATGATTGTGGCTAACTTTGGCCATGGCCAGCACTGCCAGCATGCAAGCCGCATCTAAATGCACCAATTTAAAGAAGTAAAGAATAGGTATATGCAAATAGCCGTTTTTCGATTCAAAGCGAATTCACAGCAAATAGTAATTTTCTTAAATAATTTCGAATCGAATATTTCAAATACTTTTGGAACACAAAAAAAGGCTGAATGGCACCATAAGCATTCCCGAAATCATATATTTTTAAAACACACAAGGCAGTTACATAAAAAAAGAAAAAAAGAGAAAGCACTGAAGCTTTGTCGCACCTACTGAATTTGTTGAGTTTCTGCAAAAATGGCCAATGGAAATTCAAGCCTCCGACCTACATATGGTACCAACGTATGTGGGGCTCCAACTGCTGCTTTCAGGCGGCGACTCCTTGACACCTGCTAGGCATATGCACCACGTGCCCAGCACCACCCCGCCTCAGGTGCTGGATAAGGGCACCCATCTCCACACATCTCATGCTAGCTCCCCTTCGTGCTTGAGCCGTCGCGCTTATCAAATTTCACGCGGAGAAGAGCAGCTGCGACAGCTGCAGTCAGCTCAGACTCATTCCGCGGAAGTCAAGGGAGCCGCGTGTTCTCCGGTTAGAGAGATTTAGCATAGCACAATCCACTTCCGCAGGGTGCCATTGTGCATGCCCAGATTGCCCTGAGGACGTCACAAGGTGCCATGTGCCAGCCAGCTGTTTGCACGCCTGGCCCATTGGAATCAGCATGCGCACGCTGGATGCACGTGGAAGCTGATCGCGCTATGCGAAATGTCTCTACTCATGGATGCCGCCACGCAGGTTACAGCGTGTGCGCACCGCAGGTAGCGCGGCCGTAGACGCCTGGCAGGTACACATCTGGGCACCGCACATCGGCCTGCTTACGTTGTTGCTGCGAAAATGCGTAGTCTGGCTACGGCATATGCACAGGAATGCATTTACGCAACACGGAGTCTGAGCTTTGGAACGCAGAACCAAAACTACACACAGCAAGAGTGCCAGAAATGTTATTCATACGAGACCAAGCATTCTGATCGAATCAAATATCAAAATTTTTTAATACAGTGGAACCTCGATTATACGTCCCCCGGTCATGCGACGACCCGCATTTTACGACGAATTTGTGCGGTCCCGGCAAAACCCCCACAGAGACAATGCATTAAAAACCTCGGTTATACGACGCAAATTTTAGAAGGACCCCGCTTCGTACGACGTTTGGCTCGTACCGTCCGTCAAAAAAGGTCGTCAGCAAACGCAGGCCGGGATGTACCGTATTTTCGCGATTCTAAGCACCCCCTGAATCTAAGCACCCCCCCCCCTATTTTCGGAAAAAAATTTCTGAAGAAAAACTTCGCAAGCGAATCTAAGCACCCCCTTTTTTGCGTCGAAGAGAGCGTTGCCGAGGCCGCCAAGTGCACTTGCTCTCTTTTTCGTCTAGCCTGTGCAGTCGGAGTCCCGAGGAGGCGCGGCCTGCGCGTTGTTGTTGTTGTGACTGAGAGAAGGATGAAAAGGAAATTGCACGGGCCTGCCTACTGGCTCGAGCCAAGCCACCACCGCTGCCATGGGCAGATAGAGGAGAGTTGAAAGATGAGAGGAAAGATAAAGAGAAAAGATAAGACGAGCGTTGCAGCAACAAATGCGTCCGCCGGAGCCGATGCTGCTGAAAAAACACATAAGCGGGCGAGGCCGCGCTCCCCGAAGCGAGGACAGCGGCGTCCACGGCGCTTTTTGTGTTGCTGCGTTTAGTTCCGACACTACAAGACAGATGGCGGCACAGAACTGTCTGCAGCTATTTTTCTTTTGAATGTTTCCTAAATAAAATGTTTTTTCTCGTGCCCGTTTCATCGAGATTTCGCCGCGAAAAGAGGGGCCCGGGGGGGGGGGGGTCAGTTTAGATTTTTCGAATCTAAGCACCCCCTCTCACTTTGGGCATCGCGATCGTGAAAAAAAGGGGGTGCTTAGAATCGAGTAAATACGGTAGGCACACTTTAGCCAGTCGATAACCGGTGCGGCTTAATCTTTCCACCTATCAAGAAAACCGCGCGAGCCGCTGCCCCGCTGCTCACGGCAGCCTCAACGGCCATTTTATCTTGTTTGTTGAAGACTAGCCCTCTGCCGGCAAAAATGTGCTGCATTTGTGTTCCGAAAAAAAAAAAAAAAGATGACGATATCACGCTTGATTTTCGATTATACGACACCCGGATTATACGATGGTTTCGCGCGGTCCCCTGAACGTCGTATAATCGAGGTTCCACTGTATTCGCACATGTCTACTGAATTATGATGACCTGCACTGCTGCTTTCAATTCTGAGCCAGACGGAGTCACCTCCCCTCCAAACTTATGCAGCAGCGCTTGGAGCAGCTGAGGAGGCTAATCATGACTGTGCCAAGCCGCCATCGCACTACAGATTTTTGCCATTGGGAACACCCCCAGATACCCCACCCTGCCTCAAACCACCATCACCGAATCACTGTTGCAAGCCCTAGATCCAAACTGCCCTCTCCCATGGATGAACTGGTTCCCACCACCATCCCAACTTGTCTGCACATACCAGAAGGCTCTGACTGAAGCATGCTAGCATTGTCCTGAACTGGGAATTCAAGTAACAATGCTTTCTCTCTCCCCAGTACAAGTTAGGTAAAACATTAAAGTCATGCTGTCCCAACAACAATTAACATGATCAGATTCCCAAAGTACAAGGCAGGAGCTTTAATTCAGCCCGGGTTCAAGCAGTTAACTCTCATCAGGTGGGTCAGAGGCACCTTGGAAAGAACTGAGTGACGTATTTTCTTGTTGGGTATTCAGCTGCAAATCCTTCGGAAGGAATTTCATTAGCTACACTGAGCTTTTCACCGTGCCAGAAAGTGCCAAAAAAGTCACACTATGCCCCAGAGAGACTGCATCAGAGGCGAGGGGACATGTTAGCACTAACTCATGGCCTGGCATTCCTTCTTATACTGGATAAATTGTAAATGGATATTTGTGCTCTGGAATCAGCTCCAGGCATGATCTTTGGTGCAATGTTCATGATTTTGGTTCGGGTGCACTTCCCATCCTTCAACAAATACAAAATAAACAATACTGCAAAAAAAATTGGGGGACGCTTCAACTTCGCCTTTCAGAGTAAACGTGACAGCATTATTGGGTCCCGTTCAATTTGCCTACTCAATTTAATATGTAATTCCTAATTAACATACTCATAATTACTCATGTATGATCAGTACAGTAAAACTTAACTGATACATTAAAAAAAAAGTGCAAAAATGTATTACCTGAGAAAACATGTGATCCAAATTGCCTAACTTTGAAAAATCGTAACTGGTGAATGAGCCACAAAAACATTTATTGACAACCTCAATCCACAAAAATGTCCATTAGCATTTCCTGGCACAAGATGTAAACAGATCCTTTTCTAGTGCTAGCAGAATGTAGTCTGCATTCACGCTGTCTTAAGCACGGAAGGAACTAGTACGCAATGCATCCGGTACATTGGCAGTAGTGGCAAAGCAACCAAAATCTATTCGTCATTTCCAAATGCTTCACCCCATTGTACCCAAGTACAGTGGGGAAGCCACTGCAGTGGCTTTTCTGCGACACAGGACCATTAATGCTATCGCATTAAAAATGTGCTCAGCAGGCTCCACAAAAATGTTCCGAATTCATACCCACTTTCAGCATTGAGGAACAATGGCACAAATAGCCCATTTAGTAGAGGATGCGCGAATATTTGAAATTTCAAAAATGAATCCAATATCTTTTGTCATTCAGTCCATATTCAATTCGGAAAACGGATATTCGAAAGTTTTCCAACATTTGGCAGTGATTGAAAACAGCCGACTTTCGAGATCTAATCCTGAAGAAACTGCAATATCTGGGCAAATTTTCCAAAGAGCAAGCTAAAAGGGTCAGGAAAACAGTCAAAGTTCACTTTTATTGATCAAAGCAGTCAGTGACCATTCACTGCTGTTTTCACTTAAAGCTCATACTTCAAGAAGCGCTGATGGAGCTCAATTTAGCTCTCTTATCGCCGTGGCCTTGTGCAAAAATTAAAATTCCCCTGTGAGCACCAATTCTCACCTTAACATCAGCTGCTCTAACTACCCACCCTCTTCACTTTTTTTGTCCACCGTCTATTGCTTGAACTAGGGACATCTTCATTAGCATTAGTCATTGATGCTGCCAGGGCTGCTTGCAGAGGATAATTTGGACAGGCCCCCAAAGGGCGACCATGTAGAGGTGTGACCAGCAAAGCAAGAGACCATGCATACATCCCTTCTATTGCATGGTTTACCGTTGCTTGCACGCACTGGACGTGCAGGCAATGGCCAACATGACAACAATCAGAAGGCCACCATCGCTAGGCCAAACAATAGTCCAGCTGCACACCAGCCAGCCAGCTGACCCCAGCTGCGTGCTCTTTCAGATGTTGCGAGCCAGTCTCTTTTTCCTTTTAAAAAACACCTCACCGATCCAAAATCACCACGCGTTTAACTTACTTCTGTTCGTATGGTTCTGCAGTGCACTAAAAGTTATTCCTCATAGTGTGCAGGCAGTGCAGCATTTAACAGAACAGCGAAAAATAAAACAGGGAAAGCTTTAATCCTAAGGGGTACCCAGCTCTTTGAAAAATATTTTTCATTTAAGAAGTCTCAATCATGCAATGTTCAAGGAACTTGTATTTTTGTGTGGCGATTTAAATGTCTTTTAATTTCAGTGCAGAACAAGTCCTGGTGCACTTATGCAATATGTTATGCAAGTCATTTGGAAAGAGCATTTAAGAAATACTGCTGCAGGGAACTTGCTGAAATTGATGCCATTGGTTCATCTTGGCATCGAGGAGTGCAAAATGGACAAAATTATCATCCTGCCTATCATACAAGTAGAGTTATGGGGTTGCAACTTTCTGAAGTTGCCACTTCAGAAACGGGAAGAAAAGTTGGTATCCCTATTTGTGAAGTGCCAACTTAAAACCCTATAACCCCTAGGCAGGATGATAATTTTACCTTATGCACTCCTCGAAGTCAAGACAAACCAATGGCATGCATTTCAGCAAATTCCCTGCAGCCAAATTTTTTCAATGCTCCCTCCAAAAAGACTCATTTTTTAAAGGGTCACTGCCTCATTTTATATGCTAACTTTACAGGTTTCATATTTTATAAAGCCTATGAGCAGTACACATTTCTGTGCCTGTCAGTGTTTTCGCATGTCCAGTTTTGAAATGAACAAAGACAACACTGTATGTATATTTTCTTTGTAATCCTTTTATACTGAACAGATACCTAATTTGACACTTGAAGCCATTTTTTTTTCTTTCTGCTATTCAAATCTGAAAATTTCAATACAGTCAGGCCCACTTATAACAATACTGGTTATAACAATATATCGGATATAACAATGGTCAGTTGTGGTACCATCAGCTTTACCATGTGTTCTATGGCAAAATAAACTGCTTATAGCAATGCTGTCAAGGAACATTATTGGTTATAACAATTAAACCTGGTAATTGAGTGTCAGCCATTATAGAAAAAAAATCAAGAAAATGCTACAACCACACCAGCAAAACCATGCTTACAACACAAAAGTGCGCGCGTGCAGGGCCGACCAATGTACTGAGCCGGCACAGTGACGCCATGAAAGCAAAAGAACCCATGAATGCGTTCCTCTGAGCAAAAGGCCCATGCAGAGGAGATAGTAGGGAGCGTGGTAGGAGCCTTGGCAGAGAAGTCCATTATTAACATTTCTGAGGGGTGCGCCGCTCGCAGAAAAAAGTGCACAGATGTGTTTTTCTTTGGTTTTACACTGTGAGCTACGGCTGGCATCGGCAGCGCGCGTGCTGTCCCATCGTCCGCTGTTCTTTGCTAACTTGCCCGTGGTCCCCGCTTCACAAATTTCACGTGTCCCAGGGGCAGGCGTCATCGCATCAGGCGAGCTGCTGCATTGGCTACGTGCACCATGCGTACTCCCAATCAGTTGGTGCAGTGCGCGTGCGTGCAGCCAGCGCGGTTTTTCTCGTGTCAGCTGTCACCGCACCCTTAGTTCTGCATGCTTCTTGAATTTCCCGTAAGAATCACTTCCGGAAAGCTGGCTTGATTCCTGTGACGTGGAGCTGCGCGAAGCTCCCGCAAGTGCAGTGATGGCGGTGCTTTGGTCATCGGTCAACGGTGAACATTTTTCCGGTCCCCTGAAGTTTGAATTAATGAGCTTTTACAGGCATTAGAACAATCAAGCCCCTCCGGGCATTTACTATCAATAAATGCTCTGAAGTTAGTCATCTTTTCTTTTTTTCAGCACAACCCTGTTATAACAATTATTGGTTATAACAATGGCATTTCCATGGCACTTGAATATTGTTATAAGTGGGCTTGACTGTACTTGCACACCCCTGCTATCTACACCTTAGGCATTAGAAATAAAACTTTGTGAACTAGGCTTAACACATGTAGCTTAACACACATTCCTGCTGGTGAAGACAAACGGTAATGCATTTGTGATTATTCCTTTCACAACTTTTTTTTCTTTTCTTGGCACAGCAATGCACAAGAGCCCTCCTTTGGGAAAACCATTAAACAAGTACAGCAGTACCACTGCCACACCCACTACTGCACAACTGAGTGAATTGAGTTACTGCGCAGTTATTATCAATCATTTGCTACACTGCTGACATTGGCCACAAAGTAAGTAAACAACATATTATAAGGGAGTAACGTTTCTGAATGGCCTTAACAAATGACAATAGTGAATGCAAGCTCCCGAGAGCAAGTAAAAGCTCATACATATAAATATGCTCAATATGCTCAATAAATGGAATGTGCTCCCACAAGCAGTGTTGCCTCAAGCCAAATTCAATCAGTGCAAAACACAGTACCCATAAGTATCTCAAAATGCAGTTCTTTATGAAAACACCATCCGACTCTAATTCAATGAGTAAAATAGGCCTCACATAATAGTCCGATGCCTATTACTGCCCACATGACCAAGGAAATCCTCAAGAATGCAAGTCAACCTTCAGGTGGAATCTTCATTAAACATCAAACTCTGACATACCTGTCTAGCAAGCGAAAGTTCATATAACTTGGCACAAGTTCTAGCAATAAAGAAAATTTTAACACTTCTTCACGTGAACACCTTGAGCATATAAATCATAAAGTTGTCTACAAGCTCCAGTATACAAGAATGGCATGCTCAGGTTGTCACTTTCCAGCGAAGAGGTGATCCAATGACACAAAATTGGTGCGTGGGCATGTGATCCAATATTCGTGGAGCTTCATTTTTGTCTGCCCATAAATGCCCCAGCATATCACAGGTGTGATGTTAACTACTGTTAACACCATTTGCACAGCAACAATAAGTATGTTATGTTGACAACAGCAAGTCCTGCCTTGCTTATTATGCTGTCTTACCATAACCAGCCTTATATCCACTTTGAAAGTCTACTAAACACAACTAGATGAGTGAGTTCACACATACTCTCACGGGGCCCATACTCTGGAAATGTCCACTAAAGGATAATCCAAACTGGTACGTCTTGAGCTAGGCACATTCTCTTGATCCAAAAACCAACTATCATCAGTGGTATCGCAGACTTTGTTAACTAGTGCCCGCAGTTTTTTAATACCGCATTTACTCGCGTAACGATCGCACCCGTGAATTTTGTTGGCAAAATTCTTTTTTTTTTATCACCGCGTAATGATCGTCGAGAAATTGCAGCGGCAAGTTTGGGGTGCAATGTCGAGTCTAGCTGACGATGATCATAGTTGCCATCTGTCTGACAGATATGGCACGTGCAGATGACCATCTTGCTCTGTCAGCATTGCAGCGGCAGCCGCCTGTTGGTTGACTTGCATTCACACGGGCAGTCTAAATGCGGTTATGCTTAACTGCGGATACCAAACTGAACTGCGGTTATCTCGAATCACGGTTTGCCGTTGTCACAAGGCTTGCCACCGTTCTGGGTTGCGGTGCAACGAATGAAGTGACGCGGTGGTCCGGAGCGAAGTGACATTTGCAAATATCTTGCAGCGCAATTGGCGCAGTGAGTGCAGTCCGATGGCGCTGTCCGGTTGCAGCACTGCCTCCACAACCGAATACCTTGCCGCGCCGCCCGCAAGCTGCCTGCACCAAGGCAACTTCTCTACGGCGGATCCCTGGAGCCAGCATCAAAAAACCGTGCTAAGCTAAACTTTCTTGTTCTCGTAAATAACAAGCCCTGGGATACGGAAGTGTCAAAAATGAATCTTCCTTTAGGATCGCTGACCTGTACCGAGCTGCTGGTCGGAGTAATAACTGCGATACAAGGTAGTTTTATGTTCGCAGCCGCGTAGCAGCTGCCGCCGTTGCAGCGCGACTGACCTGATCTGCTTGCACGCTAGCTCCGCTGCTAAGGTGTCACTAAAATCAATCGTATATATTTCTTTTAATATGAAACAATTAGGCTGTCAGTAAGGCAGCGCCATAAGTAGACCATTCATTATAGCACTAGTCAATTCAAAAGTGCCGTCCGCTGTGGCTTCACTACGAAACAGGCTAGGCCTAGCGAAGAGCGCCATCCTCCGCGCTTGCAGGCGGCACCATTGCGGTAAGCGAGCGGAATTAGGTGCTTCGAGCATTGTGAACGTGTCAGCTACATCAACAATACGGCAGGGACCGGACACTTTTCGGTATTACGGCAGTAAAATGCGCAGCTTGAGTGTCGCGGGTCGTTGCTGTGCCTTCGGATAAGATCGAAGGCTGCATAAAAGCGCCGTTGCGAAAAAAGTATGTTCTTGAAGCGGGCTTGCTCGTGCGCTTTTCGCACTCTAGCTTCTCGGTTAACAAGGTAAGCCGAGGCCGCTGAGCTCGGTTCGCAAAAACCGCATTTAGTGGTGTAACCGTGGGTAGCACGCCCGTGTGAAGAGGGTTGTCTGATGAGCAACTTGTTTGCGTTTTCAGTGTTCAAAAAATTTTTCGTAAAAAATTTATCCCGCGTAATGATCGCACCCCTAAATTTGCGTCAATTTTTTGAAGAAAAGGAAAAAAAAAAGTGTGATCATTATGCGAGTAAATACGGTAAAACACAGCTGCCTAATATAAATAGGAAGTATTTACACTAGAGGTTTTATTACATGCACAGAACAGCAAAAACAGGTCAGATGTTGTCACACAGAAGTCACCTCTACATTTGAGGCTCCAATGAATTGTCATGGATTGAAATGGATACATCCACGTAGTGGAAATTTCCAAAATATAAGTCCTGCTCTCACAGGCGCATTCACGATCACCACCCTAACCAGCACAACCAGTGCCACTGACTTGGAAACAAACAGCACTTTCTTTGCCTTCCCTGACCTCGCTAACACACATGTGCAATTTACTTGGGTGTGGAACCAAACGTGCCACAATTCGGATGAGAAGGGTTGTGTCACAAGACATGAGACTTGTGCTAGTCCAGTCTCATCATGTGACTCATTTGTAAAGCCTTTGTTCAAAGTGAAATGCACGAACTCGCACAATGGTGCACCCTGCAAAATTTCTTGGCCAAGGTACAGTGCTGTCTGCTATAAAAGAAAGCATCTAAGCATGTAGCCCCCAATGAAGGCACCATGATTGAACTTTTGCCCTAGTGACCAATCTTGCATCAGATGCAGCAACAAGTGGTGCACTGAGGCATCAGCTAATATGCTCTCCTTGCTTCCTCATGCTTGTGTGGCTTGGCATATGGACCATACACGTGTTCCTTCTCTTACTCAACCCTGCTCAACATATCTGCCTCAACAGACAGGTTTGTTATATATTTTGTTTCTTGGGGAAGTTGCAAATCTGTATGCAGAGTAAGACTGATAGTTATCAATGTGCACCCAGCATCAAGTTTACAGATCACGCTACATGGCCCAGACTACATGGAAATAGTGTTTTCTAGCAATACGTGTACCCCGCAAACTTTTGAAGCTAAGTGTATACTGGTTTCATTGGATTATGATCCACGCTTCAGCAAAACAGTAGAGAAGAGACGAGGGAAGCATCAAGACAGTGGTACACCCAGCCAGACAGTGCCTCCCCTTTCGCCTCTTCTATTTTGTTGAAAAAAATCTGCCAACTCGAGAGGTGAAATCCTTAATGAAAGCAAGACCCCCCCCCCCAAAAAAAAAATTTAAATGTATGTATTGCACTTGAAAGCCAATCCATAACCAAGCACAAAATGTACAAAGAATAAGCCAATAACCAATGATGTGCACTCACAGCCCCTGCCACGACGCTGTCTCAGTGCACAGGTCAGTGGTTCCACGGCTGTTAGAGAGCACTCCTGGCTCAGGAGACACATATGATCCCTGGCTGGATGGGGAAAACTCGTCTGGCATCTGCAAAGCAATGCGTTTTGTAGAAACGCTGTCATGAAACCTGTTCTACTTCAAATCAATGAGAAAACGATTTCTATCGCTAGCCACTGCCTAGGTAATGCCTAGCGGAAAAGCTGCCCACACGTTCTGCAGAACAGTTTCCTAGAACAGGTTTCCCGCCTGCAATCAGCGGGTTACCATGAAAAGGTCCTGGTTTCCGTTGCTGAGTCACCTAGCAAGCTTAACTCACAGCACATGCCCCACAAGCAAGATGCGGTGTGTCAAGAAATGGGACCCGCTCTATGCCATACATGCACAAAGTCTCGCATAATGTTAAAAAGGTTGCCACAAGATAGTGCAAACATTGTCTTTTATGTGCCCACAAAACTGTAGTCACTGTGTACCTATATCTGCAAATAAGAGTACAAATAAATAAAATTCTACGTCAAGCACCAGAGCATGTTCACGAGATCTGCGAGCAAAGTTGTGCACGCTCTCCTCCTGTCATGTGGAAAGGCCTACATTGGCCAGGCTGTCCAATGTATTAATGATCGCTTAAGGCAGCACCAAACCTCGCTGCAACCAGATAACACAGTTAATCTACCTAAATATTGCTACCATTGTAAAGACGGTACACCCTCTTCAATAATGTCAGAATGATCGGCCACGGAAAAACACAGAATGAGAAACCTTAGAAGTGTTCAAAATCAAGAAGCTAGACTCTGAATGTGTCAGCGGTGTTTCTTGTCAGCACTGTTGCTTACAGCATGTGCGCCCTGCCCTGTTATGGCAATTGCACAGAGTAAAATCGAGTTGTGTTTCCAGCGTGGTCCTGTCTACTCCTTGTGAACACGTCCTTTTGCTTTGCTTTCTTCCATAACCATACACCAACTACCCAACAAGCTATGCTTCTTCAATACAGTTTCTACCATTCTCCAGATGTTCCAAGGCAGAGGAGCAAAACTTCAAAAATTCACCACATAATCCGAACACACCAGGAAGCTTTTCAGAAGCCAGAAATGCTAACAGAATACTAAACCACTACATGCAAGGCACAGCATCACTCACCTTATCAGGAAACACTGCTTGGCCAGAAAAATACTTCTCCAGTACCATCTTGACCGACTGCAAAAGACATTGCAAGCACTCTCACTTGTTGAAATGATAACAAAAATAAAGGGCAACCACAACTATCAGTCAAACACAACAAGTGGGATTAAAATTTGCAAACACAGCCCACTGACAATATACTGGTGGCAAATGAACTTGAAGAAGCACGGTTCCAAATTGTGGACAGGTTTTTGCATTACTGAGTGTTCCTTCTGTTTGCGACTACCAGCCCAGTTCCACTTCATTTGCAATAATTTCTCCAGGGCTCTCAAAATGTACACAGAAAGCTTGGTCAAAAAGAGCAGACGCTGTTTCTGGCGTCTTCTCAGGTTACTGTTGAAAATTCACTGCACTTTCAGTACACGTTATCTTTATAGCTAACCTAAACCTGGATTTGAAATGAGCAATGGATCAAGCACTAGATTTTTCAACCCTTTACAAGCCGCACTATGAAGCAATGTTTCAAAGTAGCAAATTCGTATTGACAATTCACAAATGCTTTCTGAAATAACCATGAAAAAAAAATGTAGCTACATTTAAAATGACCAAGCAAGTTTTTTTCGACTTTCCATTTTTGGAACATTGGCGTGTCCCATATACCGAATGCCAATGTCGTCTGAAATGTCTTTTATGGTGTGCACAGTGTGAACCTTTCCCTGCTATCCAAAGACAAACCTTATAGCAGCCTGCAATGGCTTTGCAAATTATGCACAGCAAAAATTATTGAGAAACCCACTGCACTTGAATATTGTTCTGTTTCACCCTGTGAGCTGTATCGCATTCAGTGCTTCACAAGCCGTGGAAAGCAGCAATGGCTTTCTTCAGCAATGGTTTTTACAGCACAACTACGATAGACAACCCACGCATGGGCCCCATTCTGCGATCACGTGACCACCTTCTGCATGTGCCTGGCACAACCTTCAGATGGGGTGTGCTACAGGGGTTGCAATTATCAGGAGGGAGATGGGGTGCACGAGCAAACCCTGCAGACAAGCCCGTCTGCAAAGAAAGATGCTACTACCATGTTAGCGGTATGTTCCATGCAAAAGCTCAACGAACAGTGCAGATTAATTAAAAATGTTAGTCACAGAAACCTGCACAAGAAAAAATATCAAACAGCTAACAACTTTTGCAACAAATCCTATGCTATTTGAAACATTACTTCCACAAGCAGCTCACATTCAGCACGCTGAAGAGCAAAGTGCGATAACGTGAAAGTCAAACAAAAGCACGGAGCGCTATATGGATTTACGAGTAAACTCATTCATTAAAACTTCAGGAGACTGAAAAAAAAAAATGTCTGAATTATCCAAAAGCTCAAATTATCGATCACGACATCATGGGTTCTGCATGAAGACAATGCTCTGTCACACCTGTCGCTCGCTGTCAGGGAGTTTTTGACGGGACAAGGCATAATCACGCTTCCCCAGCCACCATTATAGCCCCGACAGGCACTGCTGCAGAACTTTACAGAACTGATGCAGTGAGTGCTGGTGAATCGGACGGACCTACTGAGCGCAATAGTACATATTTTGTTAGTGGTTTTACAGGATAAGAAGCACAGTAGGCATTTGGAGGCTTAAAAGAAAGAGGTAAACTTTCAAAGCCACCACCACAGATCAGTTGGCAGAGCACTGTACGTTGTTGTATGTGGTTGTTTTTCTTTCTAATCAATTGACTTCCAGGTAAACATGATCATGCTACTAATTTCCCATATATCAACACAACAAATTAAAAAAAAAAAAACATTCCCCTATGCTTTCCTTGGTTGCGGTGACTGTTGGCTTCCTTCAAGTGCGTGTCATAACGAGCCCCTCATGTCTCTAACCCTTGTATGCTCAATTACTGCTGGCAAAGCAACCAAGGCCTGACCATGACAATGCAAAGCAGTGCAAGCACTCAAACAGCAGGAAAGATTATCACAGGGTTATGTTTACCAAATTACATACAATTTAAATATCTCTATTCCGGACACATTCCCATATTTTCTACAGTACAAACCTTGAAGCCACAAAATCCTTCAGAACACCGAAGGCAGGCTGGTCCGTTCATTTCAAAGTAAAAACAGCATGAGAAAGGAAACGACCTCGCATGAGTGAATGAGGTGAATATCTAACGAGCAGATTAGTGACTATTGCTTAAAATTTTATTTATCACAGCTGTCCTCGCTGGCTCGCTGATGTGGTTCTCGGCCCACTGCAATGGTGCTCTTGTGGTTTTCGTTTGTTTACCCAGCCAATAAAAGGCATCGCTCAACATCAGTTAATTTTTATGTATCAAATATCCATTTAAATTACAGCATTCCACAGATTGGTAGATGACCTGTCACGCCATCAGTGCCATGGAAGAAAAACTCTATAGTACTACACTAACTCAGAAACAAAGCTCACTGCAAAGCATTTGACAGCGCCACGGTTGCTCAGTCGCTTTAGCATTTGGCTGCTGAGCTGATGGTCGGAAGATTGAATCCTGGCCATGGCGGCTACATTTCTATGAAGGCAAAATGCAAGCATGCCTATGCACTTTGCAATGACACTGAATGTTGCAAATGGCTGAAATTACCATATTTACTCATGTAATTAATGCACTTTCTTTAGATTACGGCTTCCAAAAGGGGGCATGTAAACAATGCGAATATTTGGTGAACACGTCCTAAAAAACTCTACAAAGGTCATAACACACAATTCCCAAGCCAAGCAATTCAATACAACCATTGCCCAGCTGATTCTATTTGCACCCATAGCAATTCATCCAGACCCCGCATGTTTGTAAAAAAAAAAAAAAAAATGCACACCCCACAGTCAAGCAAGAGCCCCTAAACAAAAGTATCAAGTGAAAAGAAAAAAATTGAAGGCAAGCTCACCCTGATAAGCACAGCCTTGGTTCCGCTGATACGAACAACATCTCTGCCTACAGTGATGGTACTTGTGTATTCGCCCATGCTGGCATCGCCCATGCTGTAGCTGTGCACAAGGGATGGCTTCTGACAAGATTCTTTAGTACCCATGTTGTAGTTTGCAGTCTCATCCCCCATTTCCTGCAAGATGAAAAGAACACACAGGTTCTCCCAATGCCTGAGCCGTACACATCTTGAGAGAAACGTGCTTACCCGAACTGGAGAAGCATTACGTCGAATGGTGTCCTCAATCAGTTCTTTCGCTCTCCTGTCCAAAAAAAAAAGTCAATTTAGTGCCCTTTTCAGAGAGACAGCAGTATGCTCAGGCTAACACAGAAGCCATCAAAACAGACTAGCAGCTGCTTTCAAGAATAAAAGCATGCTTTATCTTCTGGCACAACGCTTCGCAGACACGAAGATGGAAGTATCACGAAGCCACAGCTGTCTATGCACAACTGCTGGGGTACGACGTCTAAAGCCTGGCCCGCATGGAGCGTTTTTTGCCCGCGAAATCGCGTCGCGCGCCCAACGCCCGCGCCGGCGTCGACGAATTCACTCCCGCATGGTCAGCAGCAGAGCGGCGCGCGCTACGGGCGCGTTATGGGCGCGTTACGGGATACGTTGACAAGATGGCTGCGCCCTGCTCGCCCACTTCGGAATAAATACGTGTCACCCCTGTATTCTTCGACGTGATAGCTCGCTCAAATGGTAGCGGTTCACTTTTACTTCGCACAGCTCGCCCACGCGTAGAGGTATAAGCGATAACTAGCCCTTGTTTTTCAGATAATTTGGCGATTTTCAAGCTCTTAGGCCTAACTAAATACAGTGTGTTTACTTCGCAAGAACGACACCTGGTGAAGCAGTTGTCTAGCTTTTAGTCACTTTCTACATTTTCATCTATTTGCAGTTTTTCTTCTTGGAACGAAAAAAGGCTCGCAATGCACGCACCCTAGTTATCAGTAATTACGGATAAAAAATTTCTTCAACACAGCGTTGATGTGCTTTGGCATCTTGTCACTGTATGGCGCTACCGTTTACGCGTGCCCCTGATACCCTGAGGGACGGCGCGGCCAGCTAAAAGCGACTCCTCCGAAAGACGACTCGCTGCTCGGCCGTTTCGGCCGAGAAACCCGAAACCCAAGCCTCGGTACTATAGTGAACTCGGTACCCTCGGAGCGCCAAACGCCCGTCTTCCCGGGAAGCACGACGCAGTTTTAACGGTCAAGCTACAGTGCCAGAGAGAGCTCGCGAGCGCGTCTCTCTCGGCCGGCGTGGCTCCGTCCAGAGTCACGTGACGCCTGCTCCGGCTCTCATTGGGCCTCTGTCGCTGCCCTCTCCCGGCATCGGCGCGGCGTCGACGTTTTTTTCTGTTTAGACAGAACCCGACGATTTGGCAAAAACGTCCTCTCCGGCGGCAAAAAAACGCTCCGGTGCCGTCGACGCCAACGAATCGCCCGGAAAAACGCTCCATGCGGGCCACGCTTAAGACATTATGAATATAGTTAAAATGATTAACTACGGTGATAAGCAGGAAGCACATCCAAGTTGCCATAGATGCTGGACATCAAATGATGTTTCTTGCAAAAAAAGGTTCAAAACCAGCAAAGACTGCTTGAGACAAAAGGATGTCCAATAACCACAACGCAGTAGCACTTAGTTCAATTTATCTAGCATGCATGTAGGGCAAGTGTCACCCTAGTGCCATCTGGTGTTTTCTCGGGTTATCACATAAGCAATAAACTTCAGCTGATGTCCAGGAAGATTTATGGTCTCCGTCTCTCATGTTTTCATCCTTCTGTTTAGAAGTGAAAGTATATCAATCCATGTTATAGCCCAGCTACCTACTTCGAATGCATTGCATGCAGAATACAAGATACTAATGCACACTTTACTGTTCTAAAAGAGCCTCACACATTTACATACAATACACACAATACAGCCTTTCTATCATATTTTAAATAAATGTTCTCAAAAGGCAGAACGAATGCCAGTTTTTTGTTAACAAGTTCAATATTATTGCTCTTCTGTTTCACTTTCGAGACATGCAGCAAATGGAAGACATATTCCGAAACTGCTGAAGCTTTCTCACTAGATGTGGAATAAAAGCGTTAGATACCTTACCCTTTACTTGCCACAACTTTACTTGTTATGGAACGTTAGATGCATACGGGTGCTGAACTGCGATAACTGCGATCCCTACAGTGACAAGGCGCAATTCTCTACTACTAACAAGAACTTGCTCACGTTATGGTCTCTTCACTGGGACCAGTGATCTGCACAAGCCTGTCCCGAACCCCTGGATTCACTGAAACCACAAAAAAGAATGTCAGCCAAAAAGTGACAGATGCAGAACCTTGACAGTGCAGTGAACAAATGGGGCAGGTGCATTCCAGTAACCACTCTACAAGCACAGCATCAAGCTTAAATGCAAAAACACTCGAGCACACTGCTACCAAACTTGGCATGCAATGATGCCAAATACAAAAATTTGACAAGTACAAACTAAACAAAACACTCATGCAAATCTGTGCAATAAATGCAAGCACTTTTCTGGCTTGAGCCATTACAAGGTAATACGACAAATTTCCACTAAAAAAATCTACAAGCACTAAGTTTAACCACAAACATGAATGCCCCCTTAAATTCCTTTCCCTGAATATTTTAATGCTTACTGCCCACTTGCAGGAAAATATTTCACAGGGCCTCAATGCAGGACAACTGAAAAATATGCCAAAGATGAGGTGCTATAACTCTTCTGGACCACAGCTGATGTAGAAGTCAGAGTTGCAGCCAATCCAGAAGAATTCAAGAACAGCCCACACTACCAAGCAGCCAGCATGCAAGTGCAACAAGGCAAGTCATTTGAACAGCAGTCACCTGTCCCTTATTTTGGCAATGTAACAGCTTCTCAGAGCCACAGAATGAGACAAACAATGAGCATCTAAGGTTTTTACAGGTTGAGTCAACTCTTTACAAATTCCACATGGTACACAGCTTAGTATGTTTACTACTAGTGGTTGCTAGATGACAAGTGCCAAGCACTTAGAAAATGTAAAAAAAAAAACAGTGCACTGGCAGGAACAAGTGTTTATTCACACAACAAGCACGATTTTCCCGGAAATCTTAATTATAACAGAAGGAACTTGAGAAGACAACACAATGGCTTAACTGCTCTTGACATCTGCGTAACTTGCTTGCCCATTTCTTTACCTGCTGGTCATTCTACAAAGCAAGAAAAAAAAAAAAAGCAAGACAGCTGCCACAACTAGGTGCAATCTGTCTCGAAGTTTATAACAATGTTGCCTCAAAGCTTCTGGTCCACTTGGGCTATTCTGTTTGTCGAGTGGCTGCAAGAAACTCCACCTAAATCTCACCATGCCTAATTTTATTGAAACAAATTGAGCCTTTTAAGTTAAAATAGGCCAGCTATCACACTAAATGGCCTCTACTCATGATATTATATGGCAGCAACAGCTCCAAGAGGAGTGACAGATGATAAAGATCCTTATGGCCTGAATTATTGTTCCTGACATAAGCTAGTAAAAAAAAAAATACTATTCATGAGGTGTCTTTGATACAGAAAAGGTTCCCAAAGTAAACATCTTTCTGTGGATTTAAGTAAATAGGTTCGAATGGCACAGAAAGACAAAATATGGCAAGCCAAAGAACATAGTGCTGTGTAATGCACAGCGGTATCTAAGTGGCTACTTCTCCACATGAGGAAGCCCACTTTTAAAAATCCCTTTTAAAAATTTTGAGGTCACTGCGTCTGCAGCAGGACTCTGTACCAGGCATGAGTAGAATCCCCATTACTTTAATGTTCTGAACAGATGAGGAGAAAATTCTCCTTACTTTCCATAGAATTACATCACTGGAGCCTCTGTAGAAGCAGCAATGCAAAACCCTAATGCAAGCTCCCTAAACTGGGAACATTTGAAACAAAAAAACTACCTAAATGGGCACAAGGATACCTCCTCTAAGCTAGCACTTTTTCACCTCTACTTGCTACTGCCAACACCTGATTAAGGAGGACCAAAAGCAGGAACACCTACTGGAACAATGTTTACACATGTGCTCACATGACGCACATCAACAATGACACTGTTACCAGCAATGCCAGCATACCCCTTCGGCCATGTTCTTCCAGCCATGCAGGCAATGAATGAATTAAACTTAACATGAAAACAATGTCACCTTGATACATACTGCTGGAGTTTACCTCAACATTAAATGTAATTTAAAAGGCTGTGCAGGAGCCCAACATTCTGCTTTGTAATGACATACGACAGCAAATTTATCTTTACACACAACTGCAACATAAAAGAACCATTCACTAGGAACATATACAAGGACAGACGCCACTCCTTGTCAGGCATGTTTTCCTTAAATGTTTTTTTTATGCTTGCAGTTGTTTCAGAATCCAAATCAACTTGCAGACAAATCTGCCTTATGTTGAAAATTTATTGACCCGGTATGACTGGAACACAAGAAAAAGCATATGAAACATTAAAAAGCTAAGCCAATAGCACAGCTTGTTCTGAAGTAATTTATTAAAAGGTGGAATTTTTACAGCACACACAAATTCCCCCTCCTAGCCAGCCTATTCCCTTCCACTTGACTATTAAGCCAGTATATGTGCAAATCTGAAATCTAGAGCTCTAAAAGTTGTCACTGAAAGCTACATACCTCACCATAAAATCACACATGAAGAAGAACGGTTAACAGGCACTAGAAAAACATACAAAAGCCTACTAGTGACTACAGCCAGGACTTTTGTGCAAGTAATAAAAAAAGCGCTAATGCTACAGAATGGCTATACAGCCATCTTTAATCTCTGCAAACATCCGACTACCAATAATTCCTCTTTTAATGCACAAGAATATGCACCAAAGCTGAACAAAAAGTGAATTACAGGAAGTTTGGTGCCAAAGGAGCACTTTTACATATTTTATGTGAACACATTTTTTTTTTCAAGACTTCTCTGAGATCATTCAATTTACACTAGCACCGCATCAACAATCTCATCCTCTTCAGCCGGCTCAGCACAAAGCACCAGCTGAAAGGAACTGCAAGGTAGCAGCTCAGTCCACAAGCTGCCTTGAACCAAGCCAAGGCTGACTAGCAGCAGTGTAGCATGCCAAGGGTTTCATCAAAAGCATAGCATGACAAGCTAAGGGTATCAGCAGTACTAGTGTGCAGGCTTGGGCAGCATTCCTGCAGTGAGAGGAGCTCAAGCGCCGGTGTGGGAATAGTGAGTGAGTCAGTGGGCAAACTGCCACGCCGTGCAGTACGTCACCTCGCTGGAAGGAGATCACCGTGTCACTCAGTTCTTCAATCATGTGAACACGACGCCCCTTGATGCCCATCACTTTTTCCAATGAGGACAAGCAGTGTGTTCGGAGGCAAAGAAACAAAAGCACAATCTAAATCAGACAGCTGCAAAAGTGCTAGAAGGAACTTCTGGCTCTCAGATTCAGTGCACATTACTCAACCGATAAATGAAACTCTGTAGAAACCAAATGAAGCAGTGGAAAGTCTGCATCAAGAGTGGCATAGATCCAGATTGGAAAACCAGGGAAGCTACAGTTTAAATAAACTGATTACTTTAGCTTGCATTAAACCAAGGCTTAGTGGCCTCGATTACAGTGCAGCCTAAATAATTTGGAATTTTAATGCAAGCTTTCAGTTTATTCAAGGTGCTTTAACCTACCAATACCACATTTATAATTATATAGTTCGGTATAGTTTACGGGGTTTAATGCCCAAAAGCAACTCAGGCTATGAGGGCTGCCGTAGTGGACGGCTCCAGATAATTTCGACCACTTGGGGTTTTTTTTAATGTGCAGTGACATCACACAGTACACGAGCCTCTTGCATTTCGCGGAGCCGAAATGTGACTGCCATGTCCACGACCAAACCTGCGTCTTTTGGGTCTGCAGCCAAGCACCATAACCACCAAGTCATCGCGGTGGCTTTATAATTAAATGATCATAAGTAATTAGCTTCAGGGGAAACCCTGTTGTGAAACAAACATCTTGGTATTAGTGAAACAGCTATTCGGAAAACATCCATCCTAAAGAACTACTTCAGAGAGTAATTACAGGTGGATTTATAGCAGCCTGAATATTCCCAGCTCCACTTGTAGTCAATCTGACCAACAGCCCCACCACCTTGTTGAACTAAATGTTTCTCAGAGTTCCATTTCTATTATCACTCCTGTCACAAGGTTTATGTCCTGTCACAAGGTTTATGTTCACATTGAAATGGTTGTGGATGTTGGTACAGTCCCTACGACTTTTAAGAACTTCTTTAAGAAAAAAGTTTTTGCACCAAGGATCAACCTCAGCTTGCAAAGTTTCAGCTTTCAGTGAAATCCATGGAAGCACGAAAGACGCCTTAGTTGCCCTTTAAACAATTAGTATTCTCCAAAAGAGCCTCAGTGCAAAATATTGCCCAACATGCTTTCAATCAAATAAAATTATGCATGTCTTGCAACCTTGTATTTATCACAGTTATGATGGAGAAATTAAGAAGAAAACTCATTTCTTCAACATATACATAGATTGCCAAATTTTTAAGTTCTTCAGCTAAAAGTTTCACATCTACTGACGTTTTCACAAAACACTTAAAAACATGTAGAATATCTTTTCCAATGCTTTCCTGCTCAGAAGAATAATTGAAACCGCTTTTCAGAGGCACTAATTTAATCCAGTTTGGAGATCTTCCCTCCAGTAACGTTACAGAATGAGGAAAAACTAAGAGATAGGAGTTGCTTGCACTTATGGGTGGGGTCGTTATTCCAGAGCTTGAGTAGCCCTGCGGAACTGTTGGATGAGGGCCCATTAATACTCCAGGTCATCGCTTTTAGTTCATACATATCCAAGATACTAAGTGTGTAGTTGAAAGAGTTCTAATATTACGAAAAAAAAAAAATAATTCACAGTTTTAAAATTCACGAAATTCAAAACTACTGCTCACCACTTCTTGTCAAAGGTCTTTATGCCACAAAAGTACACTTTTTACACAATACTACTAAGGTTGATCTCCTTGGACACTTGCCATTTTTTTTCAAATAAATCTAACACAAAATCAAAACGTAACACCTGCACCATTCGCATCTGAAACAAACTCAACATACTACTCTGTCATGAACTAACCATTTACTTTTCTATTCCCAGCAAACTTGTTTACAACACAGCAATGACTGACCCACAACTGTGACCTTTCAGACATTAGATCCAATAATACCTTGGTATGTAGTGGACAGATGCCATCGAAGAAAAATAAAACAGCTTTCTAGCAAATTTGTGATCTGTACACACTGCATAGGACAGCAACCTTTGCTACACCTGTAGACATGGCAACTACAAACTCTCAAGGGGTAATCCAGGACACCTAATAACTACTCTGGGTCAAAAAACAGAAAAGCCATCCTTAAGGCCAAAACCCTGCCCATGTCAAGGAATACAAGGTGGCTAAATCCATTAGAATAACAATGGACATGAGAGGAGCTGGAAGAAATGAACTAACACCAGTCATTCATGCAGTTTCTTCCATACATCCTTTTTCTTGGAGACCATTTTATTTCTATCGTATCTAACACAGATGCCTTTTATTCACTTTCTTTCTTCATTGCAGAAGAAAAAAAATAGTCCCACTGAGAGACAGAAAAGAGTATATCACGCCATCATAACAAACCCCACTAACTATACCAAGTGCACCTATCGATGTGCCACGCTTATCACCTCAGAGGGAAGGGGGAGGAGAGGAAGAAAGCTCAGGAGGAGACACACAACTTTAGAGTGGCAGAACCCCCATTTTCACTGTTATGGGCAACTTCACTTCTACGGGGAACACCGTATTTGAGACGTCAAAATCAATCCCGCACATTAATATCAGTTCCCTGCTTCACTAACAAAATTTTGAGGGTTGTATTAGGTCATTTCAGGTATCTTTTGAAAGGGCTCATTGTTTTCTGTCGGTACTTCAGCCATTCAATGTCCATACGAGTTTTTTGGTAATGTTTTTATGAAGCATCGTTTCTGGGTATAAACACAGCTTCCATTTCGGTTTGCTGTTTTCACTCTTAAAATGGTTCCAATCTGTATTTTCAAAACTGGTTGTTGTGTCAGAGAGTGAGGACTCGAACCAGGCTGTGTGAGAGCTTGAAACTAATAAAACTGAACTTAACAATCACCAGATATGAAATCAAAAGACTGTTTCTTTCACAGAAAAAGTTGCAAGGTAAAGCAGACACCCAAGTCACCTGTCCTACCAGTCTACATGGCACATCACACATTGCACCAACACCAGCCAACGTCATTGAAATTACATAAATTATCTTGTCACACTGATGAGAGATGCAGCAAGTGGCTTTACATGTGTGCTTCCAGGGGCCCCTTGAAACTTCAACCACTTTTGATCCTGATCACCTGACATGTTAGTAATCCACTTTCACTGCTAACCAGATGAACACTTGCAAAATGCTTTTCAGAATGCTTTCCTTCAAAACTTAAAGTATTCATTTAGTTTATAACAGAATGACATCAGTGCAGTGAGCAGCGAGATGCAGCTTGCTAAAACGTGTTTCGTGTGACATCTCTAATTACAAGGACAACACCGTTCAGATGTAAAGAATGAGCGCACGGGGCACATGTCCTGTAAACACTAGATTGAGTCTGTTGACCCTTCATGTGCAATTAATTACCTGCAGATCATAGCCAGTTTACCTAGAGCGCAATAGTTCGGCATCCCTACTACAACTGTGCATAAAAGTACTTGCTGGTGCACCACAATGCAATGAAAATGTCAATGTAGCTTGGTTCAAGGCCTTTGTCCATTCACATTTGCTATGATCACAAGAATGCTCCAGCTTAGTCAAACATAAAATTCTGAAATGCTTCACAGCCTCCAATACCAAAGGGAGCTTATATTCTTTTTCCACATACTATCAACACACCACTACGATATTTACAACATGCCACGTTCCATGACTAAGAAATTTTTCCTTAAAGCACTGCAGCACCTGAATGCTAACAAAACTAACGCATTATAAATAGAACCCTTTGTTTCCAGGTTTTATTTATTTTTTTTCCCACATTCAAGGGGTAAAAATCACTTTTTTTTAAAGCTCAAATTTTTGTACAAATAGAGTTATTGTAATTGTATTGTATTGTAATTCGAGCTAAAAAAGAAAAAGAAAGCATCAACCAATTTTTTACCCCTGAATTTTGGAAAAAACAAACATACAATCTAAAAACAAAGAGCCCTAATTAAAAACCACTGGCTTTTGTCCCATGTGCATTCATAGCTAGAGACCACAAGAAAAGCTGCAACAATACAATGGACTCAATAAGCAGCATAGATGAGGAACAATGTGAAAATAAAAGTAAAAACATGCTACAGTCAGATACAACTCAACAACGCAGCGGCAAATGCCCCTCAAAGAAGGCCCTCCAGCCAATGGCGACGGCCGATTGTCATGATGCCACGGTTAGTCCCTTTACACAGAGTCACCTGCCAGTCGCCTCCGATGCCAAGCTAGGGATTAACTGAGATGTCATGAAAACCGGTAGACGCCATTGGCTGTAAAGCCTCCTCTGACAGTATCTGCCACATCGTTTTTAAGTTGTATCAGACTACGGTGCAGGTATAAAGCAGCACGGCACTGACAAAGCTGTTTGATACAGCTGCGCTGTTTGTTGCAGCGCAACTTAACTGTAACAATTAGCATTTCCCCACAGTTTATTTTTTCACCCGGGCAAGTTATAACCTACCTTTTCATGTACAACAACCCTTTCTTCCAAGTTTAATGCACTGAAGGAGACATGGGTGAACTAATAAACTTTTGAAACACAACTTGCGAGGCAGCATGAAACCACGCAAAAAGTGAGTAAGCTGCAAATGAATTTGCCAAGTTTACATTATATCCCTTCAGGTTCGGCAACAATGAGTTATCCAATGTAGCAAATTCCTCAGGTACTTCTAAGAAAACTCTGAAGGAGAAGGAGACAGCCAAGATTCTGATGACGCGATCATCCCTGAATGCTTCAATGAGAAAGAGGATACTTGACAGCCTCATGGAATAAGATAAATGCTTGGCCTGCCTTTCTTGTCTGCTTGTCCATGCCCATAGTATCCAAAGCCATCCGATACCTTAGGTAAAAGTCAAGCTAAACTTTGCTTCGAAAATGGTTTTCCAGAATTAATTACTGACAGAACAATGTAACAAACACTATACCGGAAAACCGCATTAACTTCTAATTAATAAGGTACTACTGCTTCACATGCTCTCACTCAAGCCAGTTCAGAAGACAATAACCTATTATAACTGCACCCCCCCCCCCCCCCTTCCACAGAACATTCCACAGAAGCCAAGATTATACATGCCCTCTGAACTAAAGATAATTTTAAGCAACCCAAGAAAACGAAGGAGCAATATTTTGTAAATGACTGCACAGCAGCTGCACAATGATGCACACAAAAACACATAATAGGCATTAAAGGATATAAAGGAGGTCAAAGGCCACAACCTCTTCCTCTATTAGTTCTACAACTGGCAGTTTTTTTTCAGCTGCTGGCCTCCTTTGAACAGTCAATCATGAATGGAAACTTCCCTTAGCATATATTCCTTGAATATGCGAAGTAGGATCGTGTTATCAACATCTGCTCTCAACTGAGAGCCTACAATATCTACACAGCACCACTGGTGACAACGATAGTGCGCTTGGCGCATGATTACTGCACCCCTTGAATCAAATGCCAACAGAAAGTATTCGTGTCACACAGATACAACTCAAAAGGTGCCAGTGACGGCTGCTTAGGCTTCGACAGAAATACATTGAAAACGAATGAAGACTCATGCCCGAGTCAAGACATTCCTCATCAGTGTGCATACAGTGTGTAGACATACAGATGCTCTTGCCTCAGGATCCAAGCCTATTACACACTCGTTCTCAACCCACCCATATTTGCTGCTCTGCCTCATTTGCCTCACCAAAGTTTGCTCCTCATGGAACAATTCAAATAGATGCCCCTGAAACTGCCCTTTAGTTCGCAAAGATGCTTTCAGGTACAGGCTTATCACTTGTCAAAGCAAGCAGTAAAATGTTTCTATGCCTCCTACTTTCCTCGTCGCAAAGACACCCATAGACTTATGGCCCTAAAATACAATAAAGAGTCCATACAATGGCTACTGAACATATCACCATGAAATAATTTTTATACACTAGGCAGGTACCCAATTATTGGAATTTAATTAGACATGTATATAGGATATTAAAAAAATGGATTTGAACTGGTAAAAGGTTGTCAAAGTGGCTGAAGCACAGCTGCAGTCTGAGCAAGGTAACATTACCCTCTTACATCAAGAAAACTGAATATAACATTGCATTTATGAGGTGCTATATTTTACAAGTCAAAATAAATATTTCCCTACCTTTTCCAGAGTCAGAGTTTCGAATGACAATCTCATCCTTCAAAAAATTTCGGCCTGGAATCCTGAATTGAAAGATAAAAAAGAACACGTGCAGTGTTAATCTACCAATACTTAAGAACCTTAAACATGTTTAATTTCTGGCACAATTGTTAACATAATTGCCTGAAAATGTGCTTTGCTATGTAGTCCAAACATGCAATCAGATTTTGAATAGCTCAACTAGAATATGAGTTATAAGGAGTTTTGTAGTTCTGAGTTCTTTTTTACAGCCCGTAAGCAAAAACTGTTCAAAAATTATTAGAAATACTATTCAGAGAACTGCAGCACACAAGACAAGATGCACTTTGTACGATGATGCTGTTTTTACACTTACCTCAGAGAAGACACATTGGTAAAAAATCTATGAATAGAGCATACAAAATGGCTTGGCTGGTAATTTAGGAAAGCAACCAATCAAATTTAATGCACAATGTAAAGCCAGTAAAAACAGCCTCACCACACAGCCCTACTCCTGCCAATAAATTTATACTAGGCACATTTCAAGTGCACAAGGCAAACCTGAGAAGAAAGCATGGAAGGCAGAGACTGTATTTGTAGAATCACAAACAGAGGTAAAGAGACTTGAGGTCCACGTGCCCTTACTGAGTTGCGGAACTGAGTTGCAGGAAAAAAGTTGTAGCGTAGGGCGCGAAACGAGCGTTTAAATGATAGCAAAATGGTGGTGGCTGGGGAGTGGCATCAGAGTTGCGATCACATGAAGTGGAACGTCATTTCAATGCCCTTGCCGAGTTTTGAAACTCGGGGGAAAAAACCCACCTAGGCGCAAATGATTTCACAACACAAAAAGAGACGAGGAGACAACGGACAGGCGCCCGTCAACATGCCTGACTGAGCTATATTGCTTCGTTTCTCAGCCGTACCACTCAAAATATTCATTTTGTTTGTACCTTGGGCTCGTTTTGAGCTGGGATATTTTGCGTAGATATAGTCAGAAGTAAATCGACCCTTTCGCTTTTTTTTCTCCATCTTACGATCTGCATCCTCCCTTAAAGGTGCACTAAAGAGGAATCTGAACTCGTCTTTTTACCATGGGAACCCGATCTACACGTTCTACACGATCTGCACCCGATCTACAATCAGACCTTGAAACTTGGTAGGTATTTTGGGCATACTAAACCCGAAAATGGCATCTCTGAAAAATTTAAAATTTCGAATTTTTTTACCGTTTCAAGACCCATGTCTCCCCTTGAGTAAATTAGGAATGAAACATGTTATGCTGCAACAAACATCAAAAAAGAGGCTAGCTGTCATATGACGGCTACAATGCAACTCACTTTGCTGGTTTGCCAAATTTTCCTGAACTTTTCAGAACTTCTGTAGGTTGTAGTGACAGAGGCGGCGATGTTGCCGGTGCAATTGGTGCCATCGTGTGCTGCTGCTGCTGCGGCTGCACTTGAAGCTGAGGCAAGAAGGCTAGTTGGGTTGATGAGGAGTTGTATGTGCTGAATTCATGACCCTAAAAAAAGTTGCAAGTGAAAAATGCCATGACAGTGAGATGTGATAAGGCAGATTTTAAACACCATCTTCATTCTTTAAAGAATTCCAATCAAACAGCTCAAGGTCTAGAACATCAGATGCTACTGTGCCATCATGTGGAAGGGCTGGTCACTTCAACCCACATAGCAAGAGGTACCCCTCATTTTTGCTGCTATTCAGCATGCAAGAGCAAAGTAAAAACCTGCCGAAATACAAATGAGGCTTGTTTTGCAGTACACTTGGTGTTTCTGTCAACCACCCCAGACCCCCCCCCTTCCCCTTTCCACCCAATAGGTTCACGATGTTCACTTTTCATCTCTGACCTAACAAACTGATCAAACTAATTTCACGCTAGTCACATCTTTTGAATTCCACATGGTATCCGTCCTAGACTTTAGAGACTTGCTGTGTTGGTGGCAACTAAAGGCTGCATTCTGGTACGAATGCCTCCTCTACACTTGGCAATCCAAAGCAGAAAAATGGCTACACTCCGAGTGGATGGCAGTGGGCAACTAAGCAGGTCAGCAAGACGACTCACTGAGTATTCCTTAAGCTTGTCTTGCTCACGGATTTTGACTACACAGCATGCGATGCCCCCTGACATAATTGATAAAGGTTTTAAAGTAGCAGGATTTCTAGACGCAATGGAAGGCATCAATAAAGGCATGAAGGGGCTGAACCCCAGTAAGGGCAACAATGAAACGAAAGAATCTGAACAGCATTTCTAACGAAGGTTTATGGGGGTTTAACGTCCCAAAGCGACTCAGGCTACGAGGGACGTCATAGTGAAGCGCTCCGGATATTTCGACCACCTGGGGCTCTCTTTAATGTCGATTGACATCGCACAGTACACAGGCCTCTAGCATATCGCCTTCATCGAAAATTCAACCGCCACGGCCAGGATCGAACAAGAGTGTTTTGGGTCAGCAACCGAGAACCAAACCGCTGAGCCACCGTGGCGGCAGATGTTTCTAACGAAGGGATCTGCAACCAAATGCCACATACTGTATTATCGCATGGCATAAAGTGGCTCTTACATGTGTTAGCAAGCCTCCACTATGCAATGCACGGTGAGCACACACAGCTTAATGAGCTGGATAGTCCAGCAACCACAAGAAGTAAGACTGATGAGGGTATAGTGCTCTAAAGCGTTATAACGAGGCCAGGCATGGATTCATGAGGAAGGCTTATGAAGGAAATAATTCAAAATACAACCAGGCAACAAAACTGAAAAACATCTTGCTCCACTTGCACGTGACAAAAATAGCCAGTAAGCTGAGAGCATCTGCATGCATGGAAGATGACAGTAGGAATCTTCCATACAAACAGCAGAACTTTCCTCCCCATAGTTACCATGCCAGGACAGCCACAGCCCATGTTGTAGTCACACTTTAGGTGGCTACACTGTTTTTGACACTAAAAACCATAGGTACCACATACAAGACAAGGGTAAACACAGAGGGCTCAAAGAACCCTGCTCATTACCTACAATGTGAGTAAAATTGGAATGTTTCTCTTTCCCTTTTATTTTCACTTTTCTTTCACAGTGCGATCAGTGAAATGGCTTTATTATCCCTGCAGTTCATACGGCAACAATCACAGCTAGGACAGTTTGAAAAGAAAAGGAGAACTGACTCTGGCGCTACTTGCAGCCCTTTTGGTGTTTCCCTTGAGTTGTTTTCCAGGTTAAAAATCAGACTTGTGAAGAATTTCTTTTTTTACTAATTTGCCAAGCATACAGGAACAAAATGGAAAATGGATTCCCAACTCATCAAAGCAGCAGCCAATGATGGTTGCCACCGCACAACCACAGCCAAAATCCACCACGTGCATAGCAACACCAACCGGTCAAAACATGCATTTCTGGAACACGTCCTATTCTATGTAAAACAAGATAAAAGCTGCAAGCTCAACATGCACTGAAGGGCCCCTTTATGACGATGATAGTGAATTTTTATGACGCAAGGTGGTCAAAGAGCGCCACAAGGTATTTTCGCTTGCTCAAGGTGAGGTCAAAGACCAATTTCCCAATCACCCTGATTAAGCCAAGCACCAGGCCAGGGGAAGCTTGTACCGACTGTACCACCGATGGGTACCCAGCAGCACTGGGAATTGAATCCCGCACCTCCCCCCGCATGCGAGGTGGGAAGGGCCTGGCAAGACTTACCTCCAGTTCTGCAAGCTTGCGCTTATAATATTCAGTCCAATTCTCATTGCACTTCCAACCCATGGCACGCAGTTCAATCACCTCAAGAAGCCTGAGGCGGCCAACTACATCAAGCCTCTCCTCCCGTGATGCATTGCGCAGAGTGACATAGTAGCAATCCAACTGATCTGAAATAAGTTACCGATTACACCTACCACACCAGTACACATGCTTAAAACTGCACAAGAATCAGAACAGCTTACAGAAGTAATTCTTTGCACAAAATGAAGCTGCCTTTTTTTGTTTTCTTGTACAAGAACAGTTGAACCCCTTTATAAGAGACAAGCACCAGGAAGCAGTTTGTCTCTTATATGAGAGGTCTCTTATAAGCAGGGTACCATGTTTTCATTTTGTAACCAGCTCGTATTTTGTATGTAGGCACCCTACGGCTAAAGAATGCAAAAAAGAAGGCCATAGCATGTTATTAAGTCATTTTCAAGAGCATTTACTTGCTGGGCCTCCACAAACTTCGGGACCACACCCCACAGCTTTCTCACATTCTTTTGTTGCTGAAATAATTGTCAACGTTGGTCTGCTTGAGAGCTGTGTTCACACTGTTCTTCAGTACCGCTTGTTCCAGCTTGGATACTGGGCCAAGAGCTTCATGGCCGCTAGGCCAAAGCTGTATGTGTCGGCAAACTTCGCCAAGTACACTCATGACTCTCAAACCCTCAAAATGAAAATGAAATGTTTTTTTAACCAACCTGAGCTTTTAAACTAGACAAATCTAATCAGCAACACCAAATATTTTCAAAGTGCTTCCAAGTTTTAAAGTGCTGAAAACATAGTATTTATGAGTAATTAAAACCCACACTAAGATCATGACATTCTGAAAAAGTGATACACTGCATTTATGTTCCTTGGTTGGAGGTAAAAGCATAAGAGTAAAAGCACACTGATGGTATCTCAACAACACGTCATTAACATGCAAAATGTTATTCCCCTGAAATATAGGAACACTAGATATGTGGTTGCTGTTAAATAACAAATGCGCTAGCCATTAAGAGCTCGATGAAAAAAAATCTATGACCCAGCACATTACTGCTCAGTTTGCTGAAGTTCCATCAGCAGATTTTTCAAGTCACATGGCAGAGATATATATTTCAGCGATATATGCACTGCTCTGAAAACATCTCAACAGATTCATCCTCTTCATATTCCCCTCAAAATGAAAAACCATTTCAAATTTACCTAGAAGCTACCTCACCTACAGCCAATCAGAATAACATGTGACACTAGAGGTGAAAACGTCTTTGCAATTGGTAAAGAAACATGGCATAAAAATTGTGCACATTTTTCAGTTTCACGCTGACTAAGGACCTTGCCACAAGTGTGGTGTCACCTAGTTTTCACAAACGTGGACAAGCTGCATAGAAAAAAGTTCATACCTTTGAAAGAAGACTCCATTGAAGCACCCTTCAGTTTTAGAAGTTCACAAACATTAGCAATCAGGGGCAGTATGGTAGCATCATAGTTTCCATTGTTCACAGAGATATGGAGCATTTCTATCTCCTTGAGCACATCTTCATCAGTAATGGCACATGGCGCTGCAAATACATTCAGAAACTTATTTTGTGCAGGCAAGTAAATTTATGGCACGTTATGGTTATGAGAAGAATAACGACGTACCACCTCAACATAAGTGAACAAATGGCAATCTGTGTTATGGAGAAGCTTAATATTTCTGCCATCTCCACATGAGAATTGTGCACTTCAACTGCACTTTGCTTCACAAAGCCCATCACTCTATTCTAAGCAACATTTTCAATATGACAGGTGGTTAACTCCGCAACAGCTTTTCTAGGCAGTGAACAGAGGGGTACATCATCTATAACTGTCTTTCAGCAAAATTGTTTGGCCAACCGGTGTGCTCAGCCACCTGGTGTGTTGCTCTCTCTGCAGTACCTTCACATCATCGCTGGGACAGCTGGCGCCATCTATGGAAGCTTCTTGTTGCTAGACGAGCCTAGGTAATTTGTAATTAAGAAAACTTTTTTTTCTTGACTTTCAATGCCAAAAGATGCAAGTTGTTAGAAATATGCCTTAAATAATGAACAGCAGCAATGTAATACATTTAGGAGAAAACTAATAACTGCAAGTGGGGTCTAAAGTCCACTGCATAAGAGAAGGTTTATTTTAACTACGTAGCTTCCACTCCCATTGCCAGAAAAAGTTGTCTGTGGAGTATAGTACACAAATTTTGAGAGCTCCTCAGCTCAAACTTCTGCTGCTGTGCATGTCATTTTAGTGCTTTTAGTGAGACAGAAGCAGGACTGCAAAAACTAATTAATTTCTGTCACTTGGCTGCAGAAGTAAAAATGAATTTGCATGCTGGCTAAGCCACAGGGTGGCTCTGCATGGGCACAGTTTTACTTTGATCTATATCACCTCGCATTTACTTCTAGCGTTGGTAACATGCTGCACTTGCCTTGCTCACAATTAAACCCAATGTACTATCCTTATTTACTGAGAATTGTGTGTGATGTGCCAATTTATAAACTGATCTAAGGTGCCTAGAAGGGGAGGTGTGAAAAGCACAGTGGAATGGCGCCCTTGTACACGAATTCCAGTACGGCGAAATCAAGTGCTGCAGTCTGGGGCGCCGTCACCACACCGGCGGAAAGGCAGCAGTCGCCGCAGGCCTCAACAGCATGTATGCGTGCTTAGTAAAATTTGCAGTGTAGGCATCTCGAGAAGGCTTTCCATTCACCACAAGAAATTTCGTCAGCCTCAAAAAAGATCACGCCGTATATTTATGCAGCAGTGTCACTGTGCATAATTTTCGCACATGTTTCTGATGAGCACGGTGCGATTTCCGAAAATGCCATGGACAACCTTTGTCTTCAAAATGAAGACACATGAAACATCTGCTGGTATTCCTGAATTAAAAATTTTTGAATGGCACAAAGGAACAAACACAGGAAGACACGGAGGCGCTCCTTCTGTCTCCGTGTCTTCCTGTGTTTGTTCCTTTGAGCCATTCAAAAATTTTATGATGAACCAACTAGCCCAACAGCAAGTACTTCTGATATTCCTGCTTTTTCTAGTTATGACGATTCATGAAATAAGAGCACAACGGCAACTGTTTGTGCTGAGCGGCACCTCTTGCCGCAAACAATCTGACGACGGCGCTTTGTATGTGCTTGCAATACCAGATATAAATTTTCCACATTAAAAAGTATTGCTCTCCATCACGCCTGCCTGAAAAGAAGAGTTTACTATTTTTATGTACCAAGAGAACTGACATTTGTGGAACACATTTCGAAGCAAAGTACGCGGTTCTAACATGTTTATATTTACCGTAGACAAAGCGACTGCTCCTGATATGAACTAGAACTGCTCACGCTGCATTGCAATTCTTGCAATATTTAGTTAAACACAACTGGTAACTGCGTGTATCAGTCCTTGATGCGGGAATTAATTTCATTTCTGAGGTGTAATTTAAGCCTCAGTTACAAGCTCAGCACAGTATACAAAACGAAATGAAAATATTTTAGTTCAGGCAGATGAAATATTGCCATGGCTAATTATCACTTCTGAAACGTGGTTGGTATACATAGACTAAAGAAAGTGACTGGGAACGTAGTTTGCATTCCTTTATCTATATTTTTGAGTCTTGAGATTAACACCTGGATTCATCTGTTCGCACTTCATTTGGTGCCGGTAGCACACCCTGCTTTATTTGAAGCAGGTTGCAGCTGGAAATTAACTAGATTACGATACTGCACGTCTTCTAAATATCTTTTTTTTTTAGGTGGCGTAGGGCCTACTGTATTTCCAAACATTCCATAAGCCCAAAAATAAAAATAAAATGAATGCTCTGCATTGTTGAGCCAGTCTTAACCGCTTGGGGATTAGCATCATATACGGCAGGACATCAATGTGAGTTCAGACATGATGAGAGTTAAGTGCGATAGTTTTCACACACTACTTAAGCAATGAGAGGCCAAATTTTCCTGCTTGACAGAAATTCCTCTCCAGCGTGAGCCCAACCTCAAACTACGCACAAAGAAAATCTAAAGCCCCAAGACGCGTGAAATGCATAGTTGCAATGGTTAATTTTTAAAAGGTTTGCACAGCATAAGTAGTGCAGTTTACTTGTCGGGTCAATTTATATCTAGAAAATGCATTGATCTCAATTTCTGTACTACAGATACTAAATTATGAACTTTCATGCGCAATTTTAAAGCTCATCGGTTCCAGAAGAAATTAGAAAATTGCTGAAGAAGCGACCTTCCTGCAGATTAGCCTGGGGCTACCGAGGCAAAAAGCAAAACCGTAAAAAATGAAAGAAAAGCCAGCATAGGCTTGCTTGGAAGTGAATTTCTCCCTTCAAAAATTATCAAATGTCATCCACTCCATTCCAACTTCCAACTAGAAACTAGCGAATTAGTAGACCTAGGTCATGCCGCAACTCGTTTACGATTCACTGTAGTGCTTGCCAAAGTTGGCGGTGGCTCTGTGCAACACGTGAATTTCACGAAACGAGAGCACCGGTGAGGTTTAAAGAGGACTTGTAGATAAGTGCCCCACAAAGTATGCACAGCAAGCACCGTGAAAGCTTTGCCACTGCAGTAGCAAACAGACACCACACGACATGGTGACTGCGCCCCTGACAACAGCGCCGCAGCATGGCAATAACGCATTCAGCAATCAGTTTCGCATGGCCGGTTTTCACACCTTCCCTTCTAGACACCTTAGCTGAGCCCATCAGCATAAAGAAGACCATCCCTGCACAACTCAAACTGTGTGCTAGTATCTGTCAGCTCCCTGAAGCATTACAGCAGTCCTGCCGTTCTCAACACAGCAGCCAGCCACACATTCGAGGACATGTGGTGCCCGCATTTTCCATACCATTTGCATGCACAGTGCTTTTAAACCTTATTAGATGGTTGTATAACTTACCATTTGCATCAATCAACATAGTCACACTCTCTTCCGGACTGAGCACAGCTGATGGGGCCTTCTCTGGATCTGAGTTTAGGCGTAGCGGGCGTGGACGCTCAAGTTTTCGCACGCCCTTAGTGCTTTTAGCTGACATCTCTGCAGACCCTATTACCTAAAGGGGCTGAAATAAAAAGACTACTTCAAAGCAAGCTCTAAATAAACGATTTTACATGGTGTAGTTTCTGGCTTCAACACGCGTGACGCATTTTTTCCCTGATCGTGCACACTAAACCATGAGAACAATGGTAGGAGCAATATTAGGCAGCAGTAAGTCGGGGTTCTATGATGCAACAGCTCTGGGCTGCAATGCAACAGCACAGAAACAGTGAAGATACAGCAAATGAACTGCGACAAAAACAGGTCCCTGGGCTACAATTACAGGACTGCACCACTTCTAAATTCATTTTGTAGTTCCTAAACTGAACATATATAACTATACTGCACGTCCGTTCATGAACGCAGCATGTTAGCACATCAAACGCCAAAAGACTCGTCAGCTCAGCGGTTAAGTGGCAGTGAAAGCGTTGCAAAAGATTCATGCCTATGAAACTCCGTTACTTCACGCGCGAGTTGACCTGGAATGTAGTACGCTATTTGAAGCTGCGAACTGCAGAAATACTGCGCTGTTGTTAACTGCGTGACGCTGAAGAAGAGTTGAGAGTCCAATGAAGCACTAACAGATGCTCTGTGGCTTCTCCGAAAGCACGCGGAAACTAAGAGGCAAGGTGGTGACACGGCAAAGCTATGCCTTCGTTCTAGGCTGCAATGGTACAAAAATTTAGGCCTAGTTCACTGACACCGCGTGCTGCAAGTCAGACGAGGCTACAACAGCTGATATTAATTGCACCATTTCTAAATGAAATTCCCCTATATGATTTTCTGCCCGTGCAGTGAAATTCCTGGCCTCATAAGTTCGTGTCACACAGCGTGAGCACGTCAGAAAGGCAACGAACATGCTGAGAAAACGCAGCCGTTCTCCGAGTGAAGCCCTTTAGCTTACTCGAGAAAAGATCTTTAATTACAAACTGACACAGTTGCTGCTACGCAGTAATCAGCGCATCAACGGTCGCTGACCCTGGCATATCATGACACATTTCAAGATTGTGTAATGGTCACCATGCCGACAGAGATTACACCATCATATCAGAAATGCAGACAAGATTACATTTACGCGATGAGTAATAAGAGAAAATATTCTGATGTCATACCTCTCTAAAGAAAAGATACAGCCACCACTTCGAACAACGATGACGTGCAACGCTAATAATGGCCGACTGGGTGGGCGCATAGAACCCGACCGCCCCCACCCCTTTTTTTTTTTTTTTTTGGGCATGACACGCCTTCTAGTGGCAGCAGTAGTAGTGCAGACGACGAATACGAAACTGCTTTTGGGAAGTGTATGAGTCACCGTTGAAGAAGTTGTGGCAAGAGTTACATTACAATTCTTTCCATATGTAAAATTCAGATGCAAGCATGCGAGTTTTCTGCATCCGTTGCAAATTTCCCCTCAAAAGCCGACTGTCTCTTCGCGGCTCCCAAAGACATGCTCGTCTATGGGACCCCTGGATGTCTCATCCACAACAGAAACTTTTACGTGATGACAAAAATACTATCTGTATGCTTGTAATTTTTAGTAATATACAGTAAATTTCTGGCAAGGGATACGACAATGTAGGTCATTCTGGCAATAAGTGCAGTGCAGATAGTATGCAAACATCTATTTGCGTGCTGTGCACTTGTATAGTACCACACGTTCGGCTGGGACGAGCACGGCACGAGTGTAGGGTGCCTCGACTGCGCGCAGCATGGAGGAAAGAACTCCATGGCGCGCAGCAATCAACAACGTTCTCAATCAGTTTCAGTTTCGCTTGCTGGCGTGCCTATCGTGGACGTCGCTGGAACTAACGGCGCTGCAGTCGCGCTTTTCTACACATCTCGCGCGTCGTCCGCTACACATTCATAAAGAGGGGCGGCGCCGTGCCCATACCTGGAGGTAAATTATTTTTTCCCGGCGTGAGGAAACAAGAATATGGCATAACTGGTGTTGGTACATGGCGAAAAGCTGTTCCGCTCGGAGGGTAGGGTACAACCACTGGGGTTTGGGCAAGCGATATCTGAACGAGGCACTGCACGAGGCGAGCTGCCGTTCTCTTCCTCGCTCGAACCTGTCTTCGCAAACGCAAGCAACGCGCACAGATTAGCTGCTTCGAAAAAAAAAAAAAACAGCAGTGTTTGTGAACACCTTCCGGCTTTGTTGGCTGTTCATCAATATTTGTATTTTGTCCTGCACAGATATATATAAACCATCTGTTTCCAGCAGAATGTTTTCAAGGTCAGTGACAGAAGGTACAGTTTTGAACAGCTACCATTCACGAAGCAGCTACCATCTTCTTCCACAACAACAGCCCTGGGAATCACTACACGGCTTGCCGCTAGCTTTCTGCAGTAGAAAACTTATTTCGTCCTGTATAGATTCATGTTGCCACTCCGTAGATGATTGAGTCGTAGTCACACCAGTCGTACGTCAGTGCAGTTTCCGCCGAGCGGGAAAGAGACATCAGGGGTGGTATTCTGCCGGTGTCGCCTTTTGCGACATGTCGCATATGGGCGGGGCCTAAAAAAGTGCTTACAGATGCTCGAAGAAACGGAAAAAGCCGCCGGCACTTTCGTCTGCGGTGCATTCATTCACTCTGAGAAGCGACAATTTACCACTGCTGATTCACTAGCAGCAGTAGTTTCGTATCTTTTATAGAAAGAATATTTGCCATCACATGACTTCTAATGTTCAAAAAACACTTGCAAATTTAATATAAACTCGCTTTACTTCATTTAAGTCTATAAAACACCGCGAAAAAGCTCCAAATCTATTTTTCTTTCGTTCCGGACGGTTGTGCTAGGTTTCGGCTGCGTTTCGGGCAGTTGCAGACGGTAGCAGTGTAGCTGGAGGTCCCATTAGGCTTGCGCGCTCCAGAATCGAGAGTGTATTTAAAAAACTAGGCTGAATTGCAGCTGAAACTTTATCGTCGAAGCAAGGTAAGTCATAGCGAAAAGTAACAACACCAGTAGTTGCCGGTAAACATGCCGACCGGAATCGCAAGGACTGCTGAATTGGCTGAAGCGGACGGCTCTCGCTTGAAAGGACGTCGCCATGTTTTCACGCTAAGGGCGCAAAAGACGCAACTGCCGATTGCGTTCGTACGCTAACGGTAGCCCGTCGCCCGCGCGAATCGCTTCAGCGCATTCCGTTGTTCGACTAAGCGTAGTAAATTGGGGCGACGCAACGGTGACGTAGCAGGAAGGCGGGTCCGTGTCGTCACGCCGCCGTCACCGCGGCTCGAGCCAATCAGCGAAGAGCGAATGCGACATGTCGCAAAAGGCGACACCGGGAGAATACCACCCCAGCTCGTTCGGGCTGACTGCCTCTACGCAAACCACGCCTGAGGAGGACGTATACTGTCGCTTGAAGGATCTACACACTTATCAGTCTACATGACAGCACGCGTTTTTGGTGACTTTCGCCTGCATTTCACAATTTTTTGCTTTGAGAATCGATCTGGAAGGCTGGGAAAGAGTCGAGGGCCGGCACCGGACACTAGCGCCCAGTTCTCGCGGGGTATTCGGATCTCTTGCCCGTTCACAACAGGCTTGTACTCCCATGATAATATCTTCATGCTCAAAATGACGCTCACATATCTCGGTCGAGCAGCGCGCGCTAGCAGACGGCACTGATGACGCAGAGGAATTTCGCTCGGTTATGGCCGGAAACAAGCTTAATTCGACGAAGTGGAAAGAGACAAAGCATTTCAAGTGGGCGAATGTTGGATATATGTATGAAAGACGTTACGATGCATTTATTTGCGCTTCACTCAAGCACTGCATGCATGGCCGACGAACCATGTGCCTTCCTATTTTGAGAAAATTCAGGGTGGGAGTCTTTTTCGTCCTTCCTTAGCTCATGCAGCGGACGTCTGAGAGATATCTTTTTGTTATTTCGCGCAAGTAGCCGCAGTCGTCGGCCGCGGAGAAGGTCAATGCTGACGCGCGGCAGTCATATGACGAGACCTTGAAACTTTTGCTTTTTGCATCTTGCTTCAGAGGAATTCAAGACAGTGCCGATCGGTAGATCGGTCGCGGCGCTGCAAAGATGGCAAGGTTCAAAAACCACTGACTTGTCGACCATTTTTAACATATGCAGACTGTTGCAGAAATAAACGTGCGCAGTATGCTTCTCAGCTAAACGGGTGGATTGTTCGAGCTGAAATTTAGCACAGAAATGGCATTTGGTCGGCAGAATTGTTGCATGCTATATTTTTTGGTTACTTGCCTAAATTGATCGAAAAAAGTCGTATATTCGCATCGTCTGCGGCGACGACGAAGGAAATCAGACCGTTCTGTCAGCGATCGCACTGGTGGCGCCATCTCGTTTGTTGGCCGTAGAAACTCAGCAAAGAGATGTGTTTTGCGGAAGGTTTGAAGACACTTTCAACTGGTTTTTTTAATGGTCACAGAAAACTCAGTTTGACCAAACCTGCGCTAAATTCCAGTGTCGTCTGCTTTCGTCTGTTCGCTACCGCTACGGTTTGATGTCGTACATTGCCGTTGAATTAATGCTATGAGCGCTTTGACACCCTCCTGAAAGCATTTCTGTATTATGTTATCTGTGTAGATACCATGTGGTTCTCCTTTATTTGCAGAGGGACGGGTAAGGAGCAGCGGCCGTGCATTAACTCTCACCAGTCAGGATTTTGGTGGCCCTGGTAAGGGTCATTTTTCAACGCGTTCTCGAGATCCTGTGACGCTCAGCCTTCAACGTGGCCGCCGTTGGCTTGAATGCACACCTCCAGGCGGTCTCCATAACTTCTGAAAACATTTGCCCGCATTTTACTAGTGACCTACTCAAACACGTGCTCAATGCGGGCCTTGAGCGCAGCAATGCTTGTCAATGTCCGGCGCTGCACACAAGTGATTTTACTTATGCGGGAAACTTGTGCGGGAAATTTTCGTTCAAAAAACACCGAACCTTTGAGGCGTAGTGTGCTGGGGCGCCGTCGGGCTGAAAGATGCAGATCTCTTGCTGCATGTGAGTCTGGTTCAGCTCAGGCAGAACTTCATTTTGCCGCAGCGACAGGTACGAGTCGGCAGTGACAGTATCAGTGAAAAAAAAAATGGTCCTACGACCCCTTCTCGCCAAATCCCGCACCAAACTGCCACACTTGGAGAGTGCACAGGACGTATTCCCCTAAGTCCTGCTGCTGAAAGACTATCCCCCTCCACCCTTCCTTGCGGTTGGGAGCCCTCCAACATCAGTGCTCGGGCGTTCCCTATCAAATCATAGGCAACCTTAAGTCTGAGGAGCCACAGCTTCTGTGGATGACATGAGCACGCTCCTAACTCGGTCATCTTCGCGTTGGAACTAGGTCCTGTGGATGCCCTGCTGCAACAAGCGAAATAGGGGTGGACTTTATTCGTTGCATTTGAAAAATGATATCAGCAATTATGGGTCTATACGCTTGGAGAATCTAGTTCTACTGAAAGAGCAAAAACACACGCGTGTGCTTCTGAACAGCAGCGACGTACGAGAGGGACGACTGGTGGTTGAGAACATCGTGAATATGAGAAATATTTCAAAACTCGCGCTAAAGAGCACTTTTTGTGACGTAATTTGCTACGGGCTTCCGGCATAATTAATTTGACCCTGATTCACCAGGGCCCGCTGCTGTGCCCTTCGTCATGGCTCCATGTGCTGCCGAATATGGACGTGTGGTCTTTTGTATAAGTTACTCGACAAATTTACAGATAGTTTGCGATACACTCACACAGGATATGTACGGTATGATACTTGCGCGTTTTTAACCCTTGAAATTGATTTTGATGTCTGATTAGAAACAAATCACCACCGCATGCAGCGGTGGCGTTGTGGTAGAGCACCCGCCTCGCATGCGGGAGGTGCTGGTTTCGATCCCCAGTGCCGCCGGGTACCCACCGGTTTATTAACGGGTGCAAGCATCCCTCCGGCCTGGTGCTCGGCCTTAAAGGAGGGAAATGCTTAAAAACCAAGTGGCTCCTCTAACAGTCAGTACTGACCTTCCCGTGCGGCTAGTTCGCCTTCGAACGGTTGATATCCGCCTGATGCGGTGAACCTGATGTGCGCCTTGTGTTGTGATGGGCCATAGTGGCCCAATATTTTTTTTTCCCAATTTGAAGTCCCTACAACTGGTAGCCGTACGATCTTCTCCCATGCAACCCCCCCCCCCCCCCCCTCGGACCTTAACTGAAAAGCCAAACACCGGGCGGGTTGGAATTTCTACTTTTTGAGCAATCCGTAAGTAACTGGAACCATGCTTGTGTGCCATAAAAGAACCGAATGAGTTCCTAGCGTTTTAAAAAACCCACGTCAGCTTTAGAAAACAGTGTTATTTTGCTGGATACGATTGCATAGGAAAACTTTTAGTGTCCAACAGAAAGAGGTTAGCTGTAGGGCTACCCGCCTAAACGAGGGCCGAAAGGTCTTGCATGGCTCGCGGCGGCGGCGGCTTTGGAGAGTCGGACTAGTCGTAGTTGAGTCTTCGGAGCTCAGTAGTAAGGTTCTCCCATTGGTCTTTCGACTTTATGTGTCGTCCCTCCCGGGGGGGAGGGGGGGGGGGGGGGGGCTTAAGGACACTTTTATAGTATGTGGTCCAAGGTGGCTCTAATTTCGCAGTGTGCGCATTTTTCCGACAATTGCCCCGGGTGCATAACACTCCTGAGGGCCGGGTTTCGAAATGTGCAAGTTTGCAACCGGCGCCAGCTGATGGCTTGGTAACTGGTTAAGAATCTATCCGCTCGAGGAACTCTAGCTCTTTGAAAACGATAGTGTTGCGTAATTTCTCTGCATCCCACCATGCGATCCCTGTCTTTGAAGACCTCTTCGCTCGGGTCCGCCCGGAAGGAAAAGCCTCGCGCGAACTCGTGGGCCGTCTCATTACCAGGCAGGGATGCATGTGCTGTTGTATAGACTAGCGTAATTTTTCGGTCTGTTACATGATGGCTTACAATTGTATTCGTCGAGTGTGATGGAGCTTGTCTAGAATGGCCCTGCCGGTTGTGGTCCCGGCTAAGCGTTCGATTTGAGACGTTCCTACTGCTTCCGTAATTTTTTCCGGGGTTTTGTGCATGCCTACCTCTAGGAGGCGGTGAGTGGATGTACGGATGGGCGACTCTAGAGCTTGCTTCGTGCACCGCCTGATAATTCCATCTATATTTTCCTTTTCCGCCACTTTGAGATCGAGAAAGGGGGCAGCATACGAGATACGGCTAACTATATTTATTTATTTATTTCGAATACCCTCAGGGCCCGGGTCGGGCGTTACAGAGGGGAGTGGAATACACAACATAAGATAAAAGCACAGGCATATATATATATATATATATATATATATATATATATATATATATATATATATATATATATATATATATATATATATATATATATAGGGGTGTCAAAAACAGTGCAAAAATAGTAAGGAACACCAGAAGGTAACAATAAACATCAAAGAATTCAATACAAGTACTACAAGTAAGGAATACCAAAATATAACTAGAACACAATACAAGTAGTAATACGGGGGTAAAAAATAAATGAAACAGTGCGTAACGATTAATCAGGAACACCAAAATGAGCTTTTAAGGCATTTTTGAACAATGTAACATCAGTAATAGACACAAGATCTTCGGGAAGGTGGTTCCACTCTGTTATTGAGCGCGGGAGAAATGAATTATGAAAGGTATTTGTGTCGCATGCGAAAGATCCAATTTTATGACGATGGTTCACGCGGTGTGACACATAAGAGGGCCGGTGGAGTAAAAGATCGTGAAGTGTGTCGTGGTAGTATATTTTATGGAGCAAACAAAGTCGCTGTATCTGACGTCTCAAGGAGAGTGGAGGTAGGTGTAACGTGTTTTTCATGTTAGTTGTGCTGGCAGTACGATGATAATTACTGAGAATGTAGCGAGCAGACCGATTCTGAAGAGCTTCGATGGTTGTTACCAGATGATCAAGGCCGGGATCCCATACAGAAGCAGCATACTCAAGCTTTGGACGGATAAGTGTTTTATAAAATTGTAATTTAAGAGATGAAGAAATGTTCGCAAAATTACGTTTCAGATAGCCTAGAGATCTGTTAGCGTTGCTAGTTATATAGTTGATGTGCTGTTCCCATGATAATTTGGATGAAAATAAGACGCCCAAGTATTTGTAAGATGTTACATGTTCAAGCGGGGAATCCTGAAGAATATAAGAAGAAACAGAGTTAGTTCGAGATACATGCATTAAGTTACACTTGTTAGAGTTAAGAGTCATTAACCAATCCTGACACCATGCAGTTACTGCGTTAAGGTCTGATTGCAGAATGTTTTCGTCATTGGGATTGGTTATTTCGCGATAAATTACACAGTCATCTGCGAAAAGGCCAGCGCGAGATTGAATTTTGGTGGGTAAGTCATTTATGTAAATTAGAAAGAGCAAGGGAGCAAGAACGGAGCCTTGTGGCACGCCAGAATCAACGGGGACATAATTGGAGTCGATTTCGTTAATCGTTACGTATTGGGAGCGATTAGTAAGAAAACTTCTCAACCATGCAAAAGCGTTGAGATCCAGGTTAAGTTGGTGTAATTTAAAGAGCAGTAGAGCGTGTGATACCTTGTCAAAAGCCTTAGAAAAGTCTAAAAATATGCAGTTGACAACACCGCCGTGGTCGAGGACGCTGTGAAGAAAGTGAGTGAAAGATGCCAGCTGCGTTTCACATGAATAATATTTTCTGAAGCCATGTTGGGAACTATGAAAAAAAGATTGAGAATCAAGATGGGTAGCGATTTGGGATATGATATGATATGCTCAAGAATTTTGCATGGAACACATGTCAAAGATATGGGGCGATAGTTTTTAACATCATGCTTGTCACCATTTTTATGTGTGGGAACCACCTTCCCTACCGCCCAATCATCAGGAACCAAACCGGTGGATAAAGATTGGTCGAAAAGTTTTGTTAGGATGATAGATGAATAAAATTTGGTGTTTTTAAGGAATTTTGACGTGATACCATCAGGACCAGAAGCAGAAGAGAGCTTCAGGCAGTCAATAATCTTTTCAACACCAGCTGGATTAACTGTGATGGGAGGCATTGGCGATAGCGAAGGTATGTCGAACAGAGGTTTAGGGACGTCTGCATGACTAGAGAACGATGCTGCAAAAAAATCGTTGAATCTAGAGGCACATTGTTCACCTGTTAACGGCAGACCACCGCTGGAGTTAATAATCATCCTATCGCTTTCAGGGACTTTTACTGTTCGCCAGAACGGTCGAGGATTAGAACGTAGCAGATTGGGGAGGGTGTGTTGAAAGAAATAGCGTTTGGATTCCCGTAAAGCGCGACTGTAACTAGCATTCGCGGTGCGATAGGCTTGCCATCGCTCTGATAGTTTTGAGGTTTTAGCTAGGCGGTATAAACGCTTCTTTTTATTGGCTAGTCTTCCGAGAGCTTTATTATACCATGGTGATTTGGTGCACTTAATTACTCGTATGGGGATGCGCTTGTTGATGAGCTCGGCTGTTTTGTTTTTGTACAAGTCCCAGTTTAATTGTAGGCTGCGATGTTCAAAATTGCTCAAAAATTCGTCACAAAAAGAAGATAATGCACGAATAATTTCGTCGTAATTTCCTCGGCTGTAATTCCTAACAATCATTTTTTTTTCCAGCCCGGGGGGCAGGGAATCCCAGCGTAAATTCAAGGAGTGAGTGGTCGCTAAGTCCTGGAAGAATGCTGAGGTTTGAAATTGATTCAGGGCATGTAGTTAAGATAAGGTCAAGAGTGTTTTCAGAATGACTAGTGCATCTTGTAGGCAGTGTGACGATTTGAGAAAAATGGAACGTTGAGCACAAGTTAATAAAAGATTTAGATTCTGAATCAGTAGGAAGATTACTGGGGCCATCCACGCCCCAGGAGATATTAGGGTAATTAAAATCACCCAAAAGAAAAATAGGAGATCCAGGATACCGAACACAGATTAGATTAATGACATCGTGGAGGTTGTTAATGAATTCGATGCCTCTGGGTGGTGGACGATAACATACACCGACTGTGATCTTCCTGCCTTTTATGTTTAATAAAACCCACGTTATTTCTAGATTGCTTGTCACATGTATTGCGCATGAGGATATATTATGGTCTACGGCAATTAATACTCCGCCACCTGGCCTGCAATTTCTATCATTACGGTAAAAGTTGTAGCGTTTGTTACATTCTAAAATTTCATGGTCGCGTATTTTACTTGAGAGCCATGTTTCTGTTAGTACTACTACGTGGGATGCACAAGAATCAATAAATGAACTTAACTGTTCACGGTTTTTCAGGACACTTCGAATATTAGTATACTCAACAGAAAGCTCATTAAAAGGTCCACGACCCCTCTATGACCGCTAAGGTGATAAACTAGAAGGTTGGATGACGCCACTGGGAGAAGCGCTCGAGGATAGCGAAAGGTCAGCGACAGGTTTTTCGGTGGCCACAGGCTTGTTTAGTTGAGATTCAATAACGGTTTTCGTGGCAGGGTTGTAGGTGTAGCACTTCCCGTATTGGTATGACGTGCTGCGAGTCTTGGCAAATTGTAAAAGCGTTTTTCTAGCTAGCCTAGTTGAGGAACAGAAGTCTTCGCCGACAGAAACCTTGGCCTTTTTTATCATGTCTCGATTGGACAGAATTAGATCCTTGGTCTTGGAATGAACAAACATGGCGATAATGGGCCTGCAAGAATTCTCTCCGGCACGTCCGAGCCGATGTGCACGCTCAATGTCATCGGAGCTTAAAGAAGAAAAGGCTGGTAATTCAGAGAGTACTGAAATTAACTTTTGTTCAGCGTCCGATGGGCTTTCTTGGGGCACTTCAGGTATGTTATAAAAGATTAGATTATTGCCCCTGGATCTATCTTCGGCGTCATCTAGGCGTGCGTGTAAGTTAGCACATTCCTGCTGGAGGGTTTCAATACTTTCTTGTGTCGCCAGCATATCAGTTTGCAGAGTGTCGATAACAGACACCTTTTCTTCCAGGCATGTTAGCCGGTCGACAACTTCTGTCAGTTTTTGACCTAAGCTATCTTGCTTATTACTAATTTCAGTAACTGAAGCTTGAAGTAGCTCTTGGCTGTTTTACACCGCGACAGTTCTTGAGTGTACGTCGCGAAGCAGCTTTGATATTTATTCTAGATCCATGCTTTGTGTATTAGCCCTTGTACCAGGGCCAGGGCCAGGATTTAGTTCAACATCACCAGCAATTAGTAATAACACTTTCACGACATCAGCACACTCAGATATCACAGAAATAAGCACTTCTGGGCTCGGAAACAGCAAAAGGCAACGATCTCCGGTTTTCTTGCTATAGAAAGACGGATAGCAACTGACCTGCACAATGAAGAAACGGTTGGCATAAGTAGTCCGCATCGCCGTGCTGTCTCCGAGCCCACTGAAGGGTCCCTGTGGCGACGCTTGGTTTATATCGTCGGGCAGGGATGACGTCACTGTAGTCGATGATGTGAAGGTAGTTGGCGGGATCTTTAAAGTTGCAGCGCTGTAGATTAGACTGTCTTGCGCTGTGCTGTGGCACGTTTCCACTGGAATCCCAGGCTCGTGATAAGGCGCGAACAGGACGGTGCTTTCGTTGAAGGCGGCGTATCCAGAAGATGCCAGGAATGCGAAAATCTGCACAATGAAGAAACGGTTGGCATAAGTAGTCCGCATCGCCGTGCTGTCTCCGAACCCACTCTAGGAACCCCTGTGCCAACCGCAGGAAATTATGCTCTTTCATGCCGTGTCTCCTGTTGGCAATCCGCTGTATGACGCGCATCGTTTGTTGTGCGCCGTTATCCATCTTACTTAATGCATCACCGCTATACCCGTTGCTTTGTATAATCATGCCTAGGATTCTGATTTTTTCAACCTGAGTGAATTCCGCCCCTTGCGTTTGTAATTTGATGTTAGGGATGACTAGTTTTTCTATGGTGCAGAGGTCGATAACAAAGAAGTTCGGATTTCGGTGGCGAGCATTGCAAGCACCCTGGCCAACCCCCCGCCGTGGGTATGTGCCATTAAGCCTGAGGACATCATCATCATCATTGCAAGCCCCTGTGGCTAACAGTTTTCGACCTCATTTATGGCCCTGTAGCGCATTTTCAATGTGCGCGTCGCTTGCACGGGTCATCCACATGGTGATGTCATCCACATACATGCAGAAGTTCCAGTCATCTATCCGCTCCAGCCTCACCGGCAACCGTATCATGGCCACTTTAAAGAGAAGGGGGGGAAGTACTGAACCCTGCAGGATGCCTATGCTGCCCAAGTGTATGTCTTGAGACTGAGTTTTACCAAACTGGATGAGCGCTATCCTGCTCGAGTGGAAATTTGCAATGTAGTTGTATGTGCGTTCCCCGACGTTGAAGATAGCCAGGTTTTCTAGTATTGCCTCGTGTTTTACATTATCGAATGCTATGGTGAGGTGAAGCCCCACTACTACTTTCGCATCGATCGACTTAGTGTGTAATATGTCATATATCTAATATGTCAAAGGGATCCAAAAGGAATCTGACCTGCCTAAACCAGCGACGAAACGTGCATGTTGCAAGAACTATCGAAGACACAAAGAATGACAAATACGTGTGGTAAAAGCACGGTGCGGAAAGACGTCAAACGATCTGGGTCATCTTATACCCGAGATCGTCGTGAACAGTAACACCAGACGAAAGAATGAGACTTGATCGATTATAGTCTTAAATAGGAGCCCTTAAAAGGCAGCCAACAGCATGGCCCCGTTAGCGACGCTGCAGGCTACTGAAAGACGTATGGACCAGTTAACCCTTAGCCCAGTGAAATGAATGCGCTCTACGCCGCCCGTCAGTACTCGCGCAGACAAAAATTTTTCACTTGGACGAGCAACGGTGCACTGTTTCAAGACGCTCCACCAGCTACAAGGTGTTCCACTGAGGACGCATTACAACAAATACCTGAGGTGTATAGGCACCGCAAGTGTTACTTTAGCTGAAACTAAAAAAATATATATATTTGCTTTAAAAGAATACCATTCTCTCATTTAGCACTGTAGTTCAAGATCAGTGTTATGGCCTTTTAAAGCAGTTCTATATCTTCACAAAAACTACCCTTGAACGCATGCTCTATCATACATGATTCCCGATAATATTTTGCTAAAATGTCGCAACCGCGTAGTTATACTGAAAACTAAGGTGGCTATGGGCCTTTTCGTCACAGACGAAACTCACTATAACTGATTTAACCAAAAACAAAAATTCATGCTGTAAGGGGTTAATACTGGGGCGTTAAAGAAAATTAGACAGTACAAAAAAAAAAAAGAAAGAGCCTGACCGCGTCACCTTGTCGCACGCCCTTACTACTTAAACCTCTCGTCTCCCACATAACTCATCTTGAATGCACGAAAAGTTCATCAAAAGATCATCGTAACTGTGGATGAAGCTAAAAATAAAGTCTAGAGCATCTCCGCCGTCTCCAAAAAGAATCAGCAAATCTGTAAATCTTCGTGGCTAACAAACAGCTAATACTACAATATTGTCCTCATACATTAAACCAGGGAGCCGCTGCTCTAAGACGATTCCGCCTAATCTGCACGATAGATTATGCCCTAGATTTCTTCCTTGCGTACTTTGCCCCATATTTATCACATAAATCATAAACAGCAGGGTGATATAGGACAACCCTGCCTTCATACTTTGCATACCTCGACAATTGTACTTATTGTCCCTTCCCACGTAATTACAACTTTATTATCTCCGGATCTTTCTTTGGGGAAATCTATTATCTCATGACCGATACCTTCATCTTTGAGTATGTACCACCGAAATCCCCTATTTAAGTTGCTGTGCGCACCGCTTTTGTCCAAGAAGTTTAAGTACACATGCCTGTTTTCCGCCTTAGCTTTTTCTGCGCGTCGGGTAAGCATGAACATCGTCTAAACGCCTTCAGCTTCTGAAACCATTCTGAAGTTCTCCGAGTATCTTATTACTTTCTATCTATGTGCGCAGTTTTAATTTCACCGCCTGCATTGCGAGCCTGTATGTAACAGATGTTATCGTCATTTATTTATTTATTTATTTATTTTGAACAAACTGCAGGCTGAGCGCCCGAGCAGGAGTGGTATACATTTACATAAAACTCAAAAAAGCATGAAAGCACACGTTACAAAACACATCAACACACAGAGTAGACCAGTTGAAGCGGTTATTACTGCACATAAAATATAAGCACAAAAAAAACACAATCAAAACCGACACCCAAGAACTGACAGGAGGCAAGATGTCATAGTCATTACATACTTAATTCCAGCATATCTAAAGACTGCAGGGAAGGAGCAGGCAAACTATTCCAATCTGCAATTGTATTAGGGAAAAAGGAGAATTTGTATAAGTTAGTCCTTGCAAAGTGAGGCGTTAAAGAGAGGACATGAGAGTGGTGTGTCTGCCTAGTGGTAAGAGGGCAAACGTAAGGGCTAGGATCAGTAGCGAGTTTGTGATTAAGAGAAATAAAAATTTAAGACGGAGGAATTTTCTTCTTGCTTGCAGAGCGACAATACCATTTTCTGCCATTAATTCAGACACCGAATCGGTGCGACCGTATTTGGAATAAATAAAACGCACTGCCCGTCTCTGAATTTTTTCAAGAGCATTTATATTGCACATCGTATGGGGCGTGAATGTCCGCCCTATCGCCTTTCTTTTTATAAATCAAATGCATTGTACTCTATCGCCAGCTGTCCGGAATTTGCTTATCTGTTATGACTGTTTCCAATGCTTTTAGTGCGAAAGTACTACTCCAAACGTACCAACCCCGAGCAAGAATCTTGTAATCTTTTCTCGTGCTCCGAACTAATCCGAGCTTATCCAAGTTACTCGGATAAGCTCGGGTTAGTCCGGAGGATCGTCGTGCCAGCTCTAACCGGTGGGAGGTACAGCAGTTCGGGAAGAGCAACATGGGTCGCACAGTCCCTGCTGCAACAGAAACAGCCACCTGCCAGTGCAGTGGCACATCGCTTATTAACCGCTGCGCCACTACGCTGGTAGGGGTATATGAGGACTCGCCGCCATCTATGAATGTTAAGCAGACAATGACCAGTTCTGCATATATGGGCATTAAACGGCTAAGGCTATCGCGTCATACCCTTAATTGAAGAACACATGCTTTCGCGCGTCTGCTTGATTTAACTACATTAAACCCCTACCCCCTTTTAACAATGTTTCCTAGCTGCTTGGACCAAGTGCATTAATCACCGGGATTAAGATTTCGTCTCTCCCTGGAGTTGTGTATTTCGGAATATTTTCCTCTGCCTTTTTCCGCTTAAGATTTGTCAGTTCTAAGCTAGTTTCCGTTAGGCTGCCGTGTGCTATTTCTCTATACGGGGAGGTTATCCTGCCGTCGCTCCTACTCAGCTGTAACCATGGGCGTCCGGAAGGGGGGGGGGGGGGGGCAAGGGGGGCGGTGATATCCTCCTGAAAAAGCTGCGCTGTCTTCGCCTATGCATGTTCTCTTGAAGCCACCTTTCTTTTTTCGGTGGCCCCGAAATTTCCGTATTAAACCAGCTTTGTGGCTTCCTGTTTCCTTTCCAGCGGTTTGCCACTTTCACATGTTTCATTTTTTTACCGATGCGTCGTTCTATAGCTCATTATTATAATCCCAGACAATACAACAGAGTAGCTCCCTCGCGGGACAAGCCTCGTGTAGCGCAAGGGATGTGCAGAGGCGGGTGAAGTGAAAAAGAGTGGTGCACCTTTAGCTGCTTAGCGAAGCTCTCGTCCTTGGGTCAGCCACTGAAATTCGATATGACCGAGCTTCTTGTGTAAGGCCACTTGCCACCGTGTTACCAGCGGCTCCAATGTGAAATGGCATTGGAGCCGCTGTAAATGCTTCGAGCTGTAGCTTTTACAGTACGATCAGAGATAAGAGGAAAAACATTTTCTTCGGAAGTCCTGCGTTGCAGGCACCATAGGGCAGACTTGAAGTTGAGACAAAATCACAACACTCTGTGCAACTTCTGAGCAACTTTACAGTGGCCAAATATTCAGCTGAAGTTGACGCCACACTCTCTTTGAAGGCGGCCCGCACAAGATATCCGAGGTCAGGCACAACAAGTGCGGCAGAGCATGACTGCTCACGCAGACACACGCGTGTAAACTTGCAGGTGGCCCTCCGTTGATGCTGTAGACGTGCCCCACAATGAAGGCGCACGTGCCACTTTATTCATGCTACCGTACACAGGATGATCCACTTACAACCTGTTGATATCAACGCCAGATGCCCTGCAAGCAGTGGTTTGCAAGCCGGAGGAGCACAAGACAAGCAGGATGTTCTTCCTATGCTTCGCTGTCTTGTGGCAGAAAAGGACTGCTACAGGCAGAAGATTCGAGAAATTGCGGAAGTGTGCCCCCATCAGAAGGCCGAGAAGGCAGACGACACTACCTACTTCTCCAAAATTGTGCTCATCGCTGATGAGACGAAAGCGGTCTCTTACAGCAGCGGGTAGCTGCGTAGCCCACACATGGCTGCAGCGAGACCGCGTAATAAGCGTGGAGTCGCTTCTGCACGTCACATGCGAGCCGCACCGTTGGATGCTCGATATGCGTGGTCTAATGGTTTTCAAACCGACGGAAAACGTATGCTTGGCGATGTCACGAAGCGTTTATTTGTGGCCGTTTTTGGTCGTCGGAAGCGTTCCTAATTCCTGCAAGGATCATAATGGACAGCAGCGAGTAACAGCTACTTACGGTGAATTTGCTGTTTAGGTTTATGGGGTTTTAACGTCCCAAAGCGTCTAAGGCTATGAGAGACGCCGTAGTGGAGGGCTCCGGAAATTTCGACCACCTGGGGTTCTTTAACGTGCACTGACATCGCACAGTACACGGGCCTCTAGAATTTCTCCTCCAAAGAAATTCTAGCCGCCGCGGCCGGGATCGAACCCGCGTCTTTTGGGTCAGCAGCCGAGCACCATAACCGCTGAGCCACCGCGGCGGCGGTGAATTTGCTGTGCTTGCATAGGTTGCACAGCGCGTGACAAGTGTCTACGTAGTGAATGGGATCGGAGCGAGTGCTTTTCCGTCAAGGCGGAGAAATGTGCTCCTGCGAAAGCTCACGACGTACACCGTGTTTTCCGAATGCTGAAATGAGCTTGGCTTTATGCAGGTAGTCGCATTTGTGGCGTTGGTTGCAGTGATCGCGACCGATGCGCGAGGCACACTACGTTGTTCCTGCTACTTATCCATCACTCTTTTTGTACTGTGGTTGAAAACTCACTGGAAGTTACACTGCCTCCACTGAAAGTTACGCTGTCGCGAAACGTGCAATAACGGTTTCTGAATGACTACCCGATTTTTATCGAATAGTCTCCATCGCGCCAAATACATTTACTGGAACAAGCAAGGCTGCAGTACAAGCTGCTGGCAACCATCATATCTACAAAACCACATTTTTTAAAATCGCTAAGATTACATACTTTAAATTATTAGTCAGTAATTCAAAATAGCACACTGCAGTGGATTTACAATGCTGACAGAGAAAAAAATAATTGTACTTGCAGTATTTCCCAAGCAGTGCACAGGAGTTGTCGCTGTAATATGTAAACAGGCATCCTCCCTGCCTGCCTACTGACAGTATTGCAAAAGACGCGTATCTATTCAATTTATAATGATTGCGTGTATCTGAAGTGTGCATGCATTAAAAATACATAATTTAGCACACTGCTGTCAGTCACGAATGCAATGCACACGAGAAAATTATGACGTTTTTAACCATTTGGCACATGTACAATCAAAAGTAACTAAAGCAGTTCTGCATTTCAGAGAACAATGACAATGCAACAATACTGATTTATTTTTGTTGTGTTTTTCAGGCCATTATAAAAGCCAAAATAGAACGAACTCTGTGGGTGGAAAGGGGCAGAGACATGCATCATTCGCCTAAAGTGCAGGGCTCCACAGTGACAGCGGGACATCAGTTCTCTTCTAGCGGTCTTTCCTGAACTCACATCGCAGTTGCACAAGCCAGAATGCAGCATTGAAAACAAGTGTGGGATGTTCTGCCAAAGGCGAGTCATTGTTGACATGCACAGAACAAGCTTGCGTATAATCTGTGCAACTCAAAAGTATCCTCAAATGTCCCTGTGCATGCAAAACAAAGTGGGCACCCAGTACGCATTGCATATAAGTCTACACATGCCTTCCTCATTAATGTCGACGTAATGAGATTTAGAAGCCAGTAAACTGGATTACGGGTAGAGAAAATACAAGGAATAATTTCGAGGGTTTACCTAGTGATAGCTCCTGGCTTATGCTGGGAAGGAATACTTCGCATCGTCAGGGAACCAGAATACGATGACCATAATTTCTGGTCATCTCAAGCAAACCCTATCATTTCAAGCAGAATTTGTAAAATTAGATTTCCGTTATGAGAGCTACAACGTCGCAGAATAAAATGAAATTATTTTTTAGCCAATTAAGTATGCGACCCGCTTACATGACAATGTTCTCCGGTACAACTCGTTTCTCCACGTTTCACCTCGCGCGAATGGCCACTTCGCCACCTGATGTCAAGCTGGCTGACGTTAAGTTGCAAACAGATTTATGGATATGCCCCGGTTCTCAAAGTAGCAAGCAAAAGTGAGCATTGCTAGCAGTTACCGTTCACTGATGTTTGTACCACTTAATATACGTAGAATCTTGGAGTTACAATTTATCAACATCTTCAGCAAAATACATCTATTTCACGGCTAGTCTGATTTTCAAGAAATGAAATTAAGTGAGGCATCGGTTTGGTTTATTGGAGTTTAACGTCCCAAAGCGACTCAGGCTATGAGGGACGCCGTATTGAAGGGCTTCGGAAATTTCGACCACCTGGGGTTCTTTAATGTGCAGTGACATCGCACAGTACACGGGCCTCTAGAATTTCGCCTTCATCGAAATTCAGCCGCCGCAGCCGGGATCGAACCTGCGTGTTTCGGGTCAGCAGCCGAGCGCCGTAACCACTGAGCCACCGCGGCGGGGCAAGTGAGGCATCGATAGGCATCAGAAACTTGGAAAAGAACAAGGGGGACGCCTGAGATTGCAGAAAAAAAAGGATACGTAAGAATTAGCATGAAAAATCTGCCGACGGCTGGTGGTTAAAGCTTGGATCCAGTTTAGAGTTATTGAATGCAAGTTATAGCATGAGAAAACCCGCCTTACAAAAGTGAGGGATCTTATCACATGCTTTATCAAAGCCAAGAAAAAAAGCGTAAAGGGATGTTGCAGTAAAGGTGCAAGTGCGTGTTGGAAAGAATGAGAGCAAGTTGGCTATGCACAGAACTTAATGGGCCGAAGTATACTAGCAGCGCAAGAATATAAAATGTGTTTTACGATTTGGCGCGCACATGAAAACGGCACATTTAGAGTCATAGGTGCTGGGTGATTACGGGAGGCACACGAAGGAACCAAGCTATGAAGAGGTAGGACGCTATCTTCACGGCATGCACAAGATATGTATGAACACGTTGCTTCCTGTCCTGTTGTTGCCTTCTGTATGTTTCACAGAGCTTGAGCTGAGTGTTGTTGACGCTGCATGTTGATTGCATGTTGACGCTGTGCTAACGGACGAGAACGACATAGCAAGGCTACTCTGTGTGGTGGCGTTGTTTGTTCTTTCCCATCGTCTTTGTTCCTAACGTAGGTTTGCAAGCTCCACAGGGCTCATTTTCCTATCTGCAGTTTCAAAGTGGCGTCAGGTAAAGCCAGCTGCTATTCTTCAATCGCCACACTGCTGTACCATACAACACATTCTTCTGATCAGCTTTCATAATTTGTAAAGTGAAATTTACTTCTGAGGTGACCTAGTTAAATAACACGGCATAATTACTTATCATGTCAAATAAAAAATTACCATAATTTTATGTATTGGTCATGCCTCGTTAGTAATTGGCCCTGTTATTTGGACTCAAATTATGGACAGTATTTCTGACGACAAAACTTTTTCAATTAACTTACGCCTCGTTAACATGGAAACTCGGTTAACTCTTTCGCTACCGCGGAAAAATGCACGATTTGTAGCGTACTGAAAGAAAATTTTTTTTCTCAAGAACTAATACACCCAGCACATATTGCAATGCATGAAATTGTAGCTTATTAGTTACACTTCTGAATGAAACAAACACCAGAGTTGTGTGTGCAAAAGTAAATGAACATTTATTTGTGAAATTTGCTAAAAACACAAAAAAAGTAAATAGCAAAAACAAAAATTACCGGCTGCACTAAGCCCGAACTTGATTAGAGGAAAACTAGAATATACAAACTGTTGCACATGTTTATAGCTGTCATTATTCGCAGTTTCAGCTATGAGAAAAATTTACTGCACTTCCCATGGCTTGTCAAGTCAGGGGTCATGACTGTGGTGCCACTGTGAAGAGCAATCAGAGGTGAAGATGTGAAGTACAGGTAGACTGACAAGTGCTTCACATAAGGTTTTATCTTTGTTCCTCCCTTGTTCTCTGATAGCCGAGCTTGTAGTTTCTTATTTTTTTCATTCTTTTCGGTTGGTGTTGAATGGATTCTATGAGAGGATTGGGGGCGTGGACTTCTTTTCCCTCATCATACCCGAAGATTTCTTGAATGAGCTGCTCCCTGAAAGCCAGCTGATAAAGTTTGGCATTTTAGGCAAGCTCTAAAACACCAGGATCGATGAAATAAGTTTTATCGATGTGGTTCAAAAGCCAGGACACTTTCCAAGTGTTGCCAATAGAAGCTGCCGCCACTGAATCATCCGCGTCCGTTACGTGAAAAAAAAAACAAAAACAAAAAAGCGAAAAACCAATTTTCAGAAATGATTTTTGATGGCAGAGGGCCAGAATAGATTATTCTGGTATTTCAGTAGAGATACAGTCGTGGCAGGTCAACAATTCCAATGTATATGATGATTCCAATGAACATCAGAATCTCCAACAGATTCACGTCTTCCCATGAGCCGTCACGCCGAATTTGCTGAAAATCTTCATCCATGCACACTTATTAGTGTTTCCGCACACGATCTTCATCATTTCCGCCGTGAAGAGCATCAAAAAAAAGTCGAGAAGTCGAGCGAATCTCCGAGCGCCGCTCCGCAGCGATGTGCCGATATGGACACCTAGCTGTCGTCTTGGTTGAAAAACGCAACGCGACCTTGAGCATTTGGCAAACTGTCTTCGCCATACGTTGTCAAGATTCAACAGGAAAATGGCGCAAAAGACGTGGACAAAAGAGACAAACACGACAGGACCAGCGCCAACTTACAACTGAATTTTATTTCGCACCAAACCCGCCTTTATGTAGGCCAACACGCCCTAACATCCGTGTAATCACGCACAGGCAGTAGAAAAGATCACAGTAAGATATCTAGCACATGAAGCGCAATAGCGACCACGTAACATACTATCATGGCTAAAAAAAAAAAACCCAACAAAAGTATAGCAAACAACACTAAAATGGTCATGGCCAAGCAACTCTTCAACACCAAAAACGATACACACTCATGAGTGATACCAGATGACCAACAAGAAACGTGGAAAAAGGTGAAGAATGAAGCGTTAAGACCAAAGCAAGACCCTGAAGCACAAAAATAAACCACTGTCATCAATTACAAACCGTATGCACCGCAGAAAACACACAGCGAACGAAAACAGAACCTACATGCAAGTACGCGCTGACGTTCCAGGCTCCCGAGGCGAAGTCTCGCTGCCGAAACCGAAATCCAACGTTTGTACATTGTTGCCCGACTAATAACCGCTGCTTTCGTCGCAAAAAACGGAACCGAAACCGGCCGACGTGCTCGGTGTCAGCTTTCGCTTCCGAGGAGCGAGCGGCGACGCGGACGCCATTTTCTCCGGCTGACGGTGCTGCGGCCGTTCAAAGTTTCATTTTTCACGGCGCCCCCTCATGTCAAAACACTGAAACCAAGGCTGCAATCGAAAGAGCAGTTGTTGAGCTCGCTAACTAGATGGCGGAGCACGTCCACAACGCTCCAAAATTAGCTTTTTTGCGCGGGCAATTTGAATCGATCATATGCGAACGATCGCCTATGGCGCAGTAGCGAAAAAGTTAAGACAGTGGACGGAGTGAAAATGCACAGAGCCCATTGTCGCAAGTATTCTTGTCGAACAATTATGCAGAGTGCAAAGACTTAAAATTTTTTGGATTTGAATAGATAAGTAGAACACTGACTCAATCATATATCTTTGTTGCACACTGGAATTGCTATCATACTGCTTTTCGCACTCTGTGCACATGGTTTTGTTTGGTTTGGTTTATGGGGTTTAAAGTCCCAAAGCTACTCAGGCTATGAGGGACGCCGTAGTGAAGGGCTCCGGAAATTTCGACCACCTGGGGTTCTTTAATGTGCACTGACATCGTACAGTACACGGGCCTCTAGAATTTCGCCTTCATAAAAATTCAACCGCCGCGGCCGGGATCGAACCCGCGTCTTTCGGGTCAGCAGCCGAGCACAGTAACCGCTGAGCCACCACGGCGGCAACACAGAGTTTTGTGTTAACCCATGAACTGCCAGGCCCATCGACTCCTCCTGCTCACGCACTTGCTGGTTGCCAAAGCACTTCTTTTTCTGGCGTGGAAATCATCGTCAGCGCTTGGCGACTCACATCCTGGCGCAGACTGCTCTTGTACAAAATGAATTACGCTGCTTGAAAATAAAAGAACAGAGCCATTTGCTTGCATTATAACCTCTAGAGCCTCACAGACGCTTTTCCGCAGCCCACAATGCTAAGTTAGCACTTTTTAAACATAGTACACCATGTTGTCACAACGTAAACAGAAAACTACTCTCTGGCTTAGCCCACCAACTTGCAGAGAAGTTTTTGTTGTCACCAATTCTTCACGCGAATATTATTGCAGACATAGGTCCGCATAGGTGCCACGGAATAAAAAAAAAAGACGGCGCTCCGGAAGAGACTGTTGCACTACACACCGATGTTTTCACACGTCGTAACCCGAGCACCCATCACCACAAAATGTACTGTGTGGAGCACCAAGCCGCAAAAGGATGGCGACGCAGCTATTGTCGCGGAAGAAAGCAGACCGACGGCCGTGCAGCCAAAATCGTGTCACGTCGCAGACAGGGCAGTTTTCAAGCCCACTACCTGCACGAAGCGCGATCAAAATCGGTGACGGACCCATAGCGCTTCGGTCGCGATCAAATGCGGCTAGCTGCACAACGCCGAGTTCATTTCAGCATTCGGAAAAAACTGCGTGCGTAGTGAACATTCACACGTGCGCATTTCTCTGCCTTGACGGGGAAGCACTTGCTCCGACCGCAATCACTTTCACTACGCGGACATTTGTCACTGTACTGTGCAACTTATGCACGCACAGGAAATTCATCGTGAGCAGCCTCTTTTCTCCATGGTGAGCAGCTGTTCCTCGCCGCTGCCTTCCTCGCAGGTATTAGGAACGCTTGCAACGACCACAAACGGCTCCAAATAAACGCTTCGTGACATCGTCACCGCGTAGGTCTTGCATCAGTTTGAAGACCGTTTGGAAACACATATCAAACATCCAACCGCGCGGCTTTCATAGGTCCTTCGAATCGACGCACTTTAAGCATTCAGAGTAAAGTATCTAGGATCCAACGAGGCAGCTTGCATAGACCCTTGGCCTTGGAACCACTTGTTTTTAACGGAGTAAAAGCACCGCGACCGCTGCGGCCACACATGAGGCGGCCATTTTTGCTGTCTACGGAGCGGTTCTATGAGGTGGCCTTGCTTTCCCTGCGAATTGGCCATGTACACTTAACCCATAGCCTCCTCCTAAGAAAGGAGGACCCACGGTCTGTGAAGAGCGGAGTTGTACGTAACGCGTTACAAGTAATTGATTGCTTGTAATATATTGTATATTGTAAGTTGTGACCAACGGTAGAGCTTTGAGAACCTTGACCTGACAGCAAACACTGCTCCTAGCGGGGTTGTTTCTTTTGTGACAAAGCGAGAACGAGCAGGATGCGGAGAAGCATCGTGCACGATCAATATAACGAGACAGCCCTGTAGGGACCCCCGCTCTAGCCAAATGGTGCCGCAACCTACCTCCCACAACATCCAACTCGCAGGCTTCCACACAAAGCACAGAGCAACATCGAAGCATGGCGCTTCATAGAGGACTTGAACACTAACATCGAAGCAAACCGCAACTACGGGCGTGTGTGGAAGGTGTTTATAAGTTATTTATTTACCCTAAGGGCCCTTTCGGGCATACACAGGGGGCGAGTCGATTAAACAATGTTGATTATAAAAAGCACTTAAGTAAAAATTGCACTTCACAAAGTACACAGAGTGGTTTGCCGGCAAAAATTCACGAGCGAAGTAAAAGCATTTTTAGAAAGTACTAGTTATAAGCTTTCAACAAGAAAGTATACACAACACAAACGCTGTGTTGTGTATCCATTCTTTCATGTGTCTCGTATTCCCGCGCTGTTTAACAATGACAACTCGCCCAAACCGGCGCCTTAATGGTCCACAGGTTATTTTTTTCGCTGTGAGATGGCGCCAGCAGCCGCATCCTCTTACGTCAATCCGATGTCTTGTTTTTCCGGCGCGCTTTCAAAGCGTCCTGCAAAAGGTTTGGTTTGGTTTATTGGGGTTTAACGTCCCAAAGCGACTGAGGCTATGAGAGACGCCGTAGTGAAGGGCTCCGTAAATTTCGACCACCTGGGGTTCTTTAACGTGCACTGACATCGCACAGTACACGGGACTCTAGAATTTCGCCTTCAAGAAATTCAGCCGCCGCGGCCGGGATCGAACCCGCGTCTTTCGGGTCAGCAGCCGAGCGCCGTAACCAGTGGGCCACCGCGGCGGGGTCCTGCAAAAGGAATAAAACGATTCGTGCTAAATAGAAAGAACACCTGTCATTTGGCTTTTGCTACCGAAAAATGTGTTCTGGTTTTACAGTGCTGCTAGCAATGCCGGATCGCATCCCATAGAAGCTCGGCGGCTTGGCTAAGTATACCTGCGGAACAAAAAGGAGATTTACTACATATCTCTATTGCAAAGATAATGAAAAAAATTAGAGGGCACACATATAAGGATATGACACGATAGCGTAATGGGTTAATTTCCATATATGTAGAAGATGGTAGAGAGAGGGTGTGGTAGATGGTCCTTGGCGATCACAAAATGAACAAGGGAGGGGAAAACCTCAGGTTGCTTGAGCCAACGTTTCGACAAGAGGACTTGTCTTCGTCTGGGCAAAGCGTTCATCATTGGCAGGGATTAAATGTAGAAGGTCATTCTGTACTTTACATTCTAGATCCCTGGGAGTCCGCTTACCACTCCTGGCGCAATGGTACAGCGGTTAAGCGATGCACCAGTGCCGTGAAATGGCAGGTGCTCCCAGCGGTGGGCCTTATGCGACCCAGTTTGCTCTTCCCGAGCGACCAATCATTAGCTGCCACCTGCCACGGTGGGCAGTTTCCTCACTATCCGATGGGCAGGTTGTGATGACGCGGCAAGGTCACGTGACGTAGGTGGTGTACCTGCCTTATGGGTTGCTCTCTGGGCGCCACCTGCCAGAGTTATGATCGTGATTTTTCGCTCACAACGCCGGATTTTCTGGAGAACGGGGCCTTTAACGCTACCGCTTTAAAAAATGTTCACCCGCGTATGACAGGACAGCTACGTTCAAGAGACGCAAGGCCTGAATGATTTCTTCGAGACATCTCGACTCTGAGACCAGTCTATAATCACCTTGACTGGCCTCCGGCATTTGTGAGTTTTCATGCGATGGGGTTCAATTGCAGCTTGACAGTGAAAGCGCTCAAAAGGACAAGGACGACAGAAAAGGAAAGACATACAAAGCGCTTTGTATGTCTTTCCTTTTCTGTCGTCCTTGTCCTTTTGAGCGCTTTCACTGTCAAGATGGAAAACCAACTCACCCACTCAATTCCATTATTCAATTGCAGACCCTGTTTTTTTGTTTTGTACCAATATTCATCAACAAATCTACAGCAGGACTGCTGAAGGCATCGGGCTATAGACGCTTTACAGCGCGGGAGCATGGGCGCCGCCATATTTGGTCACATGACCATTCCGCCATCGCTGGCCTTCGGGCCTTCTCGTTTCGGCGGCTGCCGACGCGCTGGTGCCTGGCTGCAAGACGCTTCTCCGGCTCTCGTTGTGGATAACGAGCTGCCGGACGCCACAAAAATTTCGTGCGAGTGCTCATGGAACGTGTTGGTGCTGGAAAATGTTTGCTTCAACCAGCTGATTTACTCGTCTCCTTCAGACTGACGGTATCGGCTCGAATGTGTCAACATACCGCGGTCAGCTACCTGCGCGTTTATATTTATTCAATCAATGCACCACGTAACGATATTTGTGGACCGCATAACTTGTCGAACTGCAGATTAAAAGCGGGCCAATGCCTGAAAGCGTGCTTTTTAGAGCTCGATATTTTTGCCGAATGGAGGAATATGTGTTCACAGCTATCAAGATCGTTCGCTGCTCAGCACTGTGCACGCGTCTTACAGCCGAACGTTCGCGTGCGTGTGATCGCCGGCCGATTGTCCAGATATTTACTCTATCCTCCGTTAACATTCCGGCTTTCAAAGGAAGAGTATGGATCTTTTTCAAGGACCCCATCAGAAGCTTAGCGACGTTCGACCGTGCTCTCTTGCTAAGTAAAACTGAAAACTGCTCGGAGTTCAGCACCCGCAGATGTAAGCAGCCGGAATAAGCTGGAATATTCGAAGTCCTGTAATGATAAATTTCACCGCTGTCCTGTGCATTAGCGCACTTGTGTAGAGCTTTGCACTGGGCGACAGAATTGCATGCTGAAGCGCCTCCTATGAGGACTTTTGCAAACGCTCAGTTGCTGCTTCCACCGTGCTAGCGTTAAGTACGCACGACATTTTAGTGAGCACTGTGCCGACGCCGAGGAAGCACTTATTGCAAAGGTCTAAAACGCACCGATCATTCGATGTATTGGATCAGTGTTTGTCGATGGTGAGAAAGGTTACAGGAATATGTACGCTCGTTCTGCCATTCCCGCAGGTACTGCTGGCGTTGAAATAAACTGGCGCGCGGCGTTTTTAATATGTTTATTTTTTCATGGAACAACACATTAACGTTCTGTTCTGCTTGGAAGCAGCATGAACTCGCAAGACAGCTCCTCCAAAACGGCGGTAATTGTTTCGCGGTTTCCATCATGTAACAAGCACGTCTATTTTTCCGACTCTACACCACAGGGATATTAGATCTAGATATTAATTGAACAAACAGTTAAATTAATTCAACAATACGCATGACATCCTTATCACAGCTGGGTTGTTTAAGAGTCACTTGACGTTCGTACACAAGCTGCGCAACAGCGTTTCGCAATGCGCGGTGATGCTGCTGACGCCGTTGAAGGCCAGAAGTGGCGGTCCTCCTAGTGGCGCCATCTGTCGTGGACAGAGCAAACTGCTCTCTTTAAACGTTGTATAGAAAGGCATGTTTAAGAGAAGTGCTTTATATACTACGTTCAGCGCACACGTTTTCTATCTAACAGCTACCAAAATGCGCTGCACATTTAGAATTTTATCTGTCTTGTTTTGTACCGCAGTTAACTACGGAAGTAGCGTCATTCGTCGTACATGCAAAAAAAAAACAAGGAAAGGCATGCAGCGCAGGTTCCCAACTACATAGGAAAGAGTATAATCTAAGTTTGTCAACAGGGCCTTTGTCCAGCAAGAGAGTGTCCATGGCGCAATGGGAGGCTAGAGCTGGGGTTTTACGTTCCTCCTGCTCTTTACGAATTGCTTTCGGTCTTCAAAGTTTCAAAACAAATAAAGCGCCTTTGAAGAATTTAAGATCTGAATAAGCCTTCACAAGAAAGTTTTCTGTGGTGTAGCCATGCAGAGGCCCTTATCGTGGTTTATTTTCTTCGAATTGTTTCAGAGCCAAAAAGATGGCCGAGAACACCAGGCGCGTGAAGGAAATGAAAACAATGATTGTAAAACCAGTTGTAATTTGTCTCCTCGTGACTTCTACGAACTTCGAAGGACTGGAATATCCGACAGTAGCGACATGAGGTCCCGATGTACTCGGCAGCACCGCAGCCGTGACCACCGGCACTCACCTGCAACGTTTGTTCGTGCTGCAGGCATTCGTATGTCTCCAGAGATGCAGGGACTTGTAGTCAAGGGATGCCCGGGTGTCTACCTGGGTGCCAGCATGGCTGTCTCCACAGTGCCGAACGCTGCTTGTGCAGCCGCGTCGCATGCCGCCCACTTCCTGCTTGTCAAGATCGCCACACCAATGCCCGCCAACACGACCAGCACCGCCGCGCGAAGAAACGTCAAACTATCGCCACCCTTGTCGGCTTCCGCAATAGATAATCACCGGAAATCAATCCGCTCGCCGTCATGAAATTTACACGGCAGCGCGCGCCCGATAGCCTCGAACCTTACTCGTGACGGTACGCGGCGGCCGCTTTCATAAAGTGGAAAGGAAGATGTGTCCTTCGGCTTGCCCGAAGCAGGCAAGAAGCATAACACTTTCCACCACGTTGCTAAAAGAAGCCGCCGCGTATCGCCTTAAGTAGTGCTCGAGGCTATCTGCCACGCGCTCCCGTGTTTACTCCCATAAATTTCATGACTACATAAATGCGACACTACCCTGTACAGCCTCCTATGGGCTCGGCTGTACCACAGCTATGACCACAGCCAGTCACCTGCGACGTTTGTTCCTTCTGCAGGTAAACACTCAATATTCCTTGTTCGCATGATGCATGCGCTATGCTGCCTTGTCGGTGCTGCCGAGCCCAAAGTGTTGCGTTCATATTATTTCAATGTGCTGCAATGTCATCAAGCAGCTGCTGACTTTGTCAGCTGACGTTTAACTAAACCCCGGTCCCAGCACTCGTTCCGGTGAAGCAAATTCATCCAGTGACATACTTGATTGGTTTGGTTTGGTTTTGTGGGGTTTAACGTCCCAAAGCGACTAAGGCTATGAGAGACGCCGTAGTGGAGGGCTCCGGAAATTTCGACCACCTGGGGTTCTTTAACGTGCACTGACATCGCACAGCACACGGGCCTCTAGAATTTCTCCTCCAAAGAAATTCTAGCCGCCGCGGCCGGGATCGAACCCGCGTCTTTTGGGCCAGCAGCCGAGCACCATAGCCACTGAGCCACCGCGGCGGCAGTGACATACTTGAAGCACTCAACGAAATCCGGTCTGGTCAAGCTTCACTTCTGACTGAAATCAAATCGACCCCCCATAAGCTTTCCAAGAGTGGCCAAGCATTTGAGGAAATTAAAACCCGACTGACTAAAATCGAAGGAGACTGCTCATCACTAATTACAATAAAAGAACAGATAGATGGTATAGAGCAGGGCGACGAATAAAACGCGAATGGTATTCGACTATAAAAGCCAGGCTGGATGACTCGGAGGACAGATCACGTCGATCAAATCTTCTATTTTTCGGCCATAAACATCTCGAACAGCCGCCGCGGTGGTTCAGTGGTTATGGAGCTCGGCTGCTGACCCGAAAGACGCGGGTTCGATCTCGGCCGCAGGCGGTCGAATTTCGATGGAGGCGAAATTCTAGAGGCCCGTGTACTGTGCGATGTCAGTGCACGTTAAAGAACCCCAGGTGGTCGAAATTTCCGGAGCTCTTCACTACGGCGTCCCTCATAGCCTGAGTTGCTTTGGGACGTTAAACCGAACAAAACAAACCAAACCAAACATCTCGAACGGCTACCGCGGTGGTGCAGTGGTTATGGCGCTCGGCTGCTGATCCGAAAGACGCGAGTTCGATCCCAGCCACGTCGGTCGAACTTCGATGGAGGCGATATTCTAGGGGCCCGTGTACGGTACTGTGTGATGTCAGTGGACGTTAATTAAAGAACCCTAGGTGGTCGAAATTCCCAGAGCCCTTCACTACGGCGTCCCTCATAGCCTGAGTCGCTTTGGGGCGTTAAACTCCATAAAATAAACTAAACTATACTTACCGGTACCTGTTATCGCCCTCCCGACGCTGACGCTTGTTTTGTTGCCGAATTTCACGAGGTGCTTATTTCTGTAGTCAATACATACCACCATTCACTTATGCTGCTGTTCGGTGACTTCAACTTTCCCCTAATAACTTGACCCAATCTCGCCTCAACCTTATCAAACAATAATACTTAAAGTGACTTCGCGAACACATGCCTAAACTTTGGATTGACACAAATGATTTCACAGCCAACGCCCCGCGGCAGTACTTCATCGAATATACTTGACCTTACCCTGACTTCTCACCCCGATAAGCTCTCTACTCTGACACACTCACCGAGGTTTAGTGATCATTCTATCATGCACGGTTCTTTCCACTGTCATGTTTCCCATCCCCCGAAAATAATGAAAACATTAACGTTCTACGTCAAAGGGAAGTATTCAGAAATTGACAACGCACTCGAGGTACGTTCCATCTGGCTCTTTCACTTGTTTTATAAACGTTCCGTAGAAACTAACTGGTTGCTTTTTAAGAACAAAATGCATGAGTTGATACTAAAGTACATACCCACTGTAATCGAAAAACCGTCATCACCATGGTTCACCACCGCGCTGAAATGCCTGAGCGACAAAAAGAAAAGGCTTTTTCACTCTGCTAAACGAACTAACAATCAATACTCATGCGGGAAGTATTACACGGCTGGCAAAGAATTCGAGCTGCTCGCTAATAAAACAAAGCGTTTTTTTTTTTTTTACTCGGCGTTCCTACAAAAAATGATAGAAAATAATCCTAAAAATTCTGGAACACGATAAAGCCAAAAATACCCCCAACCATTACAACTGTATGATCACAACCTTCCGATACCGGACAAGCCAAACAGCCAAAGACCTCACCAGTACTTTCCGCTCTGTATTTACCACCTGACAACAGCTTACCAGATTTCCCTTATTACGATTACGAAATCATGTCTGATATTACTTTTAATGCTGCCGGCATCACGGAGATAATCGAATCACTAAAGCTCACATCTTCATTAGGTATCGATGGCATCAACTATAAAGTGCTAAAACACACGAGACATTGTAAGTGTGAGTTTATGCCATAGTTTTCAGCAATCATGGTCATCAGGAGTTGTGCCAGAAGACTGGAAAGTAAGCAAGGTTGTTTCATTTCCGAAATAATGTCGTCCCTCTTTATGTTTTCGTTATCGCCCTATTTCTCTCACAAGTGTTTGCTCGAAACTATTGGAACATGTGCTCTAATCTGACGTGCAAAATTCCTAATATCTGTAAATTTCTTTCATCTTAATCAACACAACTTTCGTAAAGGGTTCACATGTGACACTCAGCTAGCTTTATTTATTAACCACATCAGTTATCATCTTGATTTAAACATACCCATCGACGTTATCGTTTCGGATTTTTAAAAAAAAGCTTTCGATAAAGTTCCTCATCACCGACTTACACTGAAACCTTCATGACTGAACCTTAACCCCCTTGTATTGGACTGGCTATGCTGTTTCCTTACTGACCAGCAACAATTTGTGTACACTAACAGTCACTGCTCAACTTTCTTTCCAGTACTCTATAGTGTCTCGCAAGGAACATCACTCGGACCCTTAATCTTACTAATCTACATTAATGACCTACTCAATATTACCTCCTCTCACATCCTCCTATTCGCTGACGACTGCGTAATCTATCTTCCAATAGTAACAGCTCTGACAATGGCGTACCTCAAGACGACCTTCAGCGTGTTGAAGCGTAGTGCAACAGATGGTTAACTAGTTTTAACACAAACAAAACGTTATTACTCTCCTTTCATCGTCGGCAACACTGCCAGCTCTCAAAATATTTCATATACAGCTCTGAATATTATTCGTTAAGTTATATAAATACCTCGGCATCACCCGATCAATTACTATCAGTTGGTCAGCACGTATAATGAACATTACTAACGAAGCCAGTCGCACTCCTGGTTATTTCCGTCGAAGCTTATGACTCGTCTCTTCCTCGATAAATACATTAAAATTAGAATACGCGTGCTCAGTTTTGGACCCTCATCAATCTAACCTTTCTGACACCCTCGAATGGGTTCCAAATCGCGCAGCGAAATTTATTTTTTCGAACTACTGCCATTATTCCAGGGTCGCCACACTTAAATCTCACGTTAACCTTGCTAATCTCGAATAGAAACATCGCATTTTTAGGCTGTGCCTTTATCTCAAATTTTATCATGCACCCGTTGATATTTTAGTCATTTTACCAGCTCATCGCCTGTCAAGCCACCGCAGCCATCCTGAAGCCGTCTAACACTGTCCCACCACAGACTACAGCGCATATTTATTTATTCTTCGTGCAAACCGCTCGGGACTGGAACAGCCTGCCCGTCACGCTGTGCACCACTTCAAGGCTGCCATTGAATCTCATTTCGGTTGAACGGTCAGCCCGTCCATCATGTAATACCCCTTTTCTGGGGCGTTTGATGTACTAATAATAAAAAATTCTCCTCCAACACTGCTTCAGTGTTCGACTTAAAAGCGTTAGCTACGGGAGCTTCAGGTGTTTACTTCAGTGTGCTCAGCAAACGGGGAAAAGACCAAATCCAAACATCCGCGGATGTTTCCGGAAACATCCCTTCTAAGACACAAGCAGCGCAATCTCCCCCATAGATTTTGCACTACTATTGCGATTTACAGCCACCTTCGCTATATCCGGCATATTTCCTCGTTATATCAGTTAATAAATTTATAAACGTGCGCATCATAACACGACGAATCGTTTGACATCACCCGGAACCCCCTGCGAGAAACCGTCTGAAGGTCCGTCTGAAGGTCCATGGAATGTACGGTTAGGGGGCAGAGATGTCGTCGGTGCAAATCCCAAACATATTTTGGGCTTGATCTCAATTAGTAATTTTATCCTCAGAAATATGCTAAGTCATTTGACATCACTTCGAACATCCTTCGTCAAACGGGTGGCCCCCAAATTTTATGCAAATGGTAGTCCCAGGGGGGGAGGGGGGGGGGGTGTTCCACTTCAATTGCCGCTACTATACTGGCACATATACTATAACGGATCGAAAGTATAGGTATCAATTGAGGCGCTACGCGCCCACCGTTGCTACGTGATATAGTGTGGTCACGTGGTTACTGTTTTGGTCAATTTGACCTTCATTGCAGACAGACGCATCCTCGACAAATAAATAAAGCAACCTTTATAACTGAAGTAGAACACACATTTGGGCTAGTAGTTAAAGGCCATCACTTTCATAACTACATCCACGCACAGTTAACGCAGGCAGAGGGCAGGGCGGCTCGGCCAGTTCACAGTTTACGACGGCCGAAGCGTTGCGCTGTCCCTCAATGTGTTTTAAGGCTAAAGCACTACTTAACATGGTTCCGACCAAAAATCTTGTGTGAGGTCTCGGAGTAACTCGGGTAAGCTCGGGTAAGTTCGGAGGAGCGTCGCGCCAACTGTAGGCAATGGGAAGGTGACCTGGGCACCCTCAAAGTCGTTCGCTTTCGTACGTCTGCTCGGTTTAACTACGTTAAAAACCTACCACTTTTTTTCGTGAACCATGCATGCGCAACACCAAAAGTGAACCGCAAGAACGAGGTCCACCCGCCGCGGTGGCACAGTGGTTAAGGCGTTCGTCTACCCAGCCGGAGTACTCGGGTACGAACCCGACCGCGGCGGCCGCGTTTCAACGGAGGCGAGACGCAACACAGAAACTTGTTGCCCTTCGGCAACACAGAAACTTGGTCCCTAAAACAAGGACAAATTACGGAAAACAAAAGCTCGATTATCAGATTCCAGTCGTTCTCAATAACCCATCTCTAAGTGTCATGTTTGATCTCCCAAAGAACAAGTTTAAAAAAGACATCAAAAGGTTACTAATCAGCACTGACGCAATATAATTTCGGTTTTACTTAGCGTAGCATCTCTTGTTTTCATGTTAAATTGTTTGTGTGTTTGCGTTTCCTTTTGTGACCTCCTGCCATGTTTATATACTACCTTTGATATGATTTATGGTGCACTGTCTTTGTTTTATTTATTATTGAAATACTGTCGCTTGCTGCAATGTGTTTTTGTCCCAATGTTTTTTTGTCATATTACTTTAAATTTTGTTATTTATGTGCTGCACACTGCTGCATGAACTGTTTAGGGGAACTGTGACCTCGTCAGGCCTCACCGCCTTTTGTCACAGTTCCCTCTTTCATTTATTTGAAGGAAAATTAACCTCAAACCTCAAACCTCAAAAGGCGCCCATGTGCTGTGCGATGTCAGTGCATGTTAAAGAGCCCCAGGTGGTCGAAATTATTCCGGAGACCTCCACAACGGCACCTCTTTCCTCTTTCACTTCCACTTTCCTACCTTCCCTTACGGTGCGGTTGAGGTGTCCACCGAGATGTGTGAGACAGTTACTGCGCCATTTACTTTCCTCAATAACCAATTATTATTATTATTAGAACGAGGTCCGCCTTGCGCTGCCCAGGGCGCTGTCAAAACATGTGTTCATGGCGTATGTATTACGCCGACAGCAAGAAGCGAGCGCAAGGCACAGCTGATTTTGTAACCTGCACAAACAGCACAGAGCCACGACCTGCCCAGTACGAGGTTTAGCCCCACTGCGGCCCGTTAAGTGGGCAGTCATGGGACTTGTATTCAGTGTGGCAGCTGAGGCAGCGTTCTACAGCCAGTGCTTAGTTTCAAGCGGCCTTTAACCACCTGCATACATGTGACACGTTTACACATACGGTGGGTAGAGCATACGGCGCTGTGAACACCTTGGCTACGTTTCGCGGTCTTACGCAGCGCGTTGCGCCCACGAACGAAACATGAAGCTTTCAGTTTCGTACAGCAGATTTTCCGTCTGATCTGGGCCGTCATGGAGCAGTCGCTGTGTGATAGGAACTTGACGATGAAAGCAAGGGACAGTTCATCGGCAGCACTTGCTCTTTTAGAGTAGCTTCGTGCAGCGCCTCGGCTCCATCAGACATCATCGTAGACAGGGGGCGCTACAATACTGGCTCTACGCTACTGGTGAAAGAAGCGGGCTCTAAATTCGGATCCAAACTACCCAGTTGTAACATACTTTTAACTTATCACTTGACGTAGGTATTCGTTTTATTCCTGGAGCAGGGTGCCTCTGACAAAGCGTTTCTGACCGCACGCCGAATTTTCCGTGCACAATTGTCAACTGAAAATGCGTAACGAGCATTATTGTCTGCAGCGTGCACATGCATGTTACAGATACAGTGATGTCTACAGACGCGGCGCTTTTTTTCCATATTCAAAACAAAAAAAAGTGACTATCGCATCTTACTAACCGGCAGGCACATTAAGACATGATTTCTCCGGTGTCTATCGCGCAACTGCTGTGCTGTGCGCTTGAAACGTCAATACTCACATGTGCTGCGACGTCCTGCATTATTTGATGAACATCGACGGTTTCGGCCCCAAAATGTCTTTATTGTCTAACAGAATCAAATTTTTCTTCCTTTAAATAAAAATGTCAGACAAATTGCAACCCAATAGAAATCACAGAGTGTCAGCGGCCATTACAAAATTGTGTTGCCTGTATCCGCCCAATTTATGCATGCTGGTTTTAAGAGAAAATACAGGGCGTTTCATCATCACCACCACCACCCCCACCAGCCTGACTACGCCTACTGCAGGGCAAAGACCTCTCCCATATCTCGCCAAATAACCCTGTCCTGTGCCAGCGGCGGCCACCCTATTTCCGCAAACTTCGCCCACTTTCTGCCGCCCCCTGCTGCGTTTGCCTTCTTTTGGAATCCAGTCCGCTACGCTTAACAACCATAGGTTATCTTGCCTACGCATTAAATACTCTACCCAAGCCCATTTTTTCCTCTTGATTTCGACTAGGATGTCATTAACCCGCCTTCGCTCCCTGACCCACTTTGCCTTCTTCCTGTCTCTTAACGTTATACCCATCACTTTCCTTTCAATAGCTTGCTGCGTTGTCCTTAAATTAATGGACGTTTAATATTAGCCAACAGAAAACGTTTAGAACTGGTTATATAGGAACTTAAACAGGACATGCTACATAATTATGCCATTAATTCACACATAAACTTGGATGAGGTATCTGCCCAGACGGGTAGACTCGCATAAAAAGCAGTGCGCTGCAGTTGTTAACGCATTTTTATAAAGAAACTGCATGAAAAAAAAAACGCCCTGTAAATCGGTTGTGGCCGCGACGGAAATGTTAGCTTTACAGCCGCTATTTTTAACGATACGATTATGAACATCCAACACAGGGATAATGTCACAGATATATCATTACTTTGCTACAATTTACGAACCGAGTGCCGCGTGATCAGTGCGCGTCCCACGAGCGCCTGCACGGCGCGCAAAACACTCCAGGCAGGTTGGCTTTTCGGAAAACAATCTTTATGGGAGCTTCGTTACACGAGAGAGTACACGGTGCAGATACAGGCGCTGTGAAGTTGTCAGCCTTGTGCTGCTGGTTGTTCCACGAAGCCTGCCGCCGACGCAGCAGCAGCAGCAGAGAAGCACACGTGCGTTGTGAGGCGCGCTACGAGACCGACTGGGTGCTGTAAGACAGAACTAAGGGCGACACACCAGAATTGTTTCGCGCAGCCAGGGCGTGCCGTGCTGCCAGAGGAGCTGCAGTTTGGAGCACCCGGGCCAGCTCCTCCGCTTTGTGCTCAAGCAGGTGGATCTCATGGACATTGTTTGACTATGATGATCCTATGACACCGTTACACTAGACCACTAGACACCGACTCGAGACACGTGTGCCAACTACGGGGTGTGCAGCCGAAAAGCGACAAGTGACGACAGCCACGGCGACCACTACGCCCCATATACGTCCGTCCACTGAGTTACACCGTCAGTGCAGCGCCCCTGCACGGCAAGATCGTGCCGCATTTCTCCTCCGGCGGCCATTGTCAGCTTCGTGCACGGATGAATGGTGGCCGACAGCCGTTTGTCGCTTCTGGGCTGCTGCGCGGAAAGCCGCACGGCTGTGCGTCAACATGCTCGGACACGAAACACCTACACATGGAGATATTCTTGGACACGCACACATACACGCCTACCGAGACGACAGCTACAGTTGCACGAGCACACCGCGCCAGGGCGAAATTCGGGCCACATTCTGAGACTGCGCCTTAGAGCACACGCCGAAATTTTGCCGGAGCGTTGTAGCTATAGTATTGTTTTGCGTGCCTCTCGTAATGACGTGGGAAGTACCGTCGGGGACAACGCAGTAAAATGTAAACATTAAATTAACAATAGTTTTCTTTTACAACCGTGTACGGAAGTAAACACAACAGAAATTCGAGTAGATTAACACCAAAGGTCAGGAAAGGACACGCACTGCTAGCACACTTTGAGCTGTGATCTTTGAAGTCGTAATGCATTAAGGAATAGCAGTGGTTCGCAGCCCCCCCCCCCCCCAGAAAAAAACAAAACAAAAAAAAACAGTCAACACTTTCAAAACGCTATTCACTTAGTACAGCTCAGACAGAATAATACTTCATAACTGATAACGTGAATGAGTGAACGCTGGGAACAAACCCGCAAAGCTGAGCATTGGTAATGTTTTGAGTAATGTTCTTTGGGGCGAGCGATTAACTTCGTGGTAGAACTTAAAGACACCTCCACAGATCAGGCTACTGTTAACACAAATGAAGTTCTATCAGTCCCAATATATTCGACTGACATCATCTGAGTAGACATGGCTGAATAAAATATGCCAAGATCTTTGAATAGGACGAAATCGGCCACTGGTCTGTGGTGGGATATTCGTTAAAGGATACTTCGTTCTTGTAAAGTCAGAGACGTGTTGCATGAACAATAAATGAAATATTAACTCTTGAACCAGCGGTAGAATTTAATGCACGCGTAAATCAGCTGTCTACACTTCCATGGCTCTCTGTTCAGCAAATGCGAATTATAGGATATTATGTTTTTTTTTCTATTTTATGACCCGTGTGTGCCATGCACAAGCATAATGTACCAGTGATGTTACGTTTAACAGTGTACACGCATGAATTAACCACAAAACACGGTCAGCACAAGTCACAACACATCTTTCCAGACACGACACCAAATGCATGCACGCGAACACTCATGGACAGATGCGCGGCAGGCCGCTTATGTGTCCACTTGACGCTACCACAGACTAGCTTACAGTGAGTGCGTGACCGATTCCAAACAACGTGATGCCTCGGAAACCACCGGCGCACACAAGCTTCAAGCCTGGGACATGCGTGGTTATCAGTATCGATATGAACGCTCCTTATCTAATTAAGTGCAGAATAAAAACAGCAAGGAACTGGAGTAGAAGAGTGGTAATACTAGTGCCTAGGCCAGAAACCACAAGTCCCTAATAGGGAGGAGGCAAGCAAGATTCTCACGTTGACTCTGGCTCCTTCTCCATCTTCGAGGCGGGGGTCCTTCGGGCGACAGCTGCAACTCTGCGCCTTTCCTCCTCACATCTACGGTTAGTTTTGTACCGACGAATTATAGTAATAATAAGAATAAAGAAGAAGGAGAAGAGTGACAATATCTACGCTGTGCATTCCAAGAAGATGACAGACAGTTATAAAATATTTGTAGCTTTGTTCACAGATGTCTCGCAGTTTACTGTAAATTATCATACCCAATCAGACCGGCAATTCTATCGAAGAGCTTAGTTTTCAAAATTTGTTATGTACTGATGCGTCGATGCACCTTAACGAACACCGCCGCCGACACTGATCTGTGGACCCCTCCGTCTGACGTCTTTCGTAGCGAGAATACTTTCTTGGAAGATCAAGCATCCTGCACTTCATTATGAAAGACTTTCTGTCTACCATTTTTAGCCAGAAAACCTTTCTGAAGCCATCATGCGGCGCGAAACTAAGCGCTGTCAATTTGCATTGAACGAGAAAAGTGATGGCACTTGTTATAATAGTGGCTGTTGTTTTATGCGTCTCCTTCTTACGTTAGAAATGCCTCTTCTTGAAGACATAATTCATCTATGTCCTTCATGTCAGCTACAGTCTTCGCAAGCAAATGGAAACGACTAATCACTGCGGCTAATCACAGTGCCTCTGGGCCTTAAGGGCGGTATAGATAGTTTACGAAAAACCTCAAAGGGACACTGAAGAGGACAAAGAGAAGTTGCCGTTTCGATACGGTACCGCGTTCACACCGAAAACGGAGCTTATTAAAAGCTAGAAATCACATACACACACACAAAAAAAAAAACGAAATACAGGTGTCGCCATCACCGGCCCTTTTCGCAAATGAAATGTATGCGTCGTCAATAATTTTCGTGCGGATCCCGGAGGCTACGCTACACCGCCATTCAGTTCAAAGCGGCGACTAAACCATCTTTTTGGGCGAGGACGCCACGAGTTTGAACCGATTGGCTGAGTATTTTTCTGCCGGACAAACGTCAATGTAGCCACTAAAATTCGGAGAATCTATTTTTACTGAGTACAATAATTGAATGCAGTTGTTTTCGGGCTCGATCGATCGATCAAGACAGAGCGATTCATGTTTCGTGCTCAAGAAACTAGCAATGAGACGCAGAAAGGTAAAAAAAAAAGCCGTGAATATTGTGGCTCGCAAACAAGAGTAATAGTGCTAAATGATGCATCTAACAAAGTCCTCCCTGCTTTCTATGAATGATCTATTAAAATGTATATTGTGCTGGTTATAAGGACTGGAGTATTTACGAGCGCTTCGTCGCGTTTGAAACCAAGAAGGCTATTGTTTCTTTGAACCAAAGTTTTGCTTCAGGAGTGTCCACGCGCCACTCGGTGATGCGAAAAAGCTTTTCTAACTATGATAATGACGTACCTCGACAAGAAACTAAGAAGACAGACAGGACAGCATGCATGAGAACGGAAAAAGGAAAAATGAAGGAGGGAGGCGGGCGACACGTTTCGATAAAACACGTGAAAAGAGCAGGGATTAACAGGCCATTTGCTCACAAAGTGCGAGCTCCACCAGTCACAAAAATGCCAACTTGCAGGAAACGAGCACCGAACGATCGGAACCCGACACAGACAATACGTCCCATAGCCGAGCGGGCCTTTGGACAGCATTCCTATACGAGGGAGTCAACAGATGGGGGGACAGAAGGACGCACAAACGAATGCCCAATAACTTGTCGCCAAATCAGCCAGATCGCTTTTCTTTCTTTCCAATCAATCTGTCTTTCAGACATGCCAGACAACAGAGCACACACTGCAACTGCGGTGACCTGCAGTTGTTACAAAGCGAGCTACACACTACTGATATGAAGGGTGTCGATCGGCTACCAAGTAAATGGCCTAAGCACACAACAACCAAGCATTGCCCTAGGCATATACACTTTGCTCGCCACCCTAGCGGTATACTTTGAGCTGGATATCGAAGCGCCGCGCGAAGTTCCCCGTGCGTCTTCAAGACACGAGACGTACCTCGAACCGTATAGGCGGGCTCTCGATTCGTGGGCCAGGCCTTCTTATACGTGCTAAGTGCCTCTAGACTACCACGCAAAGCTACATCAGCCCACTACGTTTGTACAGCCCAAACAAGCGGGGCCAGTGGGCCAGACCCCTCTGGGAACGTTCTACGTACTTTGGGCTTGACGTCTTACCTTCGGCTGACAGAATCGGCGAAGCTCAAGATCAGACAAATTGGCAGCTGTTGCTGCTCCTTACACAGGACCTTTGTATTTTACAAGGGGCCGCACCGGGGAATACCCCACACTGAATCGCACTCTATGGGCTTGCCAAAACATGCAGTCTGCCCCGGAAATCGCAAACCCACAACCTCAGCAGTGGGAGGCCGTGCTCTCCAGCTCAAGCCTAGAGGACTAAAGACAGCTGATTCTGCGGGCGCAGCACACAGCTAAGGCCGTAGGAGCCCTCGACTAAGGTCCCGGTTAGGGGTCGCAGAGCTCTTTACTGAATAAAGTTTTCCACCGCCACCAGGAAATGCAGGAAGGTGGTCTCTACCGTAACTTGCCTGAACTCGCAGGCGGAAAGTACGCTTATAAAAAAAGGTCCATCACCGTACCGAAGATTTGTAAGGTTTTACGGAGTGCCGGTTTAATGGCGATTAGCTTCACCAGATGCACGCAGAAGGCTTCTGAAGTCATTCACAGCAGTTCATCGCTTCGCGACCATTACACTTTACACTGGCAGCGGCTATCCCAGATCACGTGTTTGAGTACCTTCGTGCCACGTGTTCTTAAATTTAAATCAGTATTAATGCAGATTACCTCAACAACAACAAAAAATATCGGTGTCAAAACGAGGGCGCAAAAGAATCATCTTGATACCCACACAGAGCCTAATTTTTTTGGTTGCAGCCCTGAAGCTAATGGCTTGATGAGATGGAAAACAAAGGTGACATATAGAATTTAACAGAGTACACTGTGGGGCCAGTTGGTCATACATAATCTGAACGAAAATCGTAGCGTTGAAACAGGACACAGAAAGATGAGGACAGGACGGGGCTACATGTAGCCCCATCCTGTTTCCCCGTCCTGTCCTCATCTTTGTGTCCTGTTTCAACGCTACGTTTTTTCGTTCAGATGATGATGACATATAGAGCGCTCGCAAGTGAACACACAAAAAAAAATGAACGCAATGCATGGGAGAACTATACCTATATTTATTCTCTTAAGCCTACGTACTATGTCAGACATCATGCGAAAAATAAAACTAAGGGAAAAGAATAATGATATGACGACCTCTGAGGTTTAAATTTAGCCGGAACACAGACAGCTCTGGTCCACACTACGCCGCACCAAACTTCGTCACAGGAGGTATGTATAACAAGCATTATTTAGATGGAAATAGAATTTGAAGGCGCACTCCTATAGGTTGGGAAGCTGTGACTATTGGTCGAATGCCACTGAAAAAGGTTCTGTCGAAATATTCTTTCGGCTTCTAGGCCAGCAGCAACATTAAAATGGTGAATGCTTAACAAAACTATGCACAACGGCTTCGTATGTTTATTAGATATTTCGCACAGGAGTGCTTCCTCCAAGCTATATTGCAAACTGCTCATCAAGACTGACGCAATAACTAAATATAAAATAAAAAGCGCATTCACATTTCGCAAAGTCGTGCAACTGTGAGGCGACGACTCCCGGCTGGGTTGCACGGGGCTACTTATTTTCGGTGGTGACGGTCACTGGCTTGCTTTAAACCATAACTAGCTGTGGTTTCTCAATGAACTGAAAGTTGTTCCGATGCTTCTGTTCACACGAATAGGCCGGTGCATGTGCGCTGCACCCATCAAAACAGTGCGCTGCGGCCTTAGCTTCTTTTTCGCAAATGTGAAGCTGGTACTGAGCGCTAGCAAAAAGAGCAGACTTCCATGCTCTAACCCTACAATAACTTTTTCTTAATGCTTTTCTTCGCTGAATGCCAAGGTCAACCACGCCACGGTGTCTTATATTGCGACCAGAATAGCATAACTGGTGCATGTGCCCAATAGATGAAATCAATTTATCCGTATGGAAATGTATTTCAGCCTTCATGCCTGGTTAGGATTCTCGCAGACACTAGAGCTAACGGAACGCAGCTTTACACTGTGAACTATACCATACTGTTTTTTTTTTTGCGTTCGAAAACGAAAAACCGAATGCTTGATCGATATGCGCGATAGAGGTCGCATATCACTAGAGAAAAGAGCACCGTGATTGTCATTAGTAGAGGCGCCGCATATATAAGAGCATATCTTTTGATGAACATTGTGTGCTTTGCTGTTACTGGCCCATGCTGAACGGCTCAAGGTAAGTTAGCGAATGACCTCGTTTACTTGGCCGTAGCAGGGAGAGATGACAGACCTGCCCACAGGTTGTGGATGGACTGCAGTCGTGGCTGCTTTCTCGGAGCAAATCGCGAGCGCGAAACAGAAGCCGGCGCGAGAAGTCCCGCGTCCTGGATTTCCGGACTGCGCCTCCAGCACGCGCCCGCAGGGCAGTGTTTGACTACGGGAGGCTACGCAATCCTGCCCGCGCCGAGTGGGTAAGGACCAAGCCCTAAGCACACTGTGAACGTGCTGCCGTCACAAGAGTAAAGTACGGACATCAAGTGGCAGTGCATTCGCATCCATAAACGACATCCAAGCACATGGCGACTGTACTCATTTGCTGTTTGCCCTGGTTTTTGGCGCGGGAGTTTTAGTCGTCGACGGGACACGGTGGAGACAGGCGGGAAGGTGCGAGCACTCGTCGTGCGGCCGAGAGTCGCTCTACGATTCCAAACATTGTACTGGCTCAGTGCTCAATGCGAGGATGAAGCCTTCGACCCGTCTGCACCTCCGGTCCTTCCACCAACGACGGCCTCACTCCGGGGGCTCTCTCGCAACCACTCGGGCCAGCGGACCGGCCGCGCGCGTGCCCGAGAAACGTCCGTCGCCCCGTCGGTTGCGTGGCCGCGCGTCGGTCAGTCTCTAGCAGCCAGCTGCAGCAGCAGCGGCAGCCAGCAGAGAAGCAGCGGCTTGACGGCGGCCCCTCCAGAGACGAGCGCCAGCGGCCGGCCGGCCAGCTCGTTGCTGGGCTCGGGCAGCGAGCGGCACTGCACCAGCGGAGTCTCGTAGGCTGTGGCGCGCCGGTCGGGCCGCGAGGCTTCTCCGTCGGTGTCAGCGTGCCCCAGGAAGAGCAGCGCGTTGCCGTACACGTCAAGCTCGTTGTGCGCCACCTCGTAGGCGGTGCTGGGAACCGAGACGCCCAGCAGGCGGCAGCCGCCCGTAGCCGTCACGTCCTGCGTTCGGCGCAGGGACCAGCGGGACCCGCAGCGGCCGTCCTCCGCCGCCGAGTTGAGGTTGGTGACGATGCCGCGGTGCTGGGGCGAGATCTGGGCCTCCAGCGTGCGCAGGTTCACTTTGGTGGCGCCGCGCAGCCGCTGCGAGGGCCCCGCCAGCTCGTAGGTGCCCTGGCGACTGAGCAGGAACCAGCGCTGCTTGCAGTTCGGGTCCCGGTAGTACTGGAACCAGCCGCTCCATGAACCGTTCCCCGGCTGGAAGAGGAGCCGGCGGGCCAGGAACAGTCCGAGGGGCTGCACCTCGCAGCGCAGGCTCAGCCACTCGCCATTCAAATGCACGGGCAGCTTGGGCTTGGGCGGCAGCTGCGGAGGCGACAGCTCGGCCCCCTTGGCCACCAGGTGGCACACATGGCAGCCGGCCGCCTGTGGAGAGGGGGTGGGACGCATGCGCTCAGTGTGAATGCCCGGGTCACGATAACAAACGCGTATATAATTGAGTGGACAGGTTCCCTAGTCACACTGTGCGATTATGCAAGTCCATCCATGCGGACGCAAGCTAATCGTCTGTAACAGCTCAAGACAAGTTTTGTGAGAGGAGCGATTTTGTGCCCGAGCACCAAGGCAAAGGCCTTATCAATCAATTTTTTTAGCACAGAGCGGTGTTAACAGCCAAGTAACAGGGCGGGAGGAAATTACTGGACAGAAAATCCACGAAAGCGAGGCACGTAACCGTAAACTGATCAGAAGAAAGCATTTGAAACCGCGACTGCGCTACTGCATAGGTTCAGTTTTTCCTGGTTCGCCTTTCGTATTCATCAGAACATTCCGCCTAGAAATTCTGAATAAGTCCGGTTCAAAACGCTATACTAGAATTCGAGTACCGCAATAGGAAAAAACTGCCATGACAAAGACTTGCTCCATATAATAACTGCACTGTCTTTTTTAGAGCACAGTGGTTAGTGTAGTGGCTTATGTTAGAGCAGCTGCAAGCTGCCTGAGCGAACTTTCATCAATTTTTCACAAGTTTGTTCCCCGTGAGCCGTGCAAGCCGCGCGTGAAGCGCCTATTCTTCTTTAAAGGGATATCTCCAACGATATCCCGGCACTTTTATTACGCGGTGTTCTCTTGTAATCGAAGGAAAGATAGTGTTAATGCTACATGCTACATGAGGAATGCTACATGCTACAATTACATTTTTCTCGCCTTTATTTCCTTGAGCGTAGCGGGACGCTTTTGGATCTACGATACCAAGGTTCTTGCCACCCACAGCCATGCGTGATCGCACGCACATATTGGTCTTATAGTGCTTTAGCAACCGAGTAGGGTCCAAGTACGCTGCGTAAAAGCACGCCACAAGGGCGCGACTCTGACTGCTAGACGGCACGTTATTTTGCTTCACCCAGTAGTGTCACATGCAGCAAAGAATAAAATGTTTGAGGTGGCCGGTACGTATATGAAAAGAACTTCTTATACGTGAAAAAGTAGCGCCGGAGCGAATAAACGACCCTCAGAGTAGGCGGCGCCCCCTTGTGGACTCCTCACACCGCGGATGGCCGTCGCCTAAACAAAGCGCTTTCAGATCTGTTCGACACTGCGAGCAAAGAGCGCCCGCAATCTGCAGAGTACCTCTTGGCGTGTCGTCTTAGGCTGAAAGAAGGGGGCGGGGATGGACGGCGCACGAGCGGGTAGCGCACGCCAGGCAACCGCTGTGATCTCTCCTCAGCGCACGCCACTTACCGCCACCGGTGAGAGCCGGTTGTTTGAGAAATCCTACACGGATGTTTTCAAAGAAGAGTCTATGACGGTCTGCTGTAGGGAGGCTACCCAGTGGCCGCAGCATATGGTTCCACGAGCACGCATAACGTCCAAAAGTGCAATGTCACGGGAACGCGGACGCGGCAATCCAAACGTGAACAGAAAAGAAACGTTTCCGTACTTGGTGAAGGCTAAATTTATTTTCACTTGCGGAAGGTCCTTACCACATGCCAGAAGGACAAAATATAAACTACGGTAATGTTTAATTGTTTGTTTAGTTTGCTACCAGCGCGTGAACTGTTCTATTCACATTTGCTTTCTGGAAGACTGTAAGTAATTTCAACGTTCGCTTACGATTTCAACGCTCTCCGTTCGGACAGTTACTTCCACCATATATGGGGCGTGCTCAGAAGTCTATAAAGTATAACGAGAGCGGGTTCAAGATTTGGGCAACAGTTTCTGTCGTGCGGAAGTTCAGGATTCTTGGACATCAGTTTTAATTGTGATGCAGAAATACTGAAGTAGATGCTCCATTCTTCCGATGCGTAGAAAAATTACTTACAGTTACCTACACTAGTAATCCGTCGTGCCGCAGCACGTCTATGTTTATTTAATAAATTCTTTCACAATATTCCAGCAGCCAATCAAATCATCTCACGTGCACATCGCATTTCACGCCATAACTGCCCGAAAGCTCTGTATCCTGAACGCACCCACTACATTCCAACAATCGATTTTCTTAAAGACTGCCTGCGACTGGAATGACCTCCCGACTGAAGTGGCCGCCGTCATCAACCATCCACAATTCTAATCCACCATCGATGAAGCACATTTATCAACGTAAACCATTCTCCATCAATGTAAATAATGTATAACGTATTTTTTTTTTTTTGCGTGTTATTCCCACCCCTCTTGTAATGTCCAGCAAGGGACCTTTGAGGAATAATAAATAAGAAAATCTTTCTTTTAAAGCTCGTCCATCGCTCGCAACAAGCAGTTAAGGCTGCCATAAAAAACCAATGAGGAACGTTTTGACTATATAGCAAAAACGTTAACAGCAAAAAAATACAAGCCTGCAGAGGGGAGATTTGCTGATATATTGATTGTTATAGTGAAATCTTACGAATATGAAAAAAATGCGTTAATAAAAGCTTTCCGTTCAAAAATACACTTTTCTGAAATTTCTTGGTGTGGTTTATATTCCCTGCTTTTCCGCTAAACCACAACTGACGCCGGTCTAAGTAAACAGATAACGAGAGAAGGAATTGTAGGCTCCACTTTATGATCCCAACGTCTGTTTTATACATCCAAATAAAAAGGAAAGAGAATACGTGTTTTTAAAGGCAGAGATTAGCGTTAACTCTGAACACGTAGGGCATGGGTCTACCCTACCCACGGTGACTACACAAGGCAGTTTGCTTCGCATGGGTATAGTGAGGATTGCACGGCGAGAAATAAGTTGAAGGACTGAACCTCATAAAACGTTTTCAAGAAATATAATCTCTCAAAGCATGACAGAAAACAATATCTTGTGTCTTGGAGCGGGCTTACAGTGAGGTTTCAAATAAGGCCCAAAGAAAAAGTAAAAATAAAGAATCGGCTTCTGTCTGAGTGCATTAGACAAATGCGCCCATGGTAACATTTGACACCATTGAATGGGCCCGACTCACAAAAAATAACATGTTGCTCACACAGCAGCAGCAAAGCATGTTTCGTTCTTCGCGATAGCGTAAGGAGCTCGTTTTGCTAAAACTCGGCGTCGTCGTCCGTTGTCCTGCGTCAGTCGGAAAAAATCCCAGAAGCTTAAAATGAAGCTAACGAATTGTGGGAGGGTCCTAATGAAGCCAAAACTGGCGAGGAGGTTCCTGTAGTAGGGGTATTTCATAATATAGAAGTAATTAGTGAAAAGAAATTAGCCGGCACCGGGGTTCGAATCCACGCCCTCTGTGTACCAGGCGTGCATGCAACTTTTTTTTCTTTATTAACCAGGCACGCAACGCATAGGCAACGAAGGGGGTCGTTGGCTCAAGTGTGATAGGGGCGCACCTAATGAACCCGTTGTGGTGGGTATGACTTAGCAACGTGTGTTTGGGATGCGCACTGATGCCATAGTAATTAAACAAATAAAACCAAATATAATATGCAAATTAGGCGCCAGAAGTTGCGTGGAACTCAAAGGCGGTGTTATAGTGCCTCATTGTACAGAAACAAATGGTGCGTATGTTTATGAGTAAAAATGAGAAATAAAAATAAAAATGAAAGAGAAAAAGGTGCAGAAGGCGCTATCGCGTCTATTCTTATGGTAAAGCTTAAGCGTCCTCCTAATTTTTTCAGTTTCACTGAGTTAATTTTCATGAAGGTGCGAGACAGGAAAGCATCAAGAACGTGCAGTCCCGGTGCACTGCCGTATATCACGCGTATATTCGTATCAGCGCACAGCACAACGTCTCAGACAATTATTATGCGTTTCTGCCCTATCACCCTCGGGTGATGCAAATGATGGGTTTAGCTACGCCGTAGTAATTTATGTAATGCATACATACACTGCTCGACGTTGATATCACGAGCGAACAAGCTGTTTGTCGTTGAATTTTATGCCTCTCTGCTGCCTACAACCTAGGTTCAAACGCAGGGGCATCCGTGCCACCGGACGACGTAGATGTCATCGCGAGAAGAGAGCATGGCGCAAGGAGAGAACAGATAGCCGAGTGAGGGCGAGCCTGAACTTGGGACCCACTCGAGCTGGGCAAGCTCCGACAACTTCGCCTCACACGGTACTCGAGTCACGCAGAAGAGAAGCACTGCTGCTTCTCCTCAGGGCAACTGCGGAGCATCGCCTCTGACCTCTGCATCCGAGCTGGGTAAGTTCTAGCAGGCTCAGTGATGCGACGCCGCACCGAGAGCGGAGAGTGAACTACATGAGAACGTGCTACTGTATACTGTACTTTCATCAGCCACAGACGGTAGACGAAGTTTCATATCAGTCTCTAACGAGAGACTGCGTGGTCTGCGTGGCATTCCAAGTAGTTTCGCGTTTCTGTTCGGTGGGGTTGTAACGGAAAGGAACAAGCGTGAAAGAGTCCTAAATGCGAAGGAAGAAATACGTGTAGATTCGATGGCGTCTTTGTGGCATCTTGCAATTACTGGACATTAACAATAAACGCCGCATCTCGTAGAGAAGCTTCAAGGATCATGCCAGCACAGTCGCTCGAGCGAGAATGCTTGCAACGCCCTGAATTGACGTCTTTTTGCATCACTATCATCCTCACCCTTCGAAAGCCTTGCTGCTGCACGCTTCAGATATGCGCAAACACTTGTTAGCGCTGAGGTGAAACCTGAAACTCTGTTCCGCAGACGCTGATTCCTTAGCGTCGAAATATGTGTGCTTTCGCAGCTTGTAGCTCGAGTTGGAATTTCACTCTAAGTTCGCTCCGCCATCTCGCCTCCTCCCGTGCACCGTAAACAGCGACTGAAAGAAAGCTCGCTCGTCAAAGCACTTCGCGGTCAGCCGGGATTGCATGGCTGAAAAGAAGTCCGGCATTTTTAGAGAAAAGCCGATCTTCGGGGTCTTGGAGCATAATAATACTAATCAATTAAACGTACGGGAAATTAACCGTAGGACTGATCGGTATTCTCTTTTTTTTCCCTAGGTCTATAAATGCTGAAACAGACTATATCAAGCAGTTGTTTTAATTACGGCAAGTTAATTATTTGCATCATGTCGGTACATTACTACGCTAATTTGAGCTGTACGAGTGTTGCGTCACGGCTGCATTTGTTGAATTGTGTTTGTATTGTATTATACCTTTTATTCCCTGCTTTCTCTGTGATGTGTTACGTCTCGCCTTCGTCGTGGGGAAGACAACGACATGGCAGCAGCGAAACGCCGACAAACCCCGAGACGCGCGTTGGGTGAGCGCCTGGATTGCTACGGAAGCCGCGTCCGTCTGCCCGGTTGAGCGAGCGTTTCCCGTACACCGAGTGTGAACGCGCGTTCGAAATGCGCGCGAACGCCGCTCATGGACATTCCGGCGTCTGCGCTACGTGGATGGCATCGTTCCCCCTCTCCCAGCGCGTGACGGCGGTGTGATCTCTCGGGAGTGACTGAGTGCGTGTGTGTCTGTGATTGGTGCCAGTGAGAACTTCCTTCCCCTGCAGGCCCGGCCCCCATCTAGGAACCCTAGGGAAGTGAACTCTTTAAAACCCCGGCAGCGGCACGGCCGAGGGGCTCTTTGTCATCGAATCGTCTCCTGATGAGCTGTCGTCATGCAGCGTTCATGCAGCTCACTTGTAAATATTTAAATTCCTGTATAAAGTCCTCTTTCATTGTCTTTTTCCAGCAGCCTCGTCTCAGACGTCCCTCAATTCTCTCTCCCGCACACGACCATGCTACCTCGTCTGTAACAAACTGGTGGCAGCGGTGGGATGCTGCTACCTCGTCTGTAACAGATGCCATTTTCTTGGCGCAATGAATGTAAAATAAATAAACAAATATGATGCTTTCATACTTTAGCCGCCATGAAAATGATGGTGAGCACAATTATCGTAATGACGTTGGCTTCCGACATTCTCGTGTGTTTTTTTTTAAGTTTTTTTCCTATTAATATTGTCCTGTTCGTACACCACAGCGTTCGTCTCCGTCCAACTCTCCTGGAGGTGCGAGACGCGAAAACAATCCATTTCACATACTCGTACCCAAGCTTATCACTAAATTTTAGTGCTTTACCTGTAGTAGTGCTTTGGTCATGTGCATGTGTCACATTATTTGGAAAATGTTTTACCAGTGCCAGTAACGATAAGCGCTGAGAACACCTTGGTGCTGAGTCTTTATTTCTTCAACCAGAAAGCCCTCTTCCGAGCTTTGTAAGCAAGATAATGTACATATCATTAATTAAATTGGTTATTGTTAAATACGTAGGTAGGAAACAAGGAGCAAATTAGGAAAGTAGGAGCAGTGTATAAAGGGACAAAAGAACGCTCGAAATCAGCTCTGTAAAGATCGATGCGCTTGCTAAAATAGCCATGGCAAATCATTTGCCATTCTGGGGCTTGCAGCAGACAGTGGTGCCAGATTTTCGTGTATTGTCGTATGAAACTTTTATCGTGCGCTGTTCGCGAGCGATAAGCGGTATACGGCTTTGAAAACGGTGTTTATTTTGGTTGATTGTTGCGAGCAGCTACCCTGCCACCGTTCCTGGTCCTGTCTCGCGGACCTGCTGCGTCACGCTTGCAGGCAAAAATGCAACCACTGCGGCGCAAATAACGAACTGGTCATTTTTATTTCAAGCTCCGCAGGCAAAAAAACACCTTGGTGTGCTGAAAGTATGCGGAGTTTCATGCTGAGGAAATCGCGCTAAGTGGTACAGAAATCATGGTTAAAGAATGCAGCGCGAAAAGACAAGGACAAACGAAGAAGTGGACAGGACTGGCGCTGGCGCCAGTCCTGTCCACTTCTTCGTTTGTCCTTGTCTTTTCGCGCTGCATTCTTTAACCATGATCACTGACCAACAAGCCCAGACAGCCACTTTGGTACAGAAAGACGTGAACACAGACGGACGAAGCGCGTGTTCACGTCTTTCTGTTCCACTTAGCGCGATTTCCTCAGTATGAAGCACGAACTAGCCCCCGCAGTCCTCCGGGTCTGTGAAAAGTCGAAGTTTTTTTTTTCTTTATTATTTTTGGTTAGATTCCTTTTGTAGAGGCGGTGTGGCTACTGTGAAACGGTGATTATCAATCAGTCCTTCGTAAGTGAAAACAGACATTGGGCGAGCGCCGAACCGAGACATCAGCCAGAGAGGGAAATGAACGCAAATTCCTTAGAACCAGAATACTGTTCGCAGCATGGTTGCAAATTAATTAAGAGCCGCCGCGGTGGCTCAGTGGTTATGGTGCTCGGCTGCTGACCCGAAAGACGCGGGTTCGATCCCGGCTGCGGCGGTTGAATTTCTTTGGAGGAGAAATTCTAGAGGCCCGTGTACTGTGCGATGTCAGTGCACGTTAAAGAACCCCAGGTGGTCGAAATTTCCGGAGCCCTCCACTACGGCGTCTCTCATAGCCTTAGTCGCTTTGGGACGTTAAACCCCATTAACCAAACCAAACCAACCAAATTAATTATGCGCGGGTTATCAGCTGCGTCCTTATCTATGCTCGATCCTTACACGAGCTAGTTCACTACAGGCATAAAGTGGTACTTCCTAAAGAATATGTTAGCGCAGCAACCATGAGGCAGGTATATTTTACTTTCAGTTGATGGTGGCGCCCCAAAATTGAAGGTGGGTACAGGAAACATCTCACTGCAACCCTCAACTCGGCCGACTGAACGAGTTCGTGAAGAACAAATAAGTCTCCAAGGAGGTTTAGTTGTTTGTCGGTGGTTGGCAGTTACATTTCGAATTTCGCGGCACAGATGGAAAGAAAAAAAGGCCTTTCGCGAAATTCAGGACCGGAGACGAGAAGGCCAGGCTGAGCGCGATGCTCCACAAAAGTATCTTCGATAGCGATACCCGACACTTTGAAAAATTGCATTTCCGATACCGATACAAGACACATAACCGAAATTATTTTTCGATGCAGGTACTCGATACTGCATCGTCGATACTTCAACACATCACTGAAATCGCCAGTAATAATAAAGCTGGGTGTCGGGCAGGGAGATACGATCTCGCCAATGCTATTCCCTGCCTGTTTCCAGTATGTGCTCCGAGGCCTGGATTGGGAACAGTTGGGGATAAGAGTTAATGGAGAATACCTAAGCAATCTGTGATTCGCTGATGGCATTGCCTTGCTAAGTCACTCTGGAGAAGAGCTGCAAAGCATGATCAATGAGTTATACTGGCAGAGTAGAACGGTAGGTCTTAAAATTAACATGCAGAAAACCAAAGAAATGTTCAACAGTCTAGCAAGGGAACAAAAGTTCACAATTGGTAGCGAGGTGCTGGAAGTGGTAAGGGAATACGCCTACTTAGGGCAGGTAGTGGCCGCTGATCCAGATTTTGAGATGGAAATAACTAGAAGAATAAGAATGGGACGGAGCGCATATGGCAGGTTATTTCATATCATGAATGACAATTCGGTGGAAGCGAGCTGCAAAAACGCCTACATGCAGCTATCATGGAGCGTGTTAAAGAACACCAGGAGATTGAAATAAATTCGGAGCCGTCGACTACGGCGCACCTCATCGCCGCCGACCAACCAACCAATGACGTCGCTAGCCATTTCATTTATTCGTTGTTCTTTGATTGATCGAGAAATGAGGAAATCGAATTGTCGACCATTTTTAGTCGACAGATATGCAAAACTACAACACTAATAGGACATGACAGCCTACACATTTTCTACCTATTCTTATCTGCCTATCGAAGTGAAGAATTTTACACTTGAGAACGAGGTGGCTGTTTAATGAAATGACGCACGTCTCCACTTATATGCGCAGTTAGGAAAGCGTATAGCATTCCATCTTCGAGTAAATTTGCACTCGGCATGACAAATTTTATTTTTGCTCCCGCGAGAAGCTGCGAGAAAGAGACAAGAGGCACACGACACGCACACAAAGCTGCCGTGTCTGGGGTCCCAACATCCTGGCATCCTCATCTACTGTTAGGGCCCGAGCCACGTGCCTTACACTGACGGAGCAAGCAGCGTAGACTCATGTACGTTTACCGCGCACGTAAACAGTTATGATGTACGCTTAGCGTGGACTCCGAACGCGCAGTGGCGTTACTGGCTCGCATGTTGAGCGAATTCTGTACTTGTAAACTTGAGAAGGGCGGCTGTGGCGATATGCCTTCCAGCGGTAAATTTGTCATGCGCAGTTTCTTCTTAAAACAAACATGAGCGATGCTTTGTAAAATAAACTGGTCTGATCTGGCCGCCCGGCCTAGCCTGCTTGCAACGCCGGGCAGCTGCAGACCGCGCTAACCCTGAAATAGCTCTTTCATTCGAGAGCCTGCTGATACCCGAGTACAAAAACGTGCTTAAGCAACGAGCAAGGGAACGAGCCCGCTATTCAGCCGGCTGTAAACAGGTGATTCGAGCCCCAAAGCCCCAACGCATGCATTAAGGAAGACAAAAAGGCGAGATAGAATGAAAGCCCATTTAGTGCCTCCAGGGATGGCGGCTGTACTCAAATTAAGCCCCAGTCCGCATAATGTGCCTCGAGTGCCCATACGACGACAACCGAGAATGTATGTAGGTGTAACAAGTAAACTCACCGTCATTTTTTTTTCTTCTTCTTGTACGAACAGCATTAACATAAGGAAGGTTATCCTACATGCGCGTTAGAGAAAAAACAGAGGAAAAGAGCCCAGTAAGCCAACTTCTTCTCATAAAGCTGTGGCTGGCATCCGAACTGTATCAATTAAACAGCGCTTTCCAACGTCCATGCTTCAAATAATCTTAGAGGTGCAATGACTGAGATTAAATCGCGTAAAAATTAAACCGTTGCAGTGTTGCTAAAAATGCATGTCAGGCATAGCATTGCGTGAGTATAGAATACAATGCTGCGTGGGTTATAGGGCGTGGAATGGGCAAACTTCAACGAATATTTGGTAGTGCATGACAGTAACAGTTCATCTTGGCAAAATAGCACAATGTTACTGATTGATATTTCGGCGCGCGCTCGTAGCAAATGCTGCTGGTTGTTTACAAGTCAGTTTTCTCTTCCTACCACTGATTCCTTCGCCAGTTCTGCTAATTTTCCACGGGACCTACGTCTCTTTCATTTATCTCTAAATAAAGCTGAAAAGGCAACTTCCAGGAGCTTTCAACAACTCTTTAGTTCTCCTCTTATGAAAAACTTTGCTTCCATCACCTAATAAAAGAGAACCAAGAAAGGAGAACTTTTTAAGCGCCCTTCGTATTTTTAGCGTTAATCACCAGTCTTTAGCTCCCCTCTTTCACAACTCATGCGAAAGCACATGCTTTTGTAGTTCGCGTTTGTGATTGCCGTACTTTTGCTTCGGGTGCGACGCCTGGCGCACTTATACCGCAGCTGCTAGGCTCAGCGTTTAAGTGGCTCGTTGAAAGCCCCGACTGGTAATCTCCCCGATGCTCGTCCGAGGGTCTGTCTCTTCGGGTACGTCGTTTGGGGGAGATGGCCAGCAGAGCCGTCGTTGTTCCCCTTCGCCCCAAACCCGTCCACAACTATCAGAGCTGCTGCGCGCACCGGGGTGGCGGCGGCCAGACGCGTGCCCAGTTGACCTCCGAGGAAGTTTCAATTAAGCGGGGAAATTGAACGGGAAAAAGGGGAGACCAGATAGAGCGGATTCTTGGGGCGCCGCTCTCGAGGAAAGTCCGCGAGGAGAGGGACACGTCCAGGGGATATCGGCGCGATCCCCGCTGCAGTCGCCCGGCCGGTCGGCCGCCGGCGCATCTCCTGCCCAGCGGGGCCAGTAAATCAAGAATGGCCGAGGTTTGTAAAAGCCAAGCAAAGAGGGGCACTGTAACGAACGATGGATCAAAGAGATTGAATTTATGGCGCCTTTGTGGAGATTGCCGTGCCCACATCGATCCCTACACAGCCTCGGCTATAAACTGAATAGCATCGCTTCGGCGGCAGAGGAGCGGCCCAGCGCGGTTTCATCTTTTCGGCCGTCGAGTAGAGGCGGCGTGCGATAGGACCCCAACGCCGCTGAAAAATGAAATCAATCTCCGTTTCTTGCCTGCCGGAACAAGGTAGGGCTCCTCCCCACGGCGCCTCTTCTTTTCTTTTTCTTGCTCCACTCACCCTCCTCACGCGCGCGCGGCGCCTCCTCCGCATCGCAAACACACTATAACAGCCGCCATGACGGCGCTAGAGCTGACCGTATCTTCGGCGCCGGCCGCGCTGAAAGGAACCGGCGCAAACCTTGTTTACCAGGAGAATGAAAGCAAAAGAAGCGGGGCACGGTGGCGGCGAGGTCACAAAAGCGAGACACCTTGCGAGCGCGCTGAGTTTCATCGGCGTCAGGAAGCCGAGGACAGTCGAATGGGGTCGTGTGAAATTTGCGCCGTTCATAGCTCTTTTTTTTGTGTGTGTGTGTGTGTGTGTGTGAGTGTATGAATCTTGTTGTGCTTCATGCACGTTAATGTTGACTTGTAAACGCGTATGTGCACTCAGGCAAGTAAACGCACACAAAACATACAATACCGAATCTTCTCAAAATGATGGGGGAAAATTCGCGTGAATGCTGCACCGGGTAACGGGGCGCAAAAAAAAAAAGCGCATAACTTTATAAACAACCACACAAAACAAGCTGTTTATGCTCCGCGTAGTGCTGGAGGTAGCGCAGCGACTGCATTTCAATGCTTTTATGTTGCTTTTTTGGCAGTCGGTTTCTTGAAGTGCGTATATAGTTGCGCGGTGAGCAGCGTACATACTGCTCATTTCCATGCAAGCATCTCGGCTTCCCGACCTAATTCAATACTTGCTGGACATTGCGCTCTGGCCAAGATCGGCACTCACCGTCGTTCTGCCGATGTCAAGGACGACACTGTCGAGACAACTTCAGCCGCAGCTGTGAGCGCTGGTCAGCCTTAACCGTTCGTGGAATTCTCTCTGAAAGCTACAGGTTCTACAAGCGCCAAAAAAATACGATCTTAATTGCGCTGACTACCTACCTCTGCCAGATTTCATGCGCACAGCGCTATCACTGTTGTGGCTAAGATGAAACGAAAACAGCGTACAACGGCTTTATCTGCGCATAGATTTTTTAGCTGATTTTTTTCCTCATCTTTCGGCATTTATCTCTAGCAAGTCTAACGGTGCATGTATTGGGAACCACACGCATTCATGTCACGCCTCCGACTTCACACGAAAGAAAATACGAACGGTAAACCAGTGCCCCAAACCGAACCTCGTGACCGCTACTATCAGACGGAGCATAAGTAAGTGACTGCTTGAAGGCGTGTCTTAAGCATGCAAAAAAAAAAGTGCACGTCGGAGTCGCTTGCTCAGAGATGCCAAACTTCCAGGATAGAAAGAAATGGACATGTGAATGCCAAAAAGAAGAACGGTGTCGAAAAGCCTGCATCCTCAAAACTAGCGTCACCGCCTTGGAGGATGAGGACGCTGATGTGACCAAGGCGTACGCGTTCAAAGACTGGAAGGCAAATGACATAATGGGACAAGACAATAAGCATATGACCGACTGGAAAGGCGGAAACGATGACGATAGTTTTGTGTGTGGTGTTTAACGTCTCGGAGCCGCAGCTGAGCTGCCAGAGATGAGGGGATTCTAACTTGCACTGAATTCGGCCAGCACATACCTTTAGCATAGCGTTATGGTCTAAAACTATCGCTTGCCGTGAACAGTGCATGTGCAAATGGCATCGGCGGGCTAGCTGCGAGCGCTCTAGGAAGGAACTCTCTGTTATGTCGAAGGTGACGCCGATAAATTCAATAGTTAATCACTGCCTATAATCCAAACATAGCCTTCTAAGCAATGTCTTTGCATATTTGTAAACATTTTATGCTTGCCGGAGTCGAGATGGACTGTGCCTATTGACATAGTTACCGTCTACCTGCCATAAGGCGGTACATTTGTCTGCATAAGGATTTACAAGCGTTCGCAAGAAAGCGGGACGTGATGAGCGCGACTCTAGACTTCTAAATCCATCCTCCGTCTCTCCTTTTTTTTTCATCCGCTTGCCAGAAACGTTACCGGCCAGCATTCATGTTGTGGCCTGCTCGCGCGCCAATGTTCCTGTTCAGCGACGCTGGAAAGGAAACGAACGCGAATGATTTAGGTGTTCGCGTTCGATTCGGTTCTGACACGCTGCACGCCCTCTGCGGGTCATGATGAAGCGGCCCGCAGCAAGCGTGCGCCGCATGCAATCTCGCGACACGAAGCAGCGCAGCGCCGCTGACAGCTGGCCTGATGAAGATTCACCTGAGCCCAGCGCAGAGCGCGGCGCACGGCCCGCCGTCGATGCATCGTTTCCGGGCGCGGATTGGGCAGCGCGGGTCTTTCTTCCGGCGCCGAGAGCGCGGGGGCCGAAACCCCGGCCAGCGGCTAATTAGGCGCGCTGATTACCCGCACAGTAGGTTTATCCCGGAGTTTCGTCACTGAACGGAGTTGTGGAATCCGGCAATTCTGGCTACCTTCCGCGCTCCTCGTTGCGAGCAGGAGCCGCGTCCCACGCTGGAAAGAAATGCGAGTCACAACGCTCCCATCTCCCCCTGCTGATGAGGGGCGCTGGGCTTTGTTTGGCCCTCTGCAGGCGGGCTCCAGGGCGCCCCCGTGTTTGGCGCGCCTCCGGTCAGGCTTTGTTTGTATTCGAAGAGCTCGCTGTGTATATTCGAAGAGCTTCATCGGACGCGAAACGTGCGCATGCGATGCGCGTCTTTTTCGGTCGGCAGTACTCTTCTTTTTATTCTTCAGGAAAAACCTCGTGGTCCCGCTGAGATAACACACCAAGGATGTTGGGCTGTGAATTACTGTGAGTCGCACGCGCTACTCTAAAATGCAGGAGACACCACAGCGTGCGAAGATAGCTCCAGAGATCGCGCTAACGGGTTTATCGTGCTCACTCATTCATTCTTATAATCCCGCAACCCCCCTACAAAGATAGCCTATGCGCCTCTATGGAAAAACTATGATAAGCTATGTCCGTCTATGGTCTTTTATGATCGTCTATACACGCCCAAAGCGGTGCTTGTTGCCTGCTATTGAAAAATTCTATGCCACTAGTGCTATAAAGTTGGAACCATACAACTGTATTTAGCTGTCTATAGAAATTACACATACAGACGGCCATAGGAAAGGTTATAGCTATATGGGCCCATTAACTATAGCCAGCCATAGGATATTTTTGTATGAGCCGAAGGCATTATTGCTGGGGAGGGGGGGGGGGATTATGATTATGGTGTTTGCGTAAGGCCAGAGCAACAAAGTCAATAAGATTTATGTTACCTGGAGGCTAACTCTGAGAGTGTTCGACAGCACCACGCTCGAACATAGCGATGGACGTGGAACGTTACCGAACGGTGGCCGAATGGCGCTGGTAAACACCCTCATGGTTAGGCCACAGACAACGTAATTGCACTCGAAAGTAAAAGGTTGGACAGTCGCCGCCGTAGCTCAGTTGGTAGAGCAGCCTACGCGACATGCGAAGGTCATGGGCTCCGATCCTACCGGCGGCATGTGATTGTCTTTTCTTCTACTTTCTAACCAATTATCTCTCAGGTAAACAATGATTACCAAACTGATTTCCAACTGAACCACGGTGCAATGCAATTTCGGTGCAGAACACTGACGAAGCGGGGCGGATTCGTGGGTGAGCAATGCCTATTGCGGCCGCGCATCGGTGGATAGGAAACGAGTTTTTTTGAAACAGCCACCGTAAATACAGCACTTGTCACATGAAAGGAATTGGAAAGAAACAGGAAACCTGTTAATTTAAAGAAAGTTTCGCATCACCAACTTATGTGATGTCGTAGAAACACAACTTTTCTTAAAGAGCACCGATTATGGTTACGTATGGTCCAGGCAAAGCAACAGGAGTCTGTGACGACTTCTATGAATTAAGTTCCACTTTTTCTTTTTTCCAAGTCAAGTGCGCACGACTCAAAAGCCGGTCGATTTTTTTTGTGCCGGCTATGCCAGCCATTAAAGATGATTCTTTCCTTTATCAGAGTGCCATTTTTTCTTTTTACCTCTGCTGCTGAAACAGATTAACTGATAAAAAAAAAAAATCGGAGATCACTTATGCTCCGCCTTAGGGGTATGACCAGATATCGTTAATAATGGCTCCCTTCAGTGGCCCGGGGCCCTCTTTGCAGCATACCACTTCGCAGACACGGACAATGCCGGACAAGACACACAAGACCTCCCTCCAAGACGAACGAACTTACCTCGGTGGCCTAAGGGTAGCACGCCTGACTCTGGATCCGAGGGATACGAGTCCGATTCCCATCTCACCCCAATTTTCTTTTCAATGCAATTAATTTACATTCTTACATGTCATAATGACGTGTGAGCTTTGTTGCAACCTTATATTCATAATTTACGTGATGTTTTAATAACTGCTCAAATCCGCCGCTCTACGTGTGACGTCACTTCCTTTTCAACCAATCCGTATTATCTCGCACGACGCCGCCGGTTTCACCGCTGAACGGCAGCCTTGAGGCTATCGCGTTAAAAATTAGGCTTTGCGATAGGGTCACCATTGTTCTCAAAGTCTATATTATCTAACGAGCTCACCCCTCGCATGATGCTAAACGTATGCGCCATGGGTGCCCAGTTAGTTTCAGTGCGAAAGCACTACTCCAGACGCACCAACCCAGAGCAACAATCTTGTCTTGTACCTGCTCCGAACTAACCCGAGTTACTCGGGTAAGCTCGGGTTAGTTCGGAGAAGCGTCGCGCAAGCTGTAGCCAATGGGATGCAGGTAGCAGTTTTAAATTAATGATTGATTGAGAGAGGTCGCTCGAGAAGAGCAACATGGGTCGCACAATTCCTACCGATGGCTGTGATAGAAACAGCCACCTGCCAGTGCAGTGGCGCATCGCTTAACCGCTGCGCCACTCCATAAGACTCCAGAAGGCCCGAGTCGCACCATGGTGATTTACTTGACATCTGAGCCTAGCAGCTTCGTTCCCTCGAGCACGTACCTCAGGATATTGTCTTTGGCGCCTTCTCGACGGTTTGACGGGATCGTATCTTAGGATCGTTTTTGCGGCGGTGCTTTCCACCTGCTCCACGGGCACGCATGTATCTCAGGGTGTTGCCGCCGTCAACGCGCGCACTGATAGAAACGTTTATAACGACGTTCTCGGCGAGCCACCAAGGAGACGGCTCGAAGGGCGACCCACCTTTGTCTTTGCCACCCTTTTATCTCGTGATCGCGGACAACTCTGAAATAGTCGGCAAATAGCGCCAAACGTGCCCCTGTGGTCAACATCGTACGGGGGCGTGTTGACAGTTGGACGAAGCACAAATACTGCTAACGATTAGGACGTTAGACACGATCACTCCGCTAACAACTAGCGCTAACTCACCGTGGTGAATCAGTGGCTTTGGCGTTCGGCTACTGAGCCCAGGGATGGGGACAAAACCCCGGCCGCGGCGGACATATTTATTCGATGGAGACGAAGTGCAGAAACGCCCGCGTGCTGTGCGAAGTCAGCGCACGTTAAAGAACCTCAGGCGGTCGAAATCGATCACGAGCCGTCCACTACTGCGTCCCTCAAAGCCGACGAGCAGCGCCAAGACGTTAAGCCCCATATACCACAACAGCTAGCGCTATATAAAGTTAGGGACTCCGTGGCTCTAACTGCTCCCTGACATCTCAATTAAGTCTTCAAACTCATATGCATTTGTGTCGCACTGGTTTGAGAGGAGGGCGGCAGTTAAAAATCTTACTAATACATTCACTTTCTTTATTTAGCTCATGCCACCTCATCGCATTCCTGGTTCCAAAGACAAAACTAAGGAGCCTTAAACACTATGTTACGTTCACCATGTTCAAGATGGTCTTAAGATATTTTTATGCTACACTCGAGTATTCTACAAGCAAAACAAGAAGCAGGGCATGTTTGGACAAGACTGCATCAAGTAATTTGTTTTCGTGAACTGATTTATGGGGGTTTAACGTCCCAAAACGACTCAGGCTATGACGGACTCCGTAGTGAAGGGCTCCGGAAATTTGGACCACCTGGGGTTCTTTAACGTGCACTGGCATCGCACAGTATACGGACCTCTAGAATTTCGCCTCCAAAGAAATTCGGCCGCCGCGGCCGGGATCGAACCAGCGTCTTTCGGGTAAGCAGCCGAGCGCCATAACCGATGAGCTACTACGGCGGCGTTTTCATGAAGTAGAGTACACAAATCTCTTCTCGTTTACTAACCAAAGTAATAATATATATAAGCACTACAGTAGCGGTCACACCACCTGCTGGCGCATCTCAAGAAAACTGTTGATCAAACAAGAAAAAAGTGGTAGGGTTTCAACCTAGTTAAACCGAGTAGACGTGCGAAAGCATGTGTCCATTCTTCGCCTCTTCTTTCCGGTATCTACATGTGCAACGCAACCGCATTTCTCGCTCTTTATCTTGACACCCTCTCTCCACTCAGCGGCAGCTGGCGCGACGTGCCTCCGAACTTACCCGAGCTTCCTTCCATTGCCTGCAGCTTGCGCGTCGCTCCTCCTAACCAACCAAAGCTTACCTGAATTACTCCGAGGCTTCACAGAAGATCCTTGGTTGGGACCGCGTTAAGTAGTGCTTTCGCAGTAAAACCGAGTGCATATTTCCGGTTTCGTACAACTGAATGATGTCAAATGCGACCACCACAAAGAAGCGTTTACGCAATTTTTTTCATTTCTGTTAGAACAACCGTTTCGGTCGCCGAAGATCGAGGTGTAGACGTTGAAGTGAGGCCGCCTCTTCGTCTACACTTCAAGTACTTTTCTAGACTTTAATGTCGTAATTAGTTAGCTGAGCGTCTCGTGGACGCTGCTTTACGGGTCGATCTCGTCGGTGATACCGAATGCTAGCAACGGATTAATTTCGTCGATTTACGGATTTTTACGCGCCAGAGCGGCATCGTGAGTTGAGGCCCGCTGACGGGGAGGATTACAGATTAATTTCGACAATCTGGGGCTTCTTTAACGTACACTGAAATGCCATTTCAAGGGCGTTTTTTTTTGCATTTCGCAACAATAGGAATGCGACAGCCACGGCTAGGAACCGCATCCCAAGACCTCAAGCGCAGCAGCAGCAAGTGATAACCACAGAGCCACGACGGTAGATGTGTTCTTAACTGCAGAAACGTCCAAATCTGGAAAGAAGAGACCTTGACCCAGCAACTGCTAACTCTTCAAGTTAGCAGAAGCTTGCAAAAGGGCCTGCACGCAGGGCTTTACATGGAGGCCAGGATAGCCGTTTTCCATGCCCTTTAAGAGGCGCACATTACGCTTAGGCGTGCTCCTCGCGCTATGTCTAAGCGCTACGTGAGCTCAGCTCCGTAGCTTTTGCGCCCAGTTTGCATTGACGCTCGCAGCAGTAGAATAGGCCGGCTGCGAAGTCTTACTTTTGAACGACACATTCTTCTCCAGGCAAAAAATCTTTACCGATGATGCGCGCGTAATTCTGAGTAGCTTTGAGTTTGTCCTTCCCTCACTCTCCGAAAATTATTTGAGAACAATTCTGCTTTGGCGCACAGAGACGTGCAACGGATACGTTTTAATTCCTCCTAGCTACGGCGTGAGGAAGCGTTCAAAGGTTGCTTCCTCATTTTGCCAGCGAGTAGAAAAGTAGCTGAGCCATGCGACGCAAGACTGCAACACTGCTGGCTCCGTAGGTTTAGTCAGAACGGAGAACTGTCCTGTCGTTCAAACCATTCAGAGCGCCAGGAGCTCTGCAGGAATCTCACGGCTGGACGACTGCTTCGGTTACACGCAGAGGGGACGGGGAACTCCCCAGGAGTGCAGTGACTTCACATTCGCCTTGTAGGTCGAAACAAATAGTTGAACCATGGGCAGAGCGCGACCAGCAGGCTACAGAGTCGAGTCTTCTTCCGATTAATAAACAAAAAAAGCTAATTCTAAGGCAAGAATATAGGAAAACATTTACTCCTGCCTCCGTTGTCGGAGAAGTTAGTCAAGACACGACAGTAAAGAGATCAAAATCTTAATATTTCCAAACTTTTCTGTCCACGCGGCAAAGTGCCTACATGCTGAGGCGAATATGAGGCACGCTAACGCTGCCCATGGCTCGAGGATGAAATCAGAAAAGATGTGCTCCGGCACATGCTGGGGCTCCGTCCCCGCACAGGTGAGCGAGGGCATACTCACGGTGCGCGGCCGCCGGCCGGCTGTCGCGGGCTGCGCCGGTCGGCAGGCGCTCAGCGGCGGCGACCAGGTAATGACAGACGCGCGGGCATGACTCCGCTCTATCAAGAAGGGATGGCCGAGGGAAAAAAGGGGGAGCCGATTAGAATATCTGGGTCACGTGCATGTTTTCCTCCGGCATGCGCGGATGTCGTCCCCGCCTCCTTTGGGGAACAAAGCGGCGAGAGGAAAGGAAAAAAGGACGGCGCCGAGGAGGCGGCGCGTGGGAGGAGAGGAAGGGCGCATTCTCTCCCCCTTCCTGCGCGCATCCTCTCCGGCGACGTTTAAAACGCAAATCGGCCGTTCTGTCCCGCGTAAACACGCGCCGGCGGAAGAAGGGCTCCCTGTCCCACTGCCCCACATTTTCCCTCTCTCTGCTCGCCGTCTCTCCCTGGCCGCCTCGTATCCGCCCTTCCGGGTTATCCTCGCCGCGCGCTGCTCACGTGATCGGACCTCGCGAGCGCAAGGCCGAAAACAAGTGCGCCTTCGAAGTAGGCGGCCGGGGCACAGCGCGACGTTACGTAAACGGAGGCAGCCAAAAGAACGGCGCTCTAAAACGCTGGACCAACTGCAAGGACGTTCTGATCCTCCTTTTATCTCTTTTTTAAATTCTTATCCTCACAACGTCTTCGCGCCCCACTCGTCCGAGCGCGCGAGGAAGAAAAGGTTTCTAAATTCGATTTTGACGACACACTTAACGTCGCACTCACAGTCGCTTCAAAAAGGCAAGTACCATAGTGTGTCTTGACAGGTGGACAGAATGAGTCGCTCCTTAAAGTCTTCTTGGCCACTTTGTCGCGAACGGTCACAGCACAGCACTTTCCTGCTTGCTTTTGTCGACACTACCTTTTTCCTCTCCTTTCTGTCTCTAGGGACGAACGCAATCGTTAGGGAGCTTGTCGTCCGAGTGCTTCTTCTCTAGGCACACGCTACGTCGATGTCGCTCGCTGCCCGTCAGTACCGATACCGCGGCGGCTATCTGCGCGAAGCGGGTCAGCAACATCCTGCCGTGCCCCCCCTTAGTGTGCAGCTGTTCTCGCCATTCCAGCGGAAATTAGGAGGGAGAAGTGCTCTACGTCGCCGCTGCCCACGTGTGGACGCGGCCGCGCTCCCTCGACCCGGCAAAGAGGGGCTGGGTTCCACAGACAAAACAAGTGGCCTCTGCGGACGAGGGATTTCGGCAGCTGCCTCGTCAGTGGTCGAATTTTCCTCGAATCTCCAGGGTGGCCGGCGGCCTGCTGAAGCTCTTGCGATCGCGTTTTCCTTTTCTTGGAAGGAAACGGGTTCCCTCTACACCAGCCGAGCGTCCGCACCGGGAAAGCAATGAACAAACCATTTTTTTTTTTTGCTGCGCCGGGGCTAACATTGAACGAAACACAGGCAGCAGTGACCGTTCGCAAGAGCCAGTGCGAGAAGACGCGACCTCCTTGCGTGTAGACACCGGCCAAGTTTTCAACTGTAAAGGAAATCCTGCTATTAAAATGTAAACCAGGGTGTCAAATGTTTTCGCTAGGCGAAATTGACTTTCTATGTAGACACGAGGATTCGTTGCGATAAGTGTCAGGAACGATAAGGCACAAAAAGTGTGAAAGTGGGCGCAGCTCGACGCTATAAATACATGCGCTTCACTTTTGGAACAAACATTTGGAATTTGGCGCCTGTCCTTCGTCCCCTCGTCTTTTTGTGCGCGTGCTTGTAGCGCCATGTCTTTTTCAAAAACGCAAAACCAACTAGCCCGGCATCACACGTTACCGGAGATTTTCCCCGGCTGTCAGCAGTGGACAATAGTTCTGAAACTCAAGTTAGAAAACACACTGTTCTCTTCTGCGATTTTTTGTGCACCGACGAACAGCTGATTTAACTCGACTTAACGTCGTCTTCAAATCGTATTGCCCTTCCTCGGCATGTGCTGCCACTCCGCTCTCCGTTGTGCGGCGAACGGGTTCTTCAACCTGATATCAGGAAGAGGAAAAACCCACTGGCAGCTTAATCGATGAGGTGGCAGCGTTGCCGCTTCCGTTCATGTCGGTGAAGTTGTCTCCCGACTGCGATCATAACTCACGCCTACACTCATCCCATTTCGTTGCTCGGATTTATTCTCCGCCTGTCCTCCAAATGACAACAATATGATGAAAATAGAAAAAGACAACTACCCATTCACTCCCGTAATGTAGACCACCTTGGCTGAGAGCTGCGGTTTCCTAATCTGGATAAATAAATAAACTCTTGCCTAAAGGCTTTATTTACCCTGTGCTCTCAGTGACTATTTTCTCATGCAGGAGTAGTCGGCAAAACCTCAGCGGGCTGCCACGTGCAAGAAGTCCGGTCACAGCCAGTGTCAGGTACCATCCCAAAGGTTGGATCCCCAAACAGCTTGTTGCGCGCATCTACGCTTCCCTCGTGCTGGTATGCCGCGTGAGAAAGCCACTATCATGTAGCGCCTGTGCGCCGGCTTTGCCTACGCACCAGCGTGACTGAGCAAGATACAACGTCTCCTCTAACGTCCGCGCACGAGCCATTGTGAGTTATTGGAAGCATCTCATTCTAGCATGTTCAAATTTCCGTGACGAGCGTCAAACACTGCTGAACAACCTGAGAAGGTTGGTTCTGGCGTTGCACATTCTCCCGGGTTGTATTCTCGGCAGGACCACAAATTGGGAGGAGTACGGTGGCAAAACTACTGTCGACCTTTTGGGGGACACTGTTCTTCTGGCGCAGAGGTGCAAGGCGCAATTATTTTAGACTATGAAATGAAGATAGACAACTTCGGACGAAATTGGATCAGAATCAGGCATAACCCGTCTGCTTCTGAACATCAGCATCACAACCACCATCACGCGCCTGTGTAGGTCTTTGGCTTAGTGGTGGCCAACGCTAGACATTTCTTTAATCTCCTAACAGCATAACAGCTTAAGGGTTTTCTGCCGCAACAATCCTCACTGCAGCCGCAAATGTCGATGCGCCCGTGTGTTGCTCAGCGCAAGTCGCGGTGAACTGTTCTAGATAATGTATAGCAAGACAAAGAAAACGAACGCAACCGCCGCTCTACTGCTCAGTGCGAAAACAAACAAACCACCCAGACGATACTTATTGCCTCTGACGAGTTCAGCATTCCGCGACTTATTGCGTCAGTTCGAAATGGTGTATCACGCTGTGTGCGCAGATTTACGTTCCTTCTCCTGTACTTACGCTTTTCAAATTACCGCCTGTTCTCAGCCTCTCATCCTTCTACCTTTGGGTTCCAAGAGAACATGCAGGTACTTGGGCGCATTCCTCTACTTGAACCTTTTTAAAATGACAGTGTGTCAGAAGCGACGTAGTCGGGCACCTCAAGTCGCTTGGAGCTTTCGGGGACAGCTACGCTTTCAGCTTTTCCTCCAAAGTTCATTGTTCCGCCAATCGCTTCGCAGCGACAACGTCAACATATTGAGCCATATACACGGTTTCTGAATGTGGAAATCTCGGATGAGTAAACGTTGACGACTTTACGGTAACACACACAAAAAGTTCGGCCAGTCTAAGCGAGCTACCTTAGCCGGTATAACTTAACGTGAAGATACCTGCCACCGTGGATTCCACTGGCCGTATCTGAGCTTCCACCTGCAATCACCACGCATAATTATGGCAATCGCCTTCACATCCCGGTAGACTGATCCTCCCAAAACGCAGTCGCATGTCCGGTCTCTCGGAGGTGCCCACAAGGGTCGAAGGCGATGAATTTTCGGCTCTGCCTGTACTCCTCCTCGAAGGCATAGGCAGCCGTCGTCGACGCCGCAGAGCCGTCAGTCGGGGGCGGGCTCACTGCCTGCATCGATTGCGGGAGCGCGCGTCTTGTTGGCCTAATGGCTGTATGACGATCGCCCGAGGCGTATTACCCCGAACCCGGCGCCAATTATTTCAATTAAGAGCACACCACCAGGGCGACTCGGAGTGGCCCTAAAGGCACCGCGCCAACTCTCGGTCGCCTAACGGATGACCCGGCGCCGCACTGTCACTCGCACCGGGGCACAAATTGCGAGCCGGAAAAGTGCGACAGTTTGGTCGGCCCCGCAGGCCGCGTCGATCGGCGCCCGCTAACAAGGTGGCCCCGCCGCCTGTCCGAGGGCCACTTTCCCGAGCGGCGCCTCCTCCGCATCCCAAGAGCGCCGATTCCGCGCCTCCTCTTGCACGCGCACCGCTGCGATAGAGAGAGGTCCTTGCTCCGAAGGGCTCGAATGCCACAAGATTTCTCGCGAGGGGAGCGCGGTCGTTAGACGGAGTAGGCGAGCGCAGCGTCCAGCCGAGAAATGAAATTTATCAGAAGGAAACTGGCGCTCCTTTCCCTTGTTTTCTGAAGCTACGACAACGTGCACGAGGCAGAGCGCAGGAGATTGTTTTAGCGTCGTACAGACCTCAATTCCACGCCCTGATTAAGTAACATATAAGTAACATATCAGTAACGATTAGGCTGGGCTCCATAAAGAACAAATAAAAAGAAAAGTAACATAAAAATAAGTAGCCTACATTAGGTTGGGATTGCTAGAAAAAATAAAAACAAAAGCACCGTGGCACTAATAAGTGGCAGTAGCTTTAGGAGAGAGGTGTAAGAATTTTCCTAAAAGGTGTACAGCGTCAATAACAAACACAAACACAGAATTGGCGACCTCCTCCAAGCCTTTTTGCGTCTGGCTGTCAGTCCTGAAAGATTCGCTGCTACATTGGTGTAAAGGGAAGTTTACTTTGAGGCTTAGTTAGATTAATGAAGCAACGGATATTGTGCACATGGGAGTGATTTAAAAAGGCCTGCATTTTTTTTCCTTGGCCCTTTAATTTTGGATAGAAGAAACAGACTCTAAGGGAAACATTTCGTTCCTCTTCCCACCTTTAATGTATTCTCTTTCCTCCAGTGGGACATCAAGAAAGCGCGTGCGTTGGAGGGCTCTTCGACTAGAACGCAGCAAAGGGTGACAAGGAATAAGTTCGTTCTTTTTACTTCTGTAACTCCAAGAGTTCCCATGCTCATCTCATCTGCATGCAAATTGTACCTTTGCGTGCCAGCTGTCCTTCCGCTCCGAACTACATCCAAAACGTTTCACAATTTCTTTTTAATTTTCTTTCCGTTCTTTTCACGCGAAATGTCAGCAAAAAACGCAATCTCGGTCAATGAAGCTGGAGTCTCTTATGTGCAGTCTTGGAAACACCGCAGTTCAGAAACAACGCAGCAAACAATCTCCAAATTTAGCATCGAATTTCCATAAACGTCCTCTACACCATATAAAAAAACTTTTTTTATATATTTTATAAATCGCTAGAACATCTCGAAGCCCTTCACGGATACGTACACCAGAGTGGACTATAGGGTTAACGAGAATGGCAGCTTATCAGGTCTAAGCTGTAACCCCTCTCCCGATGTGTTTTTTATTATGCTAGCACTAGAGCTTCCTCTTTGCCCTTGTGAGATCCCTCTGTGTGCCCACCGGGTCGTACGCAACCTGCCCTAGGTGGCACTCCTAGGTAAGTAGGTGGGCCACTTAGGTCATTTCATCTTCTGACATCATCACAATCCGCCCACCGTATTGTGAGTAAACTGCCCACCGTGGCAGACGGGAGTTAAATTACTGACTTGTCGCGAGAGGTTTCTAGGGAAGAACAACCTGCGTCTCACAAGCCCCGCCGATGGCAGCGCTTGTCATCGCAGAGCAGCGGCGCATCGCTTAACCGCTGCACCGTGCACTGCGCCAGGAAGGGTGTGAGGACTCCCAGGGATCTATGGATTTAAAGTAGAGAATTACCAGTTCCGCATGTATGGGCATTAACCCATTAACTCTATCGCATAATACATTTAAGGCACTGCTTAAGCCCGATTTCTCCAATCTTTGTCTGAAGCCTGCTTGACCTTTAAAGCCGAGCCTGCAACTGAAACCGAAGGCGCTGGCGCACCTAATTCACATTTGGCCTAACCACGCTAAATCGCCCGCCCTCTTTTTTTTAATCCGGAGCCGTTTACACCTTCTCTCGTTAAGCAATAAAGCTTCAGCACTAAAGGAAAGCTGCAGCAGAAAAAAAAAAAACTCATAACTATAAATGTTCTCGTTGCGAATAACAAAATAACGAGATCAAGCGGTAACTTTCGATTTTGTTTTCTTCATACAAGGCAGCCACTGCCTCTGCACTATCGCAGCATCCGTTCAGACGTTATTCTTCTCGAGAGACGTGCACCTTTTCATACAAGAAAAAAAAAACGAGAACGACGTCAAGCCATCTCTAGGCTTTTCAGAAACCTTGCTAGCGTGAATGAAAGACCTGCTTTGTACGTTTACACTACTTTTAACGACATGCTTCTTACTCTGTCCGTGCCTTTCGCCTGATTTTTGTTTTATACTCACTTATCTGGCAGCGGTGTTGCGTCACATTCAGTTAACTTCGAAGACAATTACTGCATTTAGGACGAAGCGAACGTAGTAAGACATCCGCCGTTCTCCGCGTTGTTTCACGCAGGCAACCACATCTTCTTGTCACTGCCTCATCGCGCTGACACTGAACACTTGCTCGTTAAGATATTCCTATAAGTGTAATTACATCACTCAAGAGCGTGTTTACCGAACCCACTGGCAACTTCAGCGCTTCCAAAGCAGAGTCTTCACACACGGACGTCTAAAGTTTCTTCGGTGTACGCCAGACAAAGCGCGGACAACGGCGACCTGCGCTACTGGCCTAACGGGACAAAAGACGTTGCACGACACTAACATCAAAAGAAGAGCGCAAAGTCGCCGAAAAGCGTCGCCTTCCTCGAAAGAAATAAAATACTGCGCCGCCGGGCGGTATCTTTTTTTCCCTCGCTCAAGATTCTGTCGACACGAAAGAAGACAAAAAGGCATGCGGCGAGAAAGATGAGCCGATAAGGCCGCGTCAGCAACCCGACACGTGGATCACGTCCGACGCGGCCGTTCGGCGGCGTTCCAGGCAGGAAGGAAATGCCGAAACCATGACGGGCGGAAGCGCGCGCGGCACAAAAGCGCGTGCAAGCCAAACAGGAACAGGGCAGCAGCAAGAGCACGCGTTTACTTAAAACATATGACGCCACGTCACCGACTTCTGGTCCCAGCGAATACACACGCGGCCAAACAATGGGATGCCCTTACAGAGATTCGCCTCTCGCGTCTATGTAGGCGTCGCGCTCGTTTTCCATGAAATCACGCAGTTTTTTTGTTTTGTTTTTTTTTTTGTAGAAGGACCTCCGCTACTAGAGGAGACAGAAAACAAGGGAGCCATATTACCTAAACGCAGTTCCGGTGCCGGAAGAGAAAACGTCGCGACGAGAAATTGTCTTGCGCTCGAAACGGCGAAGGCTCGTTTGGCACGCAATCGATCCTTTCGAGGAGTCTTTATAAAAGGCTGGGGTGGAATCAAAGGAAGTCCAGGTTTGCGCGAGCTGCTCACTCGAAAGCGTGGTGCTCTGAAGGTCTCGACGGCACCGGAACCGTTTGCGCATGATTGGACCCGGAAGAGTAGAAAGTGCAGACAGGTTGGCCTCCTAGCGCACTGATCCTTGCTTGGTTGTCTCAATTATTAATCGCGCAAGCCTCCTAGCGGAAGAGGGTTGCATAGCGCTTTTATTCCTTCCACAAATCGCATATTTAGGGCAAGCATTTAAGACATTGAAAAAGAAGGCGCGCGGCGGGGAGTGACGGATGGTAATTCGTAGTGGTTGTGGTGCTGGAGCGAAAATATGTTTATAAACGAAAAGTGCATATACCCCTGAAGAAATGAATGGAACGAAGAAACAAGGACTGCTGCCGCATTCGAACTGGGGGTGAACGTTCTAAAAGATAACCTGCCTGTCTGGAAGGTTGCATAGTACTGAGGACATTTTCGGTGAGTGAATAAAATTGATGACCGCTGCAGAAGGCAGATATAAGGCTTCCAAGAAAGAAGAAAAATGAATACATGAAAAACTGACGACGGCTAAGAGTCGAATAGGCAGCAGCCTTGAAGGTTGCATTGCTGACCAAATGCTGCTGAGGCCGCAGTCTTCGTCCATGTTTTCGAGCTAATTCAGTTACCGTTAACTTTCCATCGTTAAGTGACTTAGGTAGCGTTGTCTTTGAGCCTTTTAATTAGGTTACACGTGTCACGAGTGACTGTAAACCTACTTTCTTAACCTTTTTGGCACCAGCGTCTAATTAAGTTTGCGCGCATGACAACAAGTTTTTTTTTAATACTCAGCGAGGTAATCAATTTTGTTGGATTAAATTTTTTTGTCAGCAGAAGCCGTTCTTTGAAACCTTCTACCTGCAGGCACTCTGCAGTGAAAATGGGCACAGTGTGTCAGCGTAGATGAATGCAACGTGTCATGTGCACAGTGTTAATGTGCCCCGACATCGCACAGCACATGGGCGCCTTTTACATTTCGTCTCTATCGAAGCGTGGCTGCCGCGGCCTGCTCTGAACCCGGGTACTCCCGCTCAGAAGCCGAGCGACCTAACAACTGAGGCACTGCGACAAGTAATTCTGGCACACACCTCCCAAAAAAAGAAGCGCAAATAGAGCACTTTCATATTTATTCACGATTCCTTGGCATGAACAAGGAACTTTTGTCAACAAAACGCACTGCTTGGACCCTTCTTCCTGCAGGGAGACTGCGGTGAGGACGGGCACAGTGTGTCAGCACGCATGAAAACAACGTGTCCGGATTATCACACCCTGGCTGCCACTGCCACCTGTTGCTGCTCTGTAAAATACGCACCACATAACGTCCTTGTGCGTGCGGTGAAGCCGGTCTTGACTAAAAAATTGCTGAGGCTCAGCTTGGCTAAGCCTGGGGAATGCGAAGCATATTAGTGGCTAGGCTTGGTAATACATGGCTTTCCTTGGTTGAATACTTGGTAATTTTAATACAACCACTAGAAGCCTTCGTCGTGGGGGAAGACAACGGCATGGCTACAGCGGAACGCCGACTAACCCCGAGACGCGCGTTGGGTGAGCGCCTGGATTGCCACGGAAGCCGCGTCTGCCTGCCCGGTGGAGCGAGCGTTTCACCTACACCGAGTGTGAACGCGCGTTCGAAATGCGCGGGAATGCGCGGGTGTGACGGCTAGGGGTCCCACGGCGACGGCGCGAGGTGGAGGCCGGCTCTCTCATCCGATGTCACGTGGTGTGACGTCACGGTGTCACGTGGCGTGATGGCTAGGGGTCCCACGGCGACGGCGCGAGGTGGAGGCCGGCTCTCTCATCCGATGTCACGTGGTGTGACGTCACGGTGTCACGTGGGGGTCCCACGGCGACGGCATGAGTGGTAGCTCTAGCAATATGCTTCGCATAAAAAAAGGGGGGGGGGGGGATGAAGCATTTTCATATTATTCTCCCCTCTCACGTCCCGGAGTGAGCAAGTAACTTTTGTAGCATAACGCGCCGATTAGAACCCCCTCCTGAAGTGCAGTGTAGTGAAGGGGAGCAGTGTGTCATCGCGCACGAAAACAACGTGTCGGCGTGATTACAGCTGCACAGCGCAGATTACAGCGCAGCCACTGCACTGTAAAGGATGCACCACCTAACGCTTTTGTGGTTACGGTGAAGCCAGTTTCAACTATAAAAGGGGAAATAAAGTATTTTTATGATATTCTCCCTCTCTCGGCGTGAGCACGTAACTTTTATCAATGGAACACGTTCCCTGGAAGCTTCTTCATGAAGCCGCAGTACCGTACGAAAGCAATGAGTCGGGATGATCACAGCTTGGCTGCCGCTGTAGTGCACCCGCTGCACTGTAAAAGATGCACCACCTAACGCATTTACGCGTGCGGTGAAGCCAGTCTTGAAAAAAAAAAAAGTAGGGGGAGTAAAGCATATTCATATTATTCTCCCTCCCCTGGCGCGAGCATGTAAGAGTAATATCTGTACTGAACCTCAACACCTATGCTTTAGTAAAGATAGTAACCACTCGTCAGCATCTACCTAAGCGCACTGATACGGCTAAAAAGGAAAACTAAACAGCTTTCTCAAAAGCCTCGCAGTTTGAAGAAAATTTCGTCTGGTGTAAGGTCTGAACTAAAATCTAACTCTACTTCTGGGGATTCCCCTTTACTCATGGATGTCACGTTTTAGCTTTTCGTTTCCAACCAGCTGGAAAACAGCTATCCGTTCTAGCACATATGCTACTAAGCACATGAGTAACCTTGTGCCGTGCTCGAGACATTCTGGGCTGCGAAGTGTGAATTCAGAATTTAGTGCATTAAACTGACTTAGATTCAATTAAAGGTCACACGTAATTGTTGCGGCTTAAATGGCACCTTGACTGTTTGGTGGAATCTTTGTGTAAACTGAACGAACGACTGAATGTATAAACACTCTCTTTGCGTGTTGTGCGAAAGCTCATGTCATAAGTTTGCCGACTCTCGTTTCGCCCTACTTAAAACCGCTTGCGCCCCATTTAACATATTCTGGGACCATAGTGCTGTGCTTGGCGACGATTAGGCCCTCATTCCTATCGGCGGCGCGTCTAGCACGTGTAATTCGCGTTGCAATCCAGTCTAATCTGAAACTGCTGCCAGCATAATAGCGGGACTGAGAGCATCTACCAGCATGTTGAGTCGGGGATCCCCGTGGCCGGTAAGCAGGCTGCTCCGAATTAGGGATTTAGCGTGCCCTCAGCGACGATCAACGATGCCCGTGATAGCGCACACGCAGGCTTGGTCCGAACGGACCCAGGTTGGGCAGCCCGCAGCCGTCGACGTCGCGCCGTTAAAGGCGGTACCATCTTCGAAGACCGGCACCGATTCCTGCGCAGTTTGGTTACGCAAAGGGCTCGAGGCTTAGGCTCCTGGGCAGACATCGCGCCTTCTGACAAAACCGGGCGGCACGCGCATCGTGCGGAGGGCAAGGCGAGGGTGGTCGTGGCTATGTGAGCGTTTCAGATACGTTCCAGCGTCGTCGATAAGTTCCCCGATCCCATTTTCGTAGGCGACCGACAAAAAAGCCCCCGCCCGCCTTCCATTTTTCAAGAGCCTCCGGGGAACGGGCAACGCGTGGCCTTATGGAAGAGCACTTCCTCTTCGGTGCGCACACGCGAGCAACCCCAGAATGCCAGCTAGAACACCGGAAAGAAAAGATAAAAGAAAAAAAGGCCAATGAAGCAACTGTTAGGCAAAAGGAAAGGAGGTGGGAGCGCGGAGAGTAGACATTGAAGAAATAAAGAAGAAGACAAACAAAAACAGTTCACGCCGAGGGCGCCAATGCATAAAGTCAAGAAAATGCAGCGCTCGTAAGCCATGCGGAGGAGGGCCCGCTCAGTATGCATGCATTTATAAGCCGCGACGTTCGCACCTTGGAAACAGGTGGAAGCTGCGTGCACTTTCGGGCAGCTAGAAAATGGGGCGTGAAGCAACGCCACCGGTGCGGAAGGTGCAGCAACACCTATACTATAATGCGCCCTCTCCTCAACACCGCAAAGAGCGCCAGCAGCCGGAGAATGCACCGAAAACAGTAGCATTACGGAGTCGAATAGCGCAGATCAGGAGTCTGCACCCGCACATACAGAATCCAAGTTGATGAGCCTGATGGACACTTCATAAAGCCGTTATTATGTAACCAGAAAGGCATACGAGGAGTGACCCTGCACATTCTCTCATTCGTGCAATTCCACTTGCAGTAGATCAAGATTGGACTAGATTGAAAGGCGAATCACACGCAATAGACGTTCCCCCGATAGGATTCAAGAACTATGAGTTCTACGTCAGTTAAGATAGCACTGTGGCCCTGAGAATGTTCAATGAGGCGCGAGCGGCAGGTGTCACACAGTAGCTTGCATGCTTTCGCGCGCAACCGGAGTCTCAAAAGACCGTTCACGGTCGTTATCATCCCACACCACACAGTACAGTTACGCAAAAAATTTTGAGGGATGCGGGTTCTCAGAAAGAAATTTATTTTGGTGCTCTCGAGCTAAGCAGGTCAATGAAGAGTACTGAATCACAAGGACATATGAGTGCTCCATTCACAGAAAAAACACCGGCTGACCGACTAGCAAGGGAGCCAATAAATGAAGTTTTTCCCGCGAACCTGCATCCCGCAAAAGTTTATTCATGACTGCAAATAACTACGTGATAGGTTGAACTATGCAGCAGTCCACTCCGTCCGGTCCGAGCACTGGCAGTACCAAACTGTAGGCAGTACCAAATATCCGCGGTTCTCTTCAGCGACGATGTCGATGCCGCCGCACTTGCACCCGTTCGAACAGAAACAGCGGGAAATTAAAATTTCGCTCACGCGCGCAGGGCGTAAAATTGAAGGCCACATCGTCGTGGCGGGGAAATAAACTCGAGAGGGGGTGATAGCGGCCATAAGGAAGAGAGCAGAGCGCCATACCGCCACTTGCGAGCGACGCGGGTGTTGCGTCGAGTCAGCATAATGAACTGGACGACGAGCCACGCGCGGGACGCAGCAACTCGCAGCGCATGCGTGTTGGCTCCTCTTCTGTTTTCCGTTGTTCCTGTTACGCTTCTTCCTTCCGTACCAGAGAAATCAAGTTTTACGAACGCGGATGACAGAACGAAACGTGCGCTCGCATACGAGTGCGGCGTCTAAGGCCTCTGCAACATTGCCTTTGTTTTAGACCGGGAAGAAAATTCACTCTTTCTTCTTTTTTGTTGATCATTGCGAGTTTTCCAAAACACTTTAAGATGCATGGCGTCTGAATTAAAGGAAGAAACAAGAACCTTGGATGTTTATTTCGTACAGCAATGTAGTGAAGAGTGGAGGAGCTAGGCGTCGCGTGAAGAAAATGTTCGAACAATCGATGACCCGAGCGAGCAGACCTTGCAGAAGAGGCAACCCCTCCTCCTCATTGTATCTTCCCCGCCCTTTTGTTTTTCTTTTCGCGCCAGTTTTCTTGTCGCGGGATGATTGCCTCCTCCGCGCGTCTTTGCGGGGGACGACGCGGCGGTTTTCAGCGACGAACGCACCGGCGCGGGGAAACGGACGCGCTCCCATGAATACGCGATGATCAAACGGGGGCGCCAGGGCGCGCCGTTCGGAACTGGGGGCGAAAAACGTGCGAACAAAACGACATGCCGGAACAAAGAGGCCAAAGAGGCTTAGTGCGGAGGCGTCGATGGTGCTGATCACGCGGCACTAAAGCGCGCCGAGCGTGCGTATAGCCGCGCCTTTACATGTACAGCAGTCGTGGAGCCCGTGTGTGGGTTTTCAGATGTCATTTAGGCTCCGGATCGCTAGGCGAGTTCGTGGTGCATTTTTGTTTCTTTTCTGCCTCGTAAAATGGATAATACGCTCCTAAATTGTGTTACTGAGGTGGCTATTAAATGACCTTCGTAAGAAACTGCGGAGAAAAGGCTGTACGCACCTCGTGTACAAGTACAACGTGCCTTCAACCCACGGCGGGCATACTTCGGCAAAGGAAGGAACAGCACGAGGGAAACGGTCAGAGAACGGAGCCTGCCCTCTCGAAAGTGTGGCCTTTCATCCCTTGGTGCTGCTCCGAGTTCCCGTGCATTCGTATGTATAGTAGCCCGCCGAACGAACGGTAGCCCCAACTCTACAATTATAATTCAATCATCCTTGTAACGGTACGCACTGGGTGTGCAAGAGCGGCCTTTACGACTTTCACCCGGCGTCGACACACGAAAAATGAGGCGGAAAGAAATAAAACGAAAGACAGACAGGAAGCGAGAAGCGATCGGATAGAGCGGGCAAGAGAGCCGCACCGAGGCAGGCACAGCGTGAAGGATGCGCGCCCGGGGTCCCTGTTCCTTATCTCATCGACTTTCTTCTCTAATTGAATTTCCAACGACGTTATATCGACTCCCTTCGGGCGCGCAAAAGCAAGAACGCTTACGCGCGCCCCTCACCAATTTCTGTCGAGTGAGCGCGAGCGTGTACCAGGCGCAGGCCCTGCGTACATATTTATACACGTGCAGTGTATCGCTACGGTTACGGAGTCCGCGGAGGGCCAACACAAGAGCGGGAGCAGGCAGTGCGAGCGGCGAAAAATAAATAAAAAGCACAAAGCAGCGCGAGGCGGGCACACGATCGGAATGCAGAACAACCTTAGAGCGGGGCGTCCTCGCAGAAAATGACAAGGGAAGCAGAGCCCCCAGAAAATTTAAAAATGCTTAAAGAGGTAGTCTGTTCTTCTAGTATTATGCTTCGTTCATTGGTTACCAGCGGTGAGTTTCGTATTTTCCAGCCCAGTGTTCGCTTTATGAATGCAAAGGGGGAGTGGGGAGAAAAAAAAATGGAACTCTAGGGGCGCCACGTCGGCGGCACGCGTTATAGCGCACTTAGGCCCGCTGTCGCGTGCCGGCAGCCAGCGGCGCGCAATGCCTCGCACACTTTCTTTCTGCGCAGATTTAGCGCCCCTCGCGAGTTTTAATTAGTCGCCACGCGCAGGAGCATCCGGCGCGCGCTCGAACACTCTGCACCGCGGCCGACCGGCCACGCAATATCTCGCGTTAGCTCGCGCGCTTCGTAAATCAGAGAAAACGACGAATTCCCGAGCGAGGCTTTTTATCGGCGGCCTAATAAATCGTCATAAAGCCGCGCCGCTGCGGCAGCGCGCGCCGATCATTACACTGCTTTCAAGCGGGGAAAAAAAAAGGAGGCAGAACTCTCTCGCGCACGCTAAGACTGCGCGCGAGCTTCGGAGAGAAGCTTGCAGCAATATTCATGCCGGATAAGACCGATGGTTGCGTTTTTGCGAAAACTTTCACATATCTGCGAGTCGGGAAAGAAGAAACAGGTCTAAGGTATATACGCTCGCTGTGTGCGGCTCCCGAAGTGCGCTGCCGAACCGAGGGTGCAGGTTTGAGCAGTGGCGGTTGCATTTTACGGGGCAGAGCCGTTCAGCTGATGTTCTGGAGCGCGTTAAAAAGACTTCAGGATTAATATGCCGTGCCTTATATGTTTGGGTATGTGTGTGTGTGTGTGGGGGGGGGGGGGGGGGGGGGCGGAAAACTTTGTGCGCGCCTATTAAAGAACCTGGGCGCGAAAAGCGCTGCTTTAATAATCTCCCTGATCTTGTGATAAATCGGATGAGCGCCTTCCCGCAAAATTACTTTTGCGTCAGGGTACGGTGTACATGTGGTGGTGCTGTCGATTCCGCCCTTTCGCGAAAGCGTCCAGAGAGAAGCGAATAATGAGGGCGCCGAGATTAAGAAGCACAAGCGCTACTCTGATTTAGAAGAAAATCAACACTTATTAGGGCCTTACAAGAAATCACACTCCCATAATGCAATTTTTTCCTCGGCAGTTAATTACGATGTTTGGAGCCGCATCAAAACGCGTACCGTTGTGGCTATTACCGGCGGCCATTATCTGTTAACGGCCCTGTTTGATTGAGTATAAACAATATACCTAAAATTTTGACTTTTACCTTCACTGTATAGTTAGTATACATGAGATAAATTCTATTCGCAGGGCTCTCTGTTGTGATTGTTTCCCATTACCGGTCTGCATGCTGGCACTTATTTTTCTGAGGTCTGAAATACAAAAAAGAAAGCAGCTGAAAACGCAGTGATCAGCTGCGCAATAGCGCTGAAAATTTCACAAAAAAAAAACAAACAAACAAACGGATAGGCAAAGAAAGAAATGTGCTTCTTTCGAATAACGAGGTGGCAAAAATAAGAAGTAGACGACACTTTACTACCTTGGCAAGTGAACGCTCGAACCGGCATGCGATAATGGAATAAAACAGGCGTCTAGACGAAGGCTGACTGCATACTGACAGCTATAAAAAAAAGCGCCATACAAGCGGCCTTTCATTTGACATCACATCTGAACAAATAAGGAGGTGTTGCTGTTAGCTGCGGGCTGCATTTTTGAGTGGACTTCAAAGACACATCCACGTGACCACGAAACAAGGGGCTGAATAGGACAAAAAGGACAGCGAAGCACAGAAAACCCCAATGAGTACGGGCACACGTGAATGAGAGGAAGGAAAAAAATATGTCAGCAACCCATGCTGGAGTAAGCTGGAATGGGAGAAATGGAAGAGAAGGGAGCCAAGCAAGGCGACAGCGGCGGCTGCGCGCGCTTCTGCTCGCAATGGACGGGACGGAGGTCTTGGGCCATAAAAGACGCAATTACCAGCTACGACGCGCGGTGGCGAGAATAACAGAGACAAAAGAGCGACCAGCTAAACACTTCCGAGAAAGAGAGAGAAGATGATGAGCGAGTAGAGGTAGTAATGCACCGCCGATTAGCTCAAAATTCATCCGAGCTCCAAAAGGCTTCTCGTGGAGACCTGTCGCCTCTATTTTGGTCCCTTTTCATTTTTATCGCTGTGCGAGGGGAAGCGGCGGAAAAAAGAAGGGAGGTCAGTGCCTTCTTGAGTGGAGACGGGGCTTCCGGACTATCGGGACGTCGAGTTTTATGCATCCCGCGCTACCGCAGGTGCGAAAGAAAGGGGCGTCCCCTTTAGTGCGGCCGCGGCGCGGTGCCGACATGGAATGACACCGTCAAGCCACTCACGACGAGGGAGGCAGCGATTCCAGATATTGCAGTACTGCGGCAGATTATCGGGGAACGAGAACAAAAAGACAACATCATACCTATTATTGGACCTGCTGGACGCAATGGTTCGGTGGCGATTACTGTCACTAGTTCCCGCATAGTGACACTGGCAAGGTGATTTTCACGACAGGGGACGTAAGCTTCGGCGAACGGTAAGGAAATGAGAGTAGTGATTCATATCTTCCAGGGCAATGACGTAATAATGACAACGATAACGATATTAACACTAACAGAAAGTAGTGAGAAGAAATAGCTGTTAATCGATTGAGTTAGTGCAATTAAAGGATTATTCTATGCACACGAATAGAAACACTTAGTATTTCCGCCGCAACAGACCGTGCATAATGATTTTCCCCAACGCCCTTGAGCGGACCACGGTTGTTTAACCCTGTAGCCTGCGCTTACGCCTGACGCCACCCTCGTTGCGAGGTCCTCACTACGCATTTTCGACGGTGCGAATAAGTTAAGCAAGAACGAGTCAGACCACACTAACGGAGCGTGCAGCTTGGGCGATAATTCCGAGGCGGCCAGATGAGGCAGCGCATTTGCCTGCGGGGGCCGTGCGTGCCCGTGCAGCAAGACCGCAGCCGGGCGCTGCGCGAGCCAGCAGCAGGGCTGCCAGAAAGGGAACACGCGCGCGGCCAAGAGCACGTTGTTGTGCTGCCTTGCGTGATCAATAAATTTGACGCTCGCACGCTAGATTTCACGCAGTTTAGCGCTGCGTGCGAGCGGCGCATCCACACGCCGTGGCGAATATCTGACGTGGGGCTCCGCGCGCGCGGGGCCGCGAGCACGGCAGAGCGCTTGACTTTCGGCGGCCCGTCGGCACGCAGCGTTCCGCGCGGGCTGCCGCATTAGGGCGAGGCCGAGATGGCGGGACGCCACGCGAGTGGCGAGCGGGGCCTGCTCACGGCTGCCTCGGGCATGGCGTGCCGGACGAACCTGCGCGTGTGTGCGCCTTGGCCAGCCGCGGCATAATTGGCACCCGAGGACTGCGATCAGTTCTCGCGGCACAAGAAGCGAAAGTACGCGCGTTACTTTCGAGCCAGATTGCGCAACGCACAACGCTGAGCGGTTGTAGAAATTTACTGTTTTAATTTTAGCCCTATGGAATTATTTTCGCGGCACATATACCGAAGAACAGCCAGCCAACCAGAAAAGAAACAAAAATACTGGCACGGACTGATAGAGCAGCACTGCCTGCTGTGCCAAGCTCGTCCTTATCGTTCCGTGACGCAAGGGCCGCGCAGTGCCATGGAGGCTTATAGGAACCCCTGGCACCCCGGCCCTCGGCATGTCGCAACGCATGTTCTCGGCCCACTGCCCGCGCTGCGCCCTGGCCAAGCGGGTCGAACGTGAATGGGCCCTCATCCTAGAATTTCCCGCCTGCGGCCACAGCACAAGCACACTGCGCAGGTATAGTGCGAATCGTTCACTCGTGTTAAAAAGGAAAAGAACTAGAGATAAATATGTTCCGCTGTCTATATTTCCGATCAAATTAAGTGCATTCGAATACAAGTTTTATTCTTGATTCTGATTTCGGCGAAAGTGGCTTTGAGGAGTTTGATCAGGTGCACCACACTTGTGGAAGTCGTTTGAGCCTTCTTGAGTGGTTCGTGTTTATAGAGTCACAGCAGGGGATTTCAGCTCTTCGCGAGTGCGCTCTATTCCCTGATCGAAACACCGTCCACACAGCAAACCCCGAACAGACGCCTAATCTATAGCAAAGGCCGTTAAGAAGCAGCAAACTATTTAAATCTGTCCAGCCTTTTTGTCCCGTTTTTAGCCTCGATGTACTTGTAAAAAATCAGCTGGTCTGCCAAAGTTGCTACCGCGGTTACAAAGTGTAGATGTACCAGCGGCATCCGGTGTGAGGAAGCGGCCGACTTAAGCTGGTCGGCACGCACTCGTGATGGGGTGCCGCGAAAACTGGGGCAGTGCGCCGAGCCAGCGTTCCCTTCCGCCGCGGCTCAGGGCCGCCGCCGGGATTCGCCTTAATTGCCCCGTGCGGGCGATGAACAGAAGCCCACAGCCGTGACCGTGGCCTAAAGCGCGAGGAGATGCTCTCGCGGCGCAGCAGCACCGGGGAACTGCGAAGGCGGGGCTGCGGCTGGTTGCTCGATGCGCTGCTGACCGTCGTCGCCCTCCCTTCGGCACGCACGGCGGAAGCGCCCGGACTCAAGCACGGCAGCGCATTTCCCTGCTGCTTTGATTCAAGTTTAATGATTCATCCCGGCGCACGAATGGAGACTCGTATGTGTGCAAATGAACGAGGCCTCGCCACGCAAGGCGCCCAATCTTTGATTTCGCGCCGCAGTGTGCACGCACCATGCGCGCTTGTGCGGCCGCCGCTCCACCATCTCCGGATGCGTGCTGCCAGCCCGTCCGCCGCAGCCGGTAGCAAGAGAAAAAAAAAAAAAGTTTGAAAATTCTCGCGCCTCTTGTCTTGCGGCGCCGGGTGTTTGGTTTTCTGGCGGAAGAAAAGGCCGAATTTCAAATCGAAATAATGCGGGGCCTCGGGAAGAGCGCCGCCTATGCAGAAAGCCGCGCGCCTTATACGCGCGCGCGCCGCAGATTTAGTCGGGCAGCGCTCCCAGAAGTTCACGGTGCCCGCACATACGGTCGCGCATATTGTTTTGCCCGCCTCGACACGAGAAGGAGGGGGCAGGACAGGGTAAGCGATGGGCGAAAAAGTGGCACCCCGCGGCCGCCTCGTGGAAAGTCTTAAGCCGGTTAATATCTGCCCAACGGATATTCGAGCCCCGAAGCCGTCCACATAAGTGGGACCGAGGTTGGCACGGCACTTCAGTTGCGTTGTTTTCTCCCCTATAAAGCACCGCCACCATGCCCGCGACACTGAATTATGCGCAATTTAATTGCCTGACTCGGGAAGTCGAAATTCACAGCCCACTTGCCGGTGTGGCCTATACACTGTAAACACGAATATTCCTAACGGGAGATAAAAGGGAGTAAGCTGCCCTCTAGCACATCCCTTTTATAACAGGGTGGGCGCTAGAGGACAACTTACTCCTGTTTCACTCCTTTCTGTGTAGAGTGTACGGCATGCGGCGTGCTCTAACTGGCAAAAGAGGCGCGAAAATGACCTTGGCCATAGCCTGCCGTATTTAGATGGACACGAATCAATGGAAACGCTCGCGCAGCGACATTTCGGTTAGTGTTAAACAATACCCAGGTAATTTCAGTCAATCAGGCGCGGCGGCACAGGCCCTATTCGGCAGTATTGATTTGGTGCATAGATTTCCCCTACTTTCAGAACCCTCAGCACTTATATAGCTCCACTGTATCGGTCAGAACGCGGGTGAAATACGTCGGCTAGAATACTGGCGGTGTGCTGCCACTCGCCATGTGGTCTAAGTCGGTCGCTGCAGAGAACTACGTTCTTCCTGCTTTCCACTTAAAAGACCGCCGAGCAGCGCGAGGCACCGCGGATACCGCATTCGCCCGTGCGTTAATAGCGAAGGTGGGGAGGGGGGGGGGGGGGGGGGGGGGGGAGAGAAATGTGGTTGTTGCGAGGCAACACATGGCAGCCAGAGGGAGGCTGCATGTCCCTGGTGGCTCGAGCGGCGGCAGCAGTAAAAACGAGCGAAAAGACAACTGCTGCTAGCGTTTGCTCCCCGGCACCAGTCTCCAGGGGCCCGCAAGCGGAGCGCAACAACCGACGGCCGGAGACGCGCCATGCAAAGCGCTGCCCGCCGTCACGGCCGCGCGGCCCGGCACGGGATAACATTCGATTACGCTTGGTTTCTCCCAGTGCTGCCGGTCTCGTGCGCGCGCTTCTTCCTGCCACCGCGGCAATGCTAATGGCCGCCGAGGCCCGCTGCCGGTGAGGGACCATACCATCGTTCTGCCTGGCGCCAAAGTTTTCTGCGTCTGTGAAGCAGTTTGCGTCAGAATTAAGACGCGCTGCTGGAAGGCAAATGCCCTGAGAAATGTATATTACGCTGTATTCGTCAGTGTAGTAAAGAGAGCTCACTGCTCGGCACCCAGGAGTTGCTCCGCTCGGTAAGCGTTTGCGTTGCTTCGCTGATGAGATGACACGTGTACTGCGACTTGTTGGGCGCTTCCTACCAGCGCCTTCATCCCCGAATCACTTGCTACTTCTTTCCAGCTTGACGGGGGAAAAAGAACTTGTCGCTAGTTTTTCTTTAGTTCACAGATGTTTTTCCTTTTTTTTTTAACGGATAGAGATGGTCAACCGTTGACAACCTGTTTTTACCTGATATTTCAGACTCTATAGACGAACATGAGGCATGAGCACGTGCCTGCCATATAGTTTAGTTGGTTTATTGGTTTATTGGGGTTCAACGTCCCAAAGTGACTCAGGCTATGAAGGACGCCGTAGTGAAGGGGTCCGGAAATTTCGACCACCTGGGGTTCTTTAACGTGCACTGACATCGCACAGTACACGGGCCTCTAGAATTTCGCCTTCATCGAAATTCGGCCGCCACGGCCTGGATCGAACCAGCGTCCCTCGGGTCAGCAGCCGAGCGCCGTAACCACTGAGCCACCGCGGCGGGTGCACCTGCCATATAGAAACGTCCTTCCTGCTATCGTTTGGACAGGAGCTGGGCACCTCCACAATACCACACTGCTCCCGTATGAACTGCTAGCCATTGTCTGCTGAAACAAAACAAATGAAGCCCACTTTATTAATGTTCTCTAAGAACAGCGGTTTCCAGTCAGGGATAGTATTATCCCCATGGAAATTTTAACCTTTAGTTTTGCTTTGTTAAGCACTCGGCCTTACCTTAAAGTCTCTTTTTGTGCTTATTGTAAATACGTGTATCTGCTTCCCCGTGTCTTCGATTCTATATACCCATTTACAGCAGCAAGTAATATTACACTGCAAACGGAAAATACTTTGAGAGATTGCATGAATATTCAGCGTGCGTAAGAAAGTATAACAAAACCTGAAAAACTTGAATATAAATGAAACCAGCAGCCTTCAAACTCCAGGAAAGCGCAGGAGACTTTTTCTATTATTTTTTTTAATTTGTGGTGTTGATCAATGGGAAATTAGTAGTGTAATTATTTAAGGATAAAAGATAATTGATTAGCAAGTAAAAGAAAAAACAGGCACATCCAATCGGTGGGGTCCGAACCCATGAAATCCGATTTCTTCTTAAATAATTACAGTATTAATTTCCTATTGATCAACACCAGATATTAAAAATAAAAAATGAAACATTTTCCTACGCCTTGTTTGGTTTCGGAGACTGTTCGTTTCCTTCACATGTATGTCATAACAAGCTTCCTCATTTCCGTTTCTTCCCTTATCTGTTCAGTCGCTAACGAGGGCCTCGGTTCTGGTACTCTTGACGTCATAGGTAGCATAAGAGGGTTATTGCACAGCTTCCGCCCCTCACCGTTCGATCACATCCCATGTGACAGAGGACGTTCTAAGTCGGCCGCTATAGACGAAGGTGGCGATGGTCAACTCTCTCAACGTTAGGTTACATCCAATATAAATACCTCCGAAAGTAGAGGACTGGACAGCCGCCGCGGTAGTTGAGTTAATAGAGCACCGGACGCGAAATTCGGAGGTCGTGGTTTCGGATCTCAACGGCGGTATGTGGTTGGTTTTCCTTCTACTTTCTAATGAATTAATTCTCATCCTTATATAATTACACTATCAATTTTGCATTGATAAACACCACCAACTAAATCAAAATAGAAACACTCCTCTATGCTTTCCTTGGTTTCAGAGACTTCGTTTCCTTCATATCTACGTTATAACGACCCCCCTCATTTCCATACTCTTCTCTGCGCTAAAATTTTCAAGAAATACAGAATTATTAAATCTGATCTTAACGCAGTTGCAAAACTTGGGCCTATCGGCAACACCGAATGTTCCTTGCTGCCGTGTTCCTTCATCAACACAGACTGTCCGCAATCCCGGATATTGAGGATATCTTTATATACACCGTCTAAAACATCAATTTTCGCGCAACTTCGTCTCTCAAATCACGGGTCGACGTTCGCGTCTTTACTATACGCTTCGTGTAAGAGAAAAGAAATATCAAGCACCGAGCGTTCTACGCTCACTCTGACACGCAGCAGCCCCTAATATAAAATCAACGCCCGAGGAAGGAACGACGCGGAGCCACGGAGGGGCATTTGTTGTGAAAGCGTAGGTCATATATTACAAAAGAAAACGACGTTTACTCCGAGGCAGGGAAAAAAATTACATATATATTCGGAGGACGGGGGCTTCCGACGCGGTCGCCGTCAGTACACTGCCATCATTCTCGCTGCCTTTGCTATCTCCGTATCGGTGCCGCAGGAGTCCCGAGGTGAGTAAGAAACCCGCGGGAAATCCGCCCACAATTTCCCAAATTGGCTGCGCGCAATAAAGTGCCGCGGCACTCCGTACACACGTGCCGCTCGGAAATATACTGCGCGCAGCAGCGGCTGCCTTCACGCGGCCCGTGGCGCAGTGTGTACGCAGTTGGGGCGCAGGTTCTTTGCCGCGAACAGAAGCCTCGATCGGCCGAGCCCAGGCAGATACGGCGCGCAGTCTTTTGCCGGCCCGTTAAGCGCCGAGAGGCGGGACCCGCGCTCCGCTATGTACGCGCTCGCGGCGCGAAGCAAATAAAGCCAGACTCAAGCAACGCGCTTCCAAAATGAAGGATCAGATGAACCGTGCTAAAAGGATGATGAAGACCCAAAACTTTTTTTCTTCTTCTTCTTTTGTCAGACGCGAAATGAGAGGCTGCAGGCCCTTGTGAAGAACACCACATCTCTCCCCCACACCCTCTGCCCTGCGCGAAATGCGCAGCCAAAGGTGATCAGTGCAGCCTCTCTCTGCTTTCCCCTGCTTTTTTTTCTCCTTCTCTCTCTTCACCCGCTCATCCGCTGAGTGAGCTTTTGTTGAGTTTTGTTTTGAGTGTTGCTTTTGTTTCGCAATCTCTCCGCCGACTTCATTGAGGCAATTGACGCGTGACTCCAGACGGCCATGGAAAATTGCCACCCTCCTCCCCCCCTCTTACCTCCTCCCTACGTTCAAGCTTTTGGAGAGATTATGAAGAAAGCATGAAACGCGTTCATGTTCGTTTCACATTGTGTTCAAGCTACCTGCTACTGGGAGTACTTTGTTCAGCCTGGTTTGCTCGCAGCTGCATTATCGATTCTGTTTGAGTTCACACTCTTAACAAAAAGGAAAAAGAAATAAGAATATTCTTTGATGAATGCTAACATTGAATTAACTCGTCTTTTCGTGAACTATTCAAGCTGCTGTTTAGAGGGCGGAAAAAATCCCTCGCGCAGGTTTTTCTCCTTGTGGGCGAGAGATATCGTTTCAAACGTTGCAAAACGACCTAAAGGCTCACACTACTTTCAGCATTATGTCGACACTCAAGTGAAAAAAAAAAAAAAAGCGTCGTCCGGGCTTATAGAGTGTGGTGCACAAAAATGTCAATTTTCGGGAAAGACATTTAGAAATGTACTGAAGACAGTGTTGTGTTGAAAGCTACTCGTATGTATCCCTTCAAGAAATGATTCCGAGGAACATATTTCGCTTCGGTTGCTGGAACTCGTAGAAATGTTCCATTTGTTTCGCCAAATCTGATGTCGTCACATACAGCACTACACACACTCATCTTGAAGTCGGTCTTAGTCGTCGGCCAAATGAAAAGCGAGATAACCTAGTGGTTCTTAACTTCTCGACGATAGACTAGCTAGTTGTAACGGTCCCCTTGGTCGTCACGAGTCGAGAGAATTTTGGATCAGATGATGTGAGGACTTGAGTGATGCGAGTAATGAGATAAACTATTACTCATGGGGAAGATTGTGACGAAGACGAAGCTGGCAGTGGCGCGGGACGGAGCGCTCGCGCTAGGCCAGCGGCCATTAAAATCATCTCTTTTTCATAGTTCACCACGTCTCATTCTTCGGCTGGCCGCCACGTAACATTTGGTGTGAGGTGCTGGGGTCCCTTCATCGCCATCCTGGTCACGGAGCTTCGGCGTCCTGGGCCTGCCGTGGACGTCGACCGTGAGTACCTGGTCAGCGCCGCACGGCCGTGCCCCAGCCCGCCCGACCTGAACCGACCTCGACGCTCACCCCAGCCCCGTCCCCCGCCCGGACCACACGACACGACGACCCAAGACCCGACGGACCCAAGACCCCACCGACCCAAGACCCCACCGACCCAAGACCCCACCGACCCAAGACCCCACCGACCCAAGACCCCACCGACCCAAGACCCCACTGACCCAAGACCCAAACGTGAAGACACCGCCCCCCTGCCCCCGCCGTTCGGTGCGTCCAGAGACCTCGGCCGTCAGCTCCTGGCACCCTACGGCGCGGATGCTTCGTGGACCGGGACTCATTCTCTCATCTTTCTCATCGTGGCGGCCAGCACTGCACCATCTTGTACATACTGTTCAACCCTCCACTCAACACCATCGCCATTTCACGCGTCTGTTCGTCACCGATCGGGACGATCGCTCGGAGGCCCCGGGTAGTGTGACGAAGACGAAGCTGGCAGTGGCGCGGGACGGAGCGCTCGCGCTAGGCCAGCGGCCATTAAAATCATCTCTTTTTCATAGTTCACCACGTCTCATTCTTCGGCTGGCCGCCACGTAAGAATATTATCAGAATCGTCTAACCCTAACAGATGCAGCTAGAGAAAGCGCTAAAAAAAGAGTAAAAAAGCCTAATTGGTCAATTGTGGGGTTTAATTTTCCGAAGCGACAATGCCTACTCCTTCCTCTTGCGAACACGTCTTTTCTGCTGTTTTTTTTTTCGTAATCATGCACCTTCTGGCCCATCAAGCTACGCTTCTTCAATTGGCTATGAGGGAAGCCGTAGTGGAGGGCTCCGGATTAATGTAGACCCCCGCCGCGGTGGCTCAGTGGTTACGGCGCTCGGCTGCTGACCCGAAAGACGCGGGTTCGATCCCGGCCGCGGCGGCCGAATTTCGATGAAGGCGAAATTCTAGAGGCCCGTGTACTGTGCGATGTCAGTGCACGTTAAAGAACCCAGGTGGTCGAAATTTCCGAAGCCCTTCTCTACGGCGTCCCTCATAGCCTAAGTTGCTTTGGGCTTTCTTCGGCTTTCTTCGGCGTCATTCAGAATGCACACCCTTTTTCTTGTTCAAAACCCGCGAGCCGGTACGCATTCGTGTCCAGCCTGCGATTTATGAATCCGATGTCGCTGAGTCAGTCCTTTGCTCATGAAAACGCTTTCATCTGCCTGCTGGACACCTCGAGCTGTGAGGCCTTCTGCCGGTTAGAGAACGTGGACGATGCGTCGCGGGCAACGTCCGACTAGTTAAACTTCCTTCTGTCGCAATCATGCTAAATAAATGGACTTGAGGTGCATGTGAGCACGGTCAGCGGGAACTCGGGAGCCCGTGGCTAGGAGTGTTATCAACTCAATCTAACGGAACCGAGGGGAACCAGCGTGTACACGCAGTGCGTGTCTGACATGCACTGCTACATGTGTTGGATAGTATATGTAGCAGCGTGTGCTCTTGGCTCCTAATCATTTCAATATAGCCTTTCCGTGAAATGCAGCTAGCCGAAACAGCAGCCAAATAGATGTTTGCTGCATTATTAAACCGGAATAAGCGTGCACCAGACCCTATTAAGAACTGATAAATTATCTTGCACATGACGTTGAATTCCTCAACTTGAAATATATGTGCAAAATCGACAAAATCGAAGTTTCTGTCAATGACGAAAAGTAATTTTCTAATATGAGTCCTTTATCTACTCAATTTACATGCACGACCTGTCCGTTCATACATCATTTGTGGTTCTTTAGCGAACGAGTGGATATAATGAAGCTATAATTGTCCTGACGACCACCTCGATTTCACTCCAATTTGACTTGCACTTGTGCAGGTATATTCATTTGCTAATAGCGTTTTTGACTCAACCGAAACGCAAAGTGATCCGTTTCAGTCATAAGTCATCAATTTCTGACTTTCTTGCATTCTATGAATGATGTTGCGAGTAATGTTATTACCGTCGTCATCTGTTTTATGCAGTCCTTGTTGCCGCGTTCAGACAACAATCTGGAGTCACTGATGTCGCATGTTTTTGACTCTTCCAGACTTCAAAGACTTTCCTGCCTGTAATATGCCCACAAGGGCGCTTGCAGAATTCAAATCAGCGGACAACCGTGAACAGGAAGTTGGCGAGCACAACCTGAAGGCTTATAGAACCAATAGCGTTCTCTCCCGAAGAGGCGGCAGGGGGATGTCCTCAATTTCATCAGAAAGAAGCTTCATTTGTTAAAAAGGGTCGCAAACCGGAGAAGGCGACCTCCCGGCATTACACTCTCCATTATTAAAAGAGAATTCCGTAAGTAGAGTTCCGCAAACAATCCCCCGCCCAGCGACTCAAAGTACACACGCGCGTACACCAGAAAGAAGCCGAGCACACGCAAACAAAAGCTCGCGGCCACGTATATAGAGAAGGCAGGCCGAACGCGGGCTGCTGCGCCGCACGGAACATTTTCCTCCTCCTCCGCCTCCTTCTTCCGCATCGTCTTCTTCATGCCAGTCAGTTCTATAAACTCGACGGAGGCTGCTTACCTCGCTCTTCATTTTCATGTTCTTGATCGATGGCTGGGTACTCATCGTGAATGCTGCAAGGGCCACAATTTCCGTGCAGGCACTAAAACTGCAGCTCCATCTCCATATTCCCCCCCGAACTTTTTGTCCTCGCTCAAATCCAGCGACGTCAAGCGTGCGCTCATCCAAACTCACTGGGAGAAGCTCCGGTGTGCGTCGGGGAAAGCAATTTACTGCCGCGTTTATTCATTCCGCTTCCTTTTCTTTTTTTGTCTCTTCTTTCTATTTCGTCGGTTTTCCCTCCTCGCTCTTAATAACGCCCGTCTCTTCGTCCGTTCTCCGCCTTTATCATTTGTAGCTCCGCCGCGCTTCGCTCTTCTTTTTCCTCGAGCTCGATCTCAAAGACAATGCCGGCTCCCATTTTACGAAAGAATATACTTTACGCGCAAAACAAAAGCGGAGATGGTATAATTCCTCCTTTTCTTCGGCCGTAGAAAGCATTCCACTTAAGGTCGGAACGCACGAAGCTGCATTGCAAACAAATAGGAAGTACAGGGCTTTTGAGAATTTTTTTCCTTGCCTGTCGGTGGAAAATGCGTACAAAAATTCGGTGCGTTCAGAGGGATCTAATGCTAACCCATCGCGACGTGACTGGCGTTTCTTGCCGCGAAGCTACAAGACGTCAAAAATCTAGGATCACCTGTGTAATGCTCGCGATAATGCCTGCAAGCGCTCACAGGAAGGCAGCCTCGAAGGATATTAATAGACTTTTGATAGTTACCGCCTACGAGCACCAACTATTTCTGAGTTTAGCTGAGCGTGGCTTTCACGCTACCGATAACTGCGTCCAACTGGCGCGTGACCCTTTGTTTCCCTCGACTACCACCCGCAGTATATATTTATTTCCAGACAAGTAGCCTCCGCTGTGACAGCCGCCACATTGTGCTTTCGACAGGCTGTCCGATTTCTTATGCGTTTTTTTTCTTCTGTTGTTGTTTTCATTGCTGTCGGTGGTTCGTCGGACGAAGTAACCGGGGGCCGATTCAGAGCGGCTTGATGGATGCTTGCTTTCTGGAGGCAGACAAATCGGGTTGATGGCTTAAGATCGTGCCGGTGGTGGCCCGCGGAGGCCGCGTGTCGACAACAGCATGCGCCCCAGAGTCCATCGATCGCGAGACCCCGGCAAGCGATCCTGATCGAAATGGAAGCAGACAAGGGGTTCTTTTTGGGGCGACGCCGTCCTACACCGTGACGGGCCGTGCGCGTGGGACGGCTCTTGCGAGTCACGCGGCTTACGTGTGGATTATCCCCGCGCTGAGAGGCATTTGTCATGTCGGATTAGAACGGCCCGGTGCCTGCGACGAGGCAGCAGGTGCCTCGTGCCCCTTGTTTTGGCTCGGTCGCTCGGACAGCCGACAGGTTCTCCTTAGCTACGAGCGTGCGCTCTACCGCGCATTTCCTTCTTCTCTTCCGCACTCCTCTCCGCCCACGCACCGACAGAGGGATTGTCCGCTTCCACGTGCATCTCGGGTGTTTCGCCGTTGGCCCCGCTGATTGCAATCGGACCACCCGGCGCAGAAAGACACAGAGAAACCAGCCGGTAATGGAATCGCCTCGGTGGCCAACGGATAGAGCAACAGCTACTCCGTGCGTGTGCTGACGTGCTTCTGCACAGCGCAGCAACTCAATGCCGGACAGGCTGTAAGCAGGAGGGTGGCTTATTCGGCCTGAGATCAATGCCAATACATAAGCGGAGCTAGAGGAAAGTCAAGCCGCGGCTTGATTGAGATCAGAGTGTTCCCAACATCGTAATTTACTGCGTATATCTGTGCACGTCTAAATTAACCAAGAATGCGCGTTTATTTTCGCTCAAAGGCTCATTTGACGGGTATTACGTAGGTGGCGCATTTCTATTTCTTCTTTATAGATTATTTTCTAAATAGCGGTTCTTAGAGGCAGTTATTGCAGGCAGTTCTTGGAGGCTATATCCACAAGATCTCACAGGATGTGCCCAGTTAGCCACGCTGGAAGAGCAGCTGTTCACAGCACAGCTGTTTTTCTCTTTGTACTGTCAAAAGAGCCAATTAAGTTACCGGGCGGAATGAACCAGTCACGTAGCCTACTTGTTCCAAGGCACAGAAGGGCAGAAGAAAAGGCATCGGCAACTATGCACCAAAAATATCCCAGGCGAGCCCCCTGCAGAGAGCGACCGTGTTTGCACACTCTACAAACAAGTGGGCGAGTGTCGGGTTGAGATTGTGCTGCGGTCGAGAGTGGCTAATTTGGAAACCATGGGGTCGCCTGGCGCGTGCCACAGAGGAGATAGGCGACACAAAGAAAACCCGCCGGCTCCACTCCGCGCTTGCGCCGCGACTTGAGCCAGCTTGCGGGCTCCGAGACCGGCCGCCCCCGCTGCGAGGAATGCGGAACCAGTCGAGCGGACAGCTCACTTGTTTTCGGTCGTTGCAGCACTCGAGAGCGGGTGTACCTTTGCCGGCAACGACTCAATCTCGGTGCACGGAGTAGGAGCGCACCTGTTTGAACAGTAACTAACGAGTTCCGCCTCTGATGAGGCAGTTCCTACTGCTTCTAGCTGTCACTGAAGCGCGTTGCTTGTATTTATGCGGCGCCGTCAACTACGTCTCTTATCGCTATTTTTGCATTTGACCAGAAGCATCGAAGATGCACCCGCTGCTTGAGTGAACTCGACTGCGAGATTTCGCTCCGGAAATGGCCACTGTAGTTTAGAGCGTTTTTTTTTTTTTCATTTGGACGACTGCTCGGGATTCGCGGTGCAGTGCTCAGAGTTTCCTTGCAGGTGTACGCTGAGGGCGACAAACAGACTGTGCTTATCCTGCGGCGCTAGTTTTTATATCAGGTAGGAAAGTAGGAGAGGTAATGACACTGAGAAAAGAAAACTATCGTCTCCTTTAAAAGCTGCTTGAAAATGTCGGGTTGTTCCGCACATTTTCGGCAGGGGCGCACGTCTTGTGTGTGCGAAGGAGACAGGAAGTGGTCGAGCGGAAAACTGCCCCGTTTACTGACTCTTTTCTCATTCGTTTGAAATTCTTCCTTAGTGTTCAGGTGAATGTGTCACCTTTAAAAATTACCGAGTAGCTTGCTCGCACAAAACTTCTTTATGAAACTGATTTTCAGCCCTTTTCGTCTACCTTTTATGTACGGGCAGTCCACTGTTTACCTGTGTTGCGCAAACGACTATGCGCACTCGATGTACTATCACGTAATTATTGTCAGATTTCTAGTTCAACGCGGCAACCTGAATATGCCTCTCCGACGCATAATCGTAGCTTTGCCGTATAAGAACACATCGGGTCCATTAGTTGTTACGCGCTTTGTCAATCTTGCATAAGGCACTCACCATGACATAAAGCAGCCTTCCATTTGAGGCCAAATATTTTCTCGCATCCATTATTAGTGGCCACAAATACCCACCGCATACCGGGGGTGGAACGAAAGGCACCGGGACCGGCCCGCTGCCCCGAGCGACAACGAGGGCTAAAGCGAGCGGCCCGCCGTATGGCTCTCTGGAGGGCAGTACAACTGATGCGGCACGCCCTGGCCGCAGAGCTAAACGGCAGTACCACGGCTGTCTTCCTTGAAAGGAAAAAACTACATGACTGAAAGTAGGCTCGCAATATTTTCGCAATGGGGTTGTCTTATCAGGGGCACTGATTGCTAAAACCAGTGTGCTTGTCAGAAACGCGCTATATATCTTTGTCGGTCTGTGGTTACTTAAAGTTTTTGACAAAATGTAGAGAGATGTTTGTCCAATTGTTATGTTCCTTTTTGTTTCTGTACGTTCACTAATCTTTCTACCACACGCAATACTGAAAATAAGGTCAGCATCGGCGCTATGTGTACGAAGGCTGGTCAACTTGGGGCTCTGCGACCATAGCCGGACACTATTAATCCCCCGCCCCACATCCTCTGCGACCTCGGGCCAGCTATACTATGAAATAATTTTTAATTGAATTGGTTGTCAGACCCACAGCCACAAGCCCGTCAGGAGCAAACGTAATTATCCCACATTTCTTGTTTATCATTCAGCCGCACCCTCTTTCTCTTGAAGCACTCAAATGTGGCGACTCTGACTGAGCCTTCTTTTTTTTTTTCTTTCGCAGGCGTAGATTAGCAGAGCGTGATTTATGCACTTCAGCGAGCAAACGACCAGCTGGGATGTCGTTTCGACAGTTTAGAACAGCAGGCGCAGTGCACTACCGCCGCTTCGCGTCACTGCCGGACGACTTCGACGGGCATTTCCACGGCGCGCCTGCCGGTACGCCGGCGCCGCCTTTACAACGGGACAGCGCTACGGGATAACGACGCGTACACGCGGTCCGCAGCGGCGAGGAACATTCGACATCGGGCTTGTCGGAGTGCCGAAAGAGCACCTCAGAGGAGCAGGCGAAAGTGCGCCTCGCGCTCAATGCGAGAGCGAAACGAGCGCACGCCGCACACGACGTTCGCGCAACCGCTCGCGTATCAGGCCCGACGGCCTCGCACTGCTAATTCACTCAGAGAGCGCACAGCGCGCTGCTAGCAGTCACTGTAAATTGCCCATTAGCACTTAGGCGGGCAAAGAGTGAATCAAGAGCCGCCGGAGAAAAGAGAGGAGAGAGGGGGGGGGGGGGGGGGGGACTCCGTCAAGGCGCACGATTAATGGCCCTTCCCGCCGTCTCTGGCGCGTGCCGGCGGTGGCCTCTCGCTTATGCGGCCGCCTAAAGGGGCCCCCGGGAGAACGCGATCCGCGTCTCACCGGATCCGCAGCGCTGCCTGTTCCTCGCCAAGACGCGCCGCCGCGCCCCGGGTCCCAAAGCGGGCCTGTTTGCGCGCTCCGCTTGCGCCACTGACGGACGAGCTCCGGGATCCCGCGGTGACCGCTGCCGACCCCAGATAGGCGCCCTTCTTGCCTTTGAAGAAGGGCGCGCAAAATTTCCAGCTCGCCATCGTGATTCAGACGCCGCGAGAGGCAACGCTCTCGCACGAGCGCTCGCGTCTCCGCGCAGGTTGACGAAATTGTTTCCGCGCGCCGTTTCGCCAAGCGCGTACTGGTTGCTCTTTTTACTTCATTGGAATCAGAGAGTGTTAGCGCCATGTTTCCGCAAATAAATTGAGAGCTGCGAAGGTAATAAATTTACAATTATTGCAGATATCTCATTAACTTGGTTTTGAGATTTTGAATTTTTATCCATTTAGAAGCCTCGAGGGCACGCATGTCGCTAGACTGTAGTTTGTTGGATACCCCACAGTCGGACACGACAAAGGCCGGGCAACTTGTGAAGTGAGTAATGACCCTCAGCGGTCAACATAACCTGCGCAAACACACCGGCCTCCTAGAGGAAACTGCTGTTCTGATCTCTGAATGCAAAACATCGCTCGGAGTAAGCCGTACTGAGCGAAGCAGAATGGTGTGTATGTTTATGCTCAAGAATAGACTATCGTCTATCGAGTCAGGCAAAGGCGGACTACGTTGTCATGGTCAGATCTTCAGAAAAAGTAGCAAAATTCTCAAAAGCGATTTCTGTTTTGTAATAAAATGATGTATATTGAGTCCTATAGCTACGCGGCCCAACTACTCGTATTCTGCTTAGAGTGAACGCCGGCTAAGTTCTCAAGTCAGAACAAGTATCTCATTTTAGTTGCTCCTTAGGCGAAACAGTGTCATAGACAAACAAATAACAGTGTCACAGAAGTGCTTGTGACACTGTTATACCGTCTCGTCTGTGACTGCTGCAAAATGGCATGCTTGTGACCGTGGGCGAATAGTTGCGAACCTACTCGCTGCACGCTGACACTCGGCGCTGACAGTAAACTGCAGCAAACCACAGATTTCTAAAATTATGTCGTCAAAAATTACATAGCAAGCGAGCGTACGGGATCTGCTTACTTGCTTTCTCGTATTAGGCATCTTGCGTTGTCCAGGGGGCGCCGCTGAAACGGTGGTAAAAACAGCCCTCTGCTGGGTAGTACAACGTTCTATGCTGTACTACCCACGCGAATGCATGAAACTGCTTTATAGCAGCTAAATGCATTGCAAGGAATTTAAGACGCTGAATGATTTTTCATGGTTGACACTTTGCGTGAAGACGAGAAATGATGGCAGGCTAACTGTACGCGTATAAAGTAAAAAAAAAATCAATGGCGAAGTTTGAGCGCACTGCCAGGCGCACGTCAGGTGAATGTCATACGAAGTGCCGATCCGCGAAATCTTTACGCAGGACTAGGTTCAGGCTTGCGAACACAAGGAAACCTTTTCAATTAACACGTACCCAGAAATTCTGGACCAGCGCATTTTTTCAACGGGAACTCGTTTCTGAAAGTAATTTTTTTCCATATCGTAAGATTGCACTATAACAATCAATATATCGGCTGATCCCTCCACGGCACGCTTGCAGGTTTCTGCTATTTGTGGTCAAAAACGCACCTCATTAGTTTTCTATGGCAATCTGAAGTACTCCGTGCGAGCGCAGAACAAACTTTAAAAGAACGAATTTGCTACTCGTCGGAAGGTTAGACGACTCTCATCAACATTTTCATAACAGTATCTTACAATTGCCTCCTAATTAAAAATGATGTCCAAGAAAGCTGTAATTGAACGTAATGACCATTGTAATGACCACTGTAATGACCATTGTCATACCGGTGTCAACCACGAGCGGCAGTGCGCTCGCTCACGATTCATTCTGGCGAGCGTGCTCTGGTCTTCGTTGGCTGCGTTCCACTGAAATTTTATGTGAAATTTTATTGCGAAATTTAAGGCCGTGCATCGAAGGTGAGCCAAGTTTTTAAATTTTCTTAATCGGAAATATGGTTCGAAATATCGAACGTCGAAAGTTAGAATTCTAAAGGTCGCTGAGTTTTCTTTCCGCATTGTATATTTGTAAAATGCGCATTGCTCGTATTTGTTACGCATGAAATACAGACGCCGCTTGTGTATTTGATGATGTAGAAGAAGAAAATCATTTCGGCGACAATACCACGCATAGCGACGCCGGAGAATGTGAGGGCCGCACATTCTCTCTGATTGGTCTGAAACCCAAAGGCTAGCTGACTGCCACGTCCAATGCTTCTCAACACATGGTCAGAAAAAAAGCTCCAGATACTCACCCACGCGAAATGCTAAGTGCAACTGCTGCGAAGATACATTTCCATCGATTGCCCACAAAAGTCACTGTATTCTATTGACTCCATCTTCTGCGTTCTGTTCTTCCAAGCTCCCACCGGCACGGTTAATCTCTCCACCTAACTACGCTGCCATGCATGCAGTTCCGCTTTTAAGATATTGGTCGTCTTTATTCCTATCCAGGTGAGCTTACCTTGTTTGCTGTCCATATGAGTTCTGCACTGCAGAATGAAAAGTTGGAAATGTGGCGTGAATCGGCAAAACGATCCTTTGCCATCTTTTAAGCAGTGATGAAACTCGTCAACTCAGCATTCAACGTATGCTCAAGCACCATGCCTCTGACGGTCGACTCAACAAAGGCTCGAGAACTTCAGTGTCGCACGCTATTTGCCCTGTAACGCCAATTAAAGTGAGGTATCCCTTGTCGAAATCAGAGAAGTGAGGTAACTTCAAAACGTACTTGGCACCTGTCACGTCGCCTGACAGCGGCGGTACGTTGCTGCTTCTCTCATCCAATAGAGGCTTCTCACGCGTCACTCACCTGGCACCTATAGTATAGGCCGGTGTGAGTGCGATCACACGTGCCTCAAAAATGAGTCACTACTTATCAACGGAGAGCTTATCGTCAACGGTAATTAGAAGCACGTACTACTGCATCACCTATAGTGAACGACTACAGCTGAATAGAACGTGAGAACGTGTGTTCTTCAGAGCCAGCTTCGTGTTTTACTGTCTTCCACCATAGCAGTGCGCGTCTAGTTGCATGAGAGCCGCCCTATGGACGCGGCAAAGAGCACTTACGCTTGCTTCGAGCAGCGGAGGCTGGTACGAGGTCGGCCGGTATGAGAGCCGCTTTCGCACGTCACTGTGTATGTCGCCCAGGTACAGCTCGGCGGCGGGTGCGTCGGACTGGCGCCGGTTGGGCAGAGGACCCTGGTGCACGATCCGGATCTGCACGAAACGCAGAGGGGAAGGAGTCGGTACGAGTTCTGCATACCGCTGAGTCCCTTCGGTGTGCGTAATTGTCGTTGTTTTGATTGTGACGTGGTTTTGTTTCATGCCAGTTTCATCGCAGCATTTGAGGAGCGACGTGACGTAACATCTCGATGTTTGTGTTTTTGTTTTGTTTTCCCTGCGGGCGCTTCCGCTCTGATTTATACGAATGCACACAGAACGCGGCAATAAACCAGTTGATGTCAGCGCCTTGTGTAGTCTTTCTATCCGTCTGTGCTCAGTTTTTCCGCGCTGTGGTGAAGTGAAGCTGTTTGTTAGTGGTGTGCTCGTTTTTCGTGTTCCACACACACCACATGACTCCCCCTATAGTGCTACATTATGCTATAGCATGTTTTCTGGTAGCCTACTGAATTGAATGCCATGTGTGACAACTACTTTCGTTCCTGCGTTCCTGACATACATAGTTTATAGTTTAGGTCTAAGCGCTGGGCATCAGTTAAATATTTATTTATTTATTTATTTATTTATTTATTTATTTATTTATTTATTTATTTATTTATTTATTTATTTATTAAGAAATAATTTTTCAAGATTCCGAATGTTACCCTCACGGTAGCCAACCTTAATAGACGCCCAGTTTACAAAGACAAAGGGGATCGGGTTGCACCCACAGCTGTTGTTATAGTGGGCAGTGAGAGACGCACCAATTGCAGCTCGTTGAGAGTGAACTGCAGGCCACCCGTGCAGACGAAGTCTTCAATGAGCGGCTTGTCGGCTGTCCGGCCTTCCACGAAGCTGACGAGGCGATACTTCAAGTACGTTTCCCAGGGCCGCTTCACTTCACCCGGACATGACCTATAAACAAGACAAAACAATACACACGCAAAGTAATTCTTAGTTCTGCCAGAACTTGGTCACATACAGAAGGTTTCACATTGCTCGACCTATAACCTTTAAAATACGAATTAGCAACATACCAGCTGAAAATATCTTGGAGGTCGCTTCACCAAACAAGGATTGCGTTTTATTCCTTAATGATCAAATATATTCGTCAGGATAAGTGACTCTTTAACGACTGGAGGTCTGTAAAAAGACGCAGTTAACATTTGAAAAAGTTGTAAAACGATCTTCAATGGTGTAATATTTGTAACAGGTGGATTTCCTGCGGAACTTTTCCTCTTTGAGTAGTTATAAAGCACGACACACACAAAAAAAGAAGTGCGCTGCATGGGCGTCTGTTCTGGACGTCTCGCTTAACGCCTGTTGCCACGAAGCAAAAAAGTTGGCGCATGCGCGGTCTTGGTTGACGCGTTGTAGCGCCTGCAATCTGGCGCAGTTACGGGGCCTTGCGTCGCTTCTTCCCTACTAGGAAGAAGAAAATCATTTTCATAAAAACTGTTTTTCTCTCGAAACTGCTCCATTCCGCGCTTCTTTTCACGGTCTGGAATTTCCTTAATGAACCTTTTCATCAGTCCGCGGTGATGAGATTTATTTACCATGACTAATGAATTAGTCGAAACATCAAAGCGATCGCACTTGTTTGTGGCTACTGCGAACAACTATAGGACTGCCTGACTTTTTCTCTCGCACAGTTTGCATTACTTTTCCTTGGCGCCAGTTACATCGAACATCAGAGTGCAATGCACTCATTAACGACCACTGCGATAACTTGTCTGTCTCACACACACAAAACAAGTAACGAGTCGAGTCCACGATAAAAAAAAAATGTGTGTAAAATTAAGACCATCTCAGTTTAGTGCGGGGGGTCTCAGGATAACTGTGGTGAGGCACTGCTATAACTGCGCGAAACTAGGCGCTGAGAGGGTGTAAACGCGAAAAGGCATTCAGACGGGAAAAAAAAAAAAAACAGAAACCGACTGGCAATGTGAACGCATTAGTGCTTTGCGTTTCACGCATCTTACAGTGAATGACGAGCGGTTATCATTACAGCAGGCACCGCTCAGTCCAGAAAACAAAACGAAGCAGAAACGCTAAACCAATGGCAATCACAAGAGTGCAATTCGCATCACATGCAGAAATCCTGGCATTGCTCCACCACTCACTCTGCCTGTACGATGTGGTTTTATAACCGTCGGCGGGCGCTCGCTAATGTCTCCGCAGGCTCAGTAACGCGTGTCTAGTGTAATGCCCCCCGTGTTTGTTATTTTATCGCGCAGTCACTTCAGCTCGTGCTCTCGGGGCAGGCGTTTACTGCGCTGCGTTTCGTCAGCCGTTCGTATCGACGGACCTGCTCTCGGGAGGGCGTAGGGGAACAGAACCTAATCGCCTTACGCACCCTTAAGTGCTCCATAATCTGCCTTCCCTGGATGTCCACGGGGCATGCAACTATACAGGTTATCAATGTTTCATCCACGAAGAACAAATAAACTGTAAATAAAGAAATAAAAACAAACGTTCATTCACACCGACAAACAAGCCATAACTCTGGTCTTTAGGTCTGCAATCGATGCTGAAGTTCTATAAGAGCCGTGAAAACCGATAACACTAGAAAGCGGTGCCATAACTTTATATTCTTCTCATCCAGAATTATAGTGTGGGCGCTGTAGAACCCATCTCGCGTGAGGACTTTAAGTTTAAAAAAATTCCTAACTCGTGCGCCGCACAATCCGCAACTTATCTCCTCACGCGAGCGCTTTCCAAACACTCCACTCGAATCTATCGGACAGTAGCGTCCAAAGACAGGGGTCGTTAGTTGAGGTTCCGTGTGTACCCTCCGTAGAAAAAGTGACGTCAGTGGAACCCACCTGTTGACGGCCCTGCTGAGGCGGTCGGCCACCTCGGCCGTGTAGGCGACAACGTTGAGATGGGAGAGCGAAGCTTCGGCTTCGGTCGCACCGGGCACCACCCACGACAGGCTGGACAGCTCGAGCCGCCCCCAGCCGTCTAGCGCATATGCCGGTACCGTGCACGAGCTGTCCAGGTAGAAGAACTGTACCATGTGGAACTTCGAGTCGTCGAAGAAGTGGTACTTGCGCAGGATGAACTCAGGCCCCGAGCGCACTTCGCACCTGCACACAAAGAGGCGGAAGAACAGCTTAGACCGTAATCCGTGCCACGTATGGATCACCCTATAGAGCATGAAATGCAGTGGGGTATTCCTTTATGCAGTGGGTACCTTCTCGTTGCGCTACTCTTAATGGAGCTCCTTTAGAGGCCCATGTGTTATTCTTCGAGTCCGCCATCTACGCTTGTGAATAAATGGGTGCGCCTTCGTTATTCCGATGAGCTTAGACCTGTACTGGCGAGGTGTGCTCCCACCGGACACCTGTATTGCAGTTCTAGCTGTGTAAGAGACACTGGCCCCTTTAACGACGTGCGGCATCCGCACAGGTGCAACTGTGCCTACGATAAGCACAGGTGCAGAGCGGGTGTAGGGTGACCTTTGCAGAGCTGCAGCTGTGCCCATGTGCGGACGGGCGGGAAAAAAAAAATCATTGGACACGGAAGACCGGACAGTGGGAGACTGGGCACAGGAAAGTTATGCTACCGTATACGCAACGCGTTTCGTACGTTAAAAACAAACAAACAGAAATTATCAAGAGTCAGTCCTCAACGTCGAAGAGAATTTCCACTGAGTTATGTCGTCTCCTCAACCTGAGCAGCTTCAGACTTCACGAAAGCGCGAGAAAACTGGCTTTTTTTTTTTTTTGGTAAACCATCTGTCTTCTATGTTTACTACCTCTTGCTGTTCAGGTGCGGTTACGCTAACAACTATGAATCGGCTCTGCATTAACCAAATGAAAAACTTCGCGGACTCGACCGGGCCAAACCGCAAAACGCTGTCACCGTAGTGCAACTTCGTTTTTGTGTACAGAAGAATTCGCCGGTCTAAGTCAGGTTCATGTGACTGGCGTGCGCCTGTCGGAGCCATTTGCAGTCAACAAACCGTATTTACGCTTGCTGTCCCTTAAAGTGATTTTGCACGTACTACGCCTTCTCTGAGGCTTTTGTCTAGCTACGTGCATTGAAGGGCTGCGGAGGCAGTTTATTGAAGCGTTAGGCACACTGCCGTTTTTCTTACTTTTCTTCTAGTTTACTGAAACAAACAAAGAAAAAAATGACCCTGCTCATGTCAGTGCGGCAAGAATCATGTAAAAGCTGTTACATAATATGTCAATGAGCCCTGGAAGAAGAGGAAGACTTAAACACTAACTTTCCACAAGTCATAAACACGAAAAAAAAATTGGATGCTTAGAAGAGTGCAAAGGAAGCTAGTCCACTTCTTAACTTCGTACAAATATCTTAACTCCTGCACATGCACCACACGCGCGAAACACGGCACTGAATACCGTTGGATAAATAACTGGAAAGAAGGTACAAGTTTCGTTTATCAGAGTTTCCTGGTAAGATCGGTCGCTTAAGATAATGACACTGATGCCAGTCCCACGTTTGACTACTGCTACAGAAACGAGAGTGCACATAACAAAACGTTTGTTTATTGGGGTTTAACGTCCCAAAGCGACTCAGGCTATGAGGGACACCGTAGTGAAGTGCTCCGGAAATTTCGACCTCCTGGGGTTCTTTAACGTGCACTGGCATCGCACAGTACACGGGCCTCTAGAATTTCGCCTCCATCGAAATTCGACCGCCGCGTTTCGGGTCAGCAGAGGAAGGAATATACGTTAACCTGAAAAATGCGCGGGTTTGATCGGCGAAAGCTGCTGAGAACAGCATTGTCTTCGAGCGTATGCCTTGACGCCGTCGTGCGGCAGATCTTAGTAGAGCAGTTGCTGACCAATTTTTGCGACAGTGTACTATCGCGATGGAAATAAACACGAACAGCGCGGCGCCTACGCGCTCCGCTGCTCTGATTTCTTTTGATCGCGCTTTTACCTGAGTGGTAAAAAAAAATACTTTAGAGCCATCCTAGTATGCATCACGAACTACTCTAGAGTATTTTTGCTACCACCGATGTAAAAGTGCGATAAATATAAATGCGAACAGCAGAGCGCCTTGGCTCATCTCTGTTCGCGTTTGTTTTTATCGCCACTGTAGAAACACTATCTCGACGCTATCACGTCTGCACTTAATTATTTAATGTGGTCGCTACTGCCCCAATTTTACAGCGTGACATTCGGAACCCCGTCACTAGCATAGCAAAATTCAGCGTATACTGGGGTAAACCTTTTCACTTTCCAAATGGAAGACCTAACTGCCTGCAAGGGCGACTAAATCTGAATCCCTGGAGCTCGCTGCAGTTGTTGATCAGTGTTAGGAGAGGAAAAATTTTCCGGTGCAATAACGTTAAACGCGTACACGAGTTGGAGTGCGCGAATGCAGGGCAAACAGAGATCGGAGCGGAATGCAAAGCGGAGTGTCTGAAGCGGCACAAATTAATGAGTTGGTTGATCCGTTATTCCTTGCTCAAGTACGAGGCTGCCATTAGGACCCTAGAGATGCAGTCGTTGTAGTGCACAGATTAATGTAATCCAGCACTAATAACTGGGACGAAGAGATTAAAATGCCGGCTGAATTCCCTCTCTAGCTCGCTCACTCTGAAGTGTCTTGTTTTCAAGTTATGTCGGAGCGAAAAGTTCGGAACTGTGGGTAATCTTCCGGCCATGCACGCTCGGCACGCGCACCCGACCTGATTAAACAGAGACGACCAAACTTCACCCCCCCCCCCGTCCCTCGTACTGCAGAATATGAAAGGGAATCGAAGAAACTAAATGCCGCCATTCTGCTTCGCATTCTACATACTGCACTTGAGATGAACCTTCAGTCCTCTAGGACAGACGCGGGAGCCAAGCAGTGCTTTGAAGAGTGGACACGGCACGAACGCATTGCGCCCTTTTTTACGATTGACAGAAAACTGTGTTAATGCGAATACTTCATGAAAAAAAAAAAAGACAAACACTCGCATTCAAAGAACGCATAGTAAATGGCGGGGTTAAGAGCGCGCTATGCGCGCACACGGTTCAAGCGCCTGCGCAGTAAACAGCGCACCCAATACACAGGCCGGCAAAAGCAATATGCAACCACTCAAGCCGCACAGCGCGGACCGGCATATGAGCAAGCCTATTTCCCTGTTACCGTTTCATATATCATGACCGTACTTAAGTCGTCGCATTTTATTGTCTGCCTTCTTTTCGTGGCCGTAAGTAGGCATGCATTCCCTCGAAAGACTCTACTGCAGGCGGTGACAGAATCCGGGGTGGTAATCAGTGGCGGCGGCTTATTCGCCGCTGGCGCCGCTTACTTCTTTGCTGGACCCTTATGCGCCCCGTATATATATGAACACGTGGAGGGCGCCGCCAGACAGCCTCCAGGGAAGGCTGATAAACAAAGCCGCGCCGCCGTTGGGACGCAGTCGAGTTCGCGGGCAAAGAAAGTAACGCTGTTCATTCAGCTCCGGCGGTCCGTGCAGCATTCAGGCGTGCCTTGTGTACATCGGATTCAAAGGAGGGCGCAAAGCAAAGAAAAAGCAGGAGGCAAACGTCGTACCGTATCGCGAACAGCGTGCGCTCGTCGAAGACCTGCCTCTCAACAAGTGTATAGGAGCCGACGGCGCCGTTCGAGAGGGCCCTGCGCCGGCGACGCTGCCTCCTCGACTCGGAATGCACTCGCCGCTCTCGGTGCCCGCGGAGCGGTTCTTTGGATTCGCTTAAGGTGCTTACGTCGAAATGCTTTCCGGCGCCGGGACGCAGTTAGCTTAGCTTTGTTTGCTCGGGGCCCCAGCTCGCTGCATCCTCCTCGGCGCCACCCGCGGGGGCCGGAAACTTTTATTTCGCGCTTGTCACGATGCAAATCACTGTGTGTGCGCCGAGGTTGCCCGCTGCTTTTACTGCTGCTGCTGCTTCGCGCAAAGGGAAAAGTGCTTAAAGAAAGCGGGTCGATTTGTTCGCGGGATGCCTTCGGCTCTTCACGTCTTCTTCTCCCGGTCTACTGCGCGTTTTATCTCAGCCCCGCGCTCCTGTTTCCAGACTCCAACAGATGAGCCGTGAAAATGTGCCAAGTTTGTGTTCTGCCGAGAGAGATAAAGCTCCGAGGGGAGATGAAAACCAGCGACGGAGAAATAGAAATAACGAGGGAGGTGATCGCGTCGTTATGCGATCTTCCTTCCCGGCGTTCCGTGGTGTTTCCCTCGCCTTTCTGAGGCCGTAGTTTTTTTTTCATGATCCCGAACTAAAACACGTATCCCGGTACAGTTCTGTGCCCGCGCCCTTATGATTATTCAAGATGGCCAGATTTATGCTCTGCGCGCTTACTTCTTTTACAGATTCTCTTCGGGTCATTAAAAGTCTTCAGGCGGCCGAGGCCCAACGCGGAAAATGGAAATTTGCGTGTGTAGATGGAAGCTCTTCTTTGAAACACGGTGAAAAGCTGCGCAGTAGTTTATGCAGCACCTCAACCCCCGTACCCCACTTTTTTTCACTCTCTCTCTCTCTTCATCCAACCGTATATCAAGAACAGAATCTGGACTCCGCGAAGATGTGTAGCTGCCACGGCAAATTATGACGAACGAACCAATATCCTCAATAGCATGGCAATGCGAGTCTTTGGCTGAGGCCGTATCAACACCACGCGTTCTACGTGATGAATTTTGGCGCTGCTGCTGCACTTCGTTGAAATTAAAGGCATCTTTCTAATATCTGTGTCCATGTCATCTTTTAACGTCTTTCACGACGCGTTCTTTAAACTATTGTGCCACGCTTGATTATGCCCTGAAATTCACGACTGCCGACTGCCTCCACCTGCGGCTGATTAGTGGCAGCATTTGTTTAAATGGGAGCCTGACATTAAAACTCATGTGTTTAAGTTCTTTTTCTGAGAATTGATGGTGTATCGTGGGACTCGCAGCTTGCTGTGTGCCACGTACGAGTACGGGAGGCATTCATTGGTTAGGTTAGAAAAGTTTTATATCGATGCCCTGTGAGGAAGCATAGCGCAGTTCTCCTTCAGCTTTAGCTCAGAATCTTCCTTCATGTAGATAAAGACGGTTTATGACTGTATTTTTTTTACAGAAAACATATATATGAAACCATATAAAACCATAGAAAACATATAAAATGAAATTAAATATACATTCCAGGTCGCGCGCTGAATCTATCAGCTGATAACTAGTTTTGATTTTCTGCCCATGTACGTGAGGTGCGACACATAATTCAGCGACGGTTTGTGCATCCAAATTGCAAAAAATACGTCAGTCTTCTCTAAAGTAGCTTACGTTCTCCCGCTCACTTTCTGCCCGCATTCTTTAAAAGTAGCGACGGCACAAGTTATTATTCCCTCGCTACTCCTACACATTCTACAAAGAAGCATGTTTAGTATCAGCTGACCCTTATTTCCATCATCATCGTAATCGGCCCAACTACGTCCATTGCTCGATAAAGGCCTCTCGCATTTTCCTTCAATTAACCCTGTCATGTGCCAGCTGCGGCCTCCTCCTCCCTGTAAACATTCTAACCTCATCCGTCCACTTGAAACATATGACGTCTCTCCTATGCTTGATTTCTCTTGGAATTTGTTCCGTCATCCCAAGCGCCCCTCGGTTATCATTATTGCAAACTGCCTGCTTTGCTCATGTCCGTTTCCTTTGATTCAACCTAGCACATAATTTACTCGCCCCCTTATTGTAGTCATCTGCGAAGCTCATAAACGAGAACTGTGCTATACAGGAGCAATTTCTGAACGACCAACTATCCGAGAAATTTGGTTTACTTTAAAAACTACACCTGAGGAATCTGCCACAAGTGTTGATAGCATACCGCGCGAAGGAAGCCCGACTATACATTCAGTTAATGTAGTTGCTGCACTGGATGGAACGTGGGAGCCGCAATCAAAAAGATGCTGCTTGAATTAAAGTGCCTGTCCCCCCCCCCCCCTCCATTTTCACGATGTTTTCGTCCTTTATTGCTTGCCACGAACGGATGTTTATGACTTCGAAGTGTGGCCCGCTTAGGGGGAAAGTAAACAAGTCACTCAGGGCCCACGTGAAATGCGCTTATGGCTCAGAAGTTGGTTGTTCGCTCCTCTCTCGAGTCGAGGATGGCCACGCACAGTAGATTGCGCGCCCGAGGGAACGCGCGCGAATTCGCGGTTCCGCACCAGCACACCCGCCGCCTTCCAATCATCACTGCCGCTAAAAAAGAAGAAAAAAAAGAGAAAAAGAGAATGAAAAAGAGCGACCGAGGCTGTTTTTGCAGGCCCGAATACGCGCCTAAATTCGAGATCCAATTGAATCTGCATAACAACGTTTCGCCCGGCGCTAATCTCACTTGCAGCGTGTCAGAGTCTCCTTCATCTGCAGTGGCGTCCGCTTTCTTCCCCAATCGAGAGCTGGGCGCCTTTACGTTTTCTCCTAAGATGCCCGTTTCGTCGAACGGCGAGCTCGGCCCGAACTGGGGCCGGCCCGAACAGCGCTCTCGTCCCAGCAGCGGCGCACAGTCTGCCGGCCCGAGTTTGTTTCAAACTAGCGGCGCGCAGCACCACCCACCCAAGAGAATGGCCCGCGCGGAGGCCTTTCTCCGAGCAGAGAAGCAAACAGAGGAGGACGCAGACTTTCGTGCGCTACGCGAGCCCCGAGCGGACGCGGGAAAAAAAAAAAAAGAAAAAAAAAAGCCTGTTTTCGAGCGCCCACAGTGCCCCGTGTGCCTCAGTGAACTGTAGCCGAGGCTTCCTTTATTTTCTCGAATAAAGAGCGCGAATAAAACGGTCACGCAGAGAATTCCAGGAGCGGCGAACGTGTTGCGTACGCCGATGTCCACGGGTGGATTCTGCTGTCTTTTTTTTCTCGTTTCACCCACTTTCGTCGAGGCTGCTTATATAGAGCAAGCCGAGTCGGTCCTCGTGACGCTTACGTAAAGCTAGGTGTTTTCTAAAGAAAAAAAAAATAAAGGCGCGATATGGCGACGCGTGGACGCGATTATATGAGCAACTTTCTTATTGGACGGACCTTCTCGATTTTTTTTTTCTCATGCCCGGTCAGTTGTACGGGACCAATTTGTGCAAGTTTTGCGTCAGTCGGGAAGCGGGCGGCTGCGCGTGCGAAGGGAGGGCGGCCGCTCAATTTCCTCTCACCGAGCATAATCTGCGTTACGCAACACGCGTGCCGCACTCGAGGCGAACGCATTAGGGCACTCTCGCGTATCAGGGCTTCGCGCCGTGGCTTCGTGACGCGAAGCAGGCGAAGACAAAAGATCGCGATTGGACGGGTCTGTCTGCCCCCGAGTCCTTATTCGTGGTGGAAGGGTGAGACTGTGCTGCACGTGGGCGTTCTGGCTAGCGCCGACTCAGCGGCCGAGTCTCTTGAAAACAAGCTGCAGATTTAATAAAACGATCAGCCAATAGTCGGCTCAGTGGCTTTCGCCTTCGGCTGCTGATCCCAAGGTCACGGGCTCCATCCGGAGGCCCTATTTCGATGGACGCGTAACACAAAAACGGCCGCGTGCTGAGCGATGTCAGCGCACGTTAACTTCATTGGTAGCCCTCCTCTACGTCCTTCCTCAAACCCCGTGCCCTCAAAGCCCGTGCATCGCTTTGGGACGTTAAATCTACAATTTGTATTTACGATATACATATTTATAATTCACAATTTATACCAGCGACATACTTCTAGCGCAACTCTGCATGTAGCCTTCCAAACGTATGCTCATGAAGCGAGTAGAATTTCGAATGCAACTGCTCCAGCAAAAAAGCAACCACCACAAGACTTGAACGAAGCCTCTGCGGTGGTTCAGTGTTTGTGATGCTTGGCTGCTGACCCGAAAGACGCAGGTTCGATCCCGGCCGCGGCAGTCGCATTGCGATGGAGGCGAAATTCTAGAGGCTTGTGTGCTGCACGATGTCAGTGCACGTTAAAGAACCCCAGGTGGTCGAAATTTCCTGAGCCCTTCACTACGGCGTACCTCATAGCCCGAGTCGCTGCGGGACGCTACACCCCATAAAACTAAAACTAAAACTATTCGACCGAAAGAGTTACGCTGTCGCGTAATAATAGTATACGCTGTCGCGTGATACGCTGTCGCGTAGTATACGCTGTCGCGTAATAATAGTGATACTACTGCGCCATTCCTTGCGCGACTGGTATAAACCCACAGCACTGGAGCCTTGGCTCTATCGCTATTTTCTGTTTCAGGTAATTAGCCACCTTTTGGAAGGTAAGAAAAAAAAAAAGTAGCTTTCTGATCCTTGCTGTTCGCACCCAAAATAACCATTTGCGTCGCGATCAGTAAATATGTCTAGGACATAGTATTTTCAGTGCCTTCCTTGCGAAGGCATTTTGTGCGGGCGTTCCTTCCCCATTGGTTTCCTCTCTTGTAAAAGAATTTGTCCGTTTCTACGGAAGAGTGCAGAGTTAATTGCAACATAAAAGTCTGGCCCCTGCCCATCGGAGTCAACGAAGGCCCATGATATTCTGGTTAATCACTGTCAATTGTTCCCTCAAACCTTGATCAGTAATTCAGATGCTTTCTGTATTCGTTAAGCTGTTTTCAAAGTATCAGAAGTGTGCACTGTGCTTCCGTTCGACTCTTGTGTATTTCTAGCGTTTTGTTTAATAATCCCCCCCCCCCCCCCCCCACTTTGCAAAAAAAAAAGTAATGCGAATACCCAGATGGTTAAATAAATGGAAATAAGATCTCCAAAGTTTTTACGAACTACATGCAACCAGCAGTGATTTAAAAGGGCTACGGATTTATTCTCAGCAGCATCTGCTACCTTGCGCGAATGGGCATCAGCTTAAAGCACCTAGGCGGGGATTCATCATATTTAGTATCTGACATGCTCCTTCAGCAGTGATTCTTCGCAGGTGACTGCTCAAGCGGTAAACAGTTTATCATAAAATGCAGGTTAATTTATGTTACGAAGAAATGTACTTATAATGATAACATGCATCGCGGTTTACTGCCTGTGCCGAGTATTATTTTTAGTAAATGCAAATCTAGCAACTCCTCCATGGAAACATAACGACAAACAAAGGCATGCGAACAACACAAGAACGCTGCTTAGAAATATCCAAGAGCGTGTGCTGAACAACGCTATGAAAGAAGGAACGGAAAGGGAGGCTTAAAAGAAAAAAAAAAGGGGGGGAAATGTTAAGTAGTGCACACACGTATCTACATTATCAGGGTTATTACGACTATTTAAAAGCGTTAGGAAAGTCACCGTTCACTGACTGAATAGCGGGCGGAATGTTTTCTGAAAGTGAAAAAAAAAGTACAAAGCGCTAACGTGTTTATATTTTTTTAAAAAAGAAGAGCAGAGAAGCTCTGACAAATTCTCCGCTATATTTCAAGGTCGAGAGCCTGCAGGGGACCGAAACAAAGAGCTGTGCCAGTCAATGTTATCGACCACCTCAGGGCTGGAGACTCTGCAGCAAGGGAGCGTGCCGCCAGCGGCAGCACAGCCCGGCCCGGCCCGGAGAGGAGCCCACCGTCGTCGGTCGACGTGGGTGGCGCTTTGCGCCATACGCCTCTGACAGCCGGGGCACAGAGCCAGCTCATCTGTTTAGGTCAAAGTTATTTACTTCGCATTTTTTATTGGCAATCTCTGTCCACTGCAGCTGCAGAAAGTGAAAGAAGAAGCGTCGGTTATAAGAAAAATAAGAACACTGCAATGAAAACTGGTCAGCGGCTGAAAAAAAAAAAAAAAAAAAAACAGTCAATTCGAGGTAGCACAGGCGACGAGACGAACCTCCGTCTTGTGAAGGAAGGATCCCTAGCCTAAAGAATTTAAAATATAACAGATTTCACGAATACTATTCTATAAAGTGTTATCCTTCACGCTGATGAATAAACTTTTGCATCTGTACTCTGGTATCATTTTGGTACCTAACAAGGCCAGTTCTGGGATGACAGCTGAATAAAGAGGTGAATTTTCGGGATTCATCCTTACGTTAATAATTAAGTTACGTCACTGCTTCCCGCTTGAAACGAGACATCAGAAAGCTCCGTTTCATTTACAAATTTATCAGTTCAAAACTATGTTCACAAGATAATACGCCTCAATACGCCCAGGCGCCAACAAACGCCACAGCACGCATGGCTGTACATTGAATGAAGAAACTTAATGCTCCTTAGGAATCGCCTGAAACTTGTAAAACTTGTGTACGTGCTGGTATCTGAACCTCGAAGCGCATGATAATTGTGATTCTCTGGGCAGGACCGTAACCCGCGGCTTCTTGTCAATTGCAGCAGTACATGCGAGCTACAGCGCGACCGCAGTCAACTGCATGCAGGTAATAGCGTTATAAGCGAGCGTCCAAGGCAGAATGCCCGTCTACGTTCGAATTTAATCTAATTAAAGGAAGCGCTGGGAAAAGGCCGAGCAAAAGAAAAAAAAAAGAAACACGAGTTCGCGTTTGTCTCTTTGCCCATCCGCAAGCTTGCGCAGTTTTTACTTTGTTAAATATGAACTGACTAGAGCCCACCTTATTGTTCCTTCGCAGCCTCCGTTCGATTTTTCCGTTGCTCTGTCCTTTGCGCATGAGGCGCGCCCGATCGCTTGTTTTTCTTCTTGTCCTTTTTGTTAAGAAGCCCCACGCAGCCGCAGCCGCCAGCTTTAATCCATCTTTGCGAGGACATGCAGGAAGTGCACGCGAGAGTGGCACACCTCGGGCGCGCCGGCTGCGACAGTCTCGACACCCCGTTGACGGAAAGCCATTGGACGCGATACCTGCCGGTCAAGCGAGAAGGAAAATGAAAGCTAAAAAATGCTTCCCGGATGGCGTTTTTTTTTTCTTCTTTTTGCTGCTCAGCCCATTTCTTCAGCGCTCCTCCATTCTTGTTTAGCTGTTTATCTCTAAGGGCCAGCGAGAGTGAGAGTTCAAACTAGAAAGAGCGCTGCAACTTTTTCTCCCCTCGTCCCCATCTGCGCGAGAGATCGCTGCGAGAAATCTGAATTTACGCGGTATTCATTGAGATTGCGAAACAATAGCTGCCCGAAGGATTCTCAACGAAAACAACGTGGCGAGCTGATGCCTAGTCGCGGGAGATGTGCGTGCGCGTGCCTTCTCAAATCGCACCTTCGCTGGAGCTATTTAAGTCACTAGCAGCGAGATGAAGACGTATCAGGGACACAGCGTACAAAGCGCAATGAAACTACGCAGCACAGAAAGAAAAGAGTAGCGTAGCAAACAGGCGCAAGAGCAGGGTGAAGTGGAGTTAAGAAAGAGCCGCCCTGTCTCCCGAGCCGGCGCTGGTTCGGCGCCAGCCTGATGCGCTCTGCGAGCCGCGGGGAGACGAATGCCGATGCGGGAACAACAGCTGCAGCTAACGGCGCCGATGACACTCGCGGGAGAGACGAGACCACGCGGCAGTGTTGTACCCCGCCCCTCGGGGCTATACACGGCCGGCTCTCCTTCGCCGCTCCGGTACCTGCTCGCGTGAGCCGCGGCTCGGGGCCTCTCAGCCCGGGGTAGAGAGGGGGAGGGCGGACGCCGCTGATTTCCGAGGAGACACGTTTCGGAAATCGCCGACGAGTCGGGCAATCAGGTTAGCTGCGAGCGCTGCGCGGCCACCGCCCGACTCAAGGCGGCCGCCGTCGGCCCACTCCCGCAGTGCCGCGTTTCACCAGGAAAATGGTGCTGCGAATAGAGTAGGACTCGCGAGTTGTGACGTTTGTTGAGCAGGCTCAGAGTAGTCTCCGGCCTGAAAGACGATTAGCGCCCGACAAGTGAAGTTTATGAATGTGCACGCTGTGAGACAACGCGCAGCGATTCACCTCGAAGAGGGATTGAAATTTGTGCATTCCTCGAGGCGCCTCTGGAAGGGTCCCTCGAGTAGCCGACCCGGGAATACACGGAGATCAGCTTCCGAATGACGCCAACAGGCCAGGAAGAAATGAATCATATTCACCAGTACACTCATATCATAATCCCCCCCCCCCCCCCCCCCCCCGGGCCTGTACACTGATCTCTATTTAGCCGTGTCTTGTTCTAGACGTGATATACCCTATCCGCAGCAAAGTTTCCTAACCTCACCCTTCTATTTGATCTTTCGCTACACGCGATTACATTTCCCTCTCATAGGTATCCCATAAAACTCCAGCGGTTATCCATTCTGCGTACCATTTACTCGTCTTATTTAAGCTAGAATGTCATCTACTTGCGTTTGTCCTTTGCAGCTCTCATCTTGTCTCTTTACGCCACAGTTGTCCTTTTCCTTTCCATTACTCTCTGAAATCTTCGTAGTCTCATTTCTAGCTATGTGACACGATATACCGATCATATGATATTTAGCCTTTGAGAAACATCGCTAAACTTGCGTCTATATGGTTCTTCTGCCGAGTGCGACCCAAAGCATTGTTAATTTTTTTTTTCATAACCCTAAGACCACACATCAGATCCGGCTCAGATGAACAATTTAGGTTTTCACTGATCTGCCCTAAACATTTGGTTCAGTATAGTTGCACTCCACCACGGATGCCAGTACCTCAATACCTAAAGTGACCAGACTTCCGAGTGCTAAGTTTTCTTCACTGAAGTCTTAAGACTGCTGTTGTGTTTTCGCTTGCCCAAGTTCTCATTTTTTCGCTCTAAATCTTTCCGTGAGTCGCATTGGCAGATAAACTAGCAACAAATCGAAGGTTGTTTCAGTCTGCTGCAGCCCCTCTGGAAAGTGATGATGATGATGAACAACAAAGGCAGCCTAAACGTTGACAGCATATGTGCACGACGTTTAACCCTAAACGCAGAGCCAAACGCGTAGACGCCGGCTGTTCGCCTGAGCGCCTGCCTCGTGCAACTGGTCACCGCGTGCTCAGCTGCGGCTTCCTCATGAGCCCGCCAGCTCAACGCGTGTACGCGCTGTCGGTTCGCTGTGCTTAGAGTTGCGGCGGGCGTGGAGGGCCCGTGCGGGGTCCATTAGCCCGGGGCCGGTCAACCGCGGAGGCGGGTCCCGGTGCGCGCCAACCGCCCTCTCTCGCGGCGGCCGAGCACGCAGCGGGCGCCGTGATGAGCGCCGGTCACGCCAGCCAAGCGCGGTTCCACCGCGAGGCCCACGGAGTCGCGCCCGCACTCGGGGAATAAGGCGGCGGTGCGCCGCCCCGGGCTACGGGCCACGGCGCCGTGGGACGCCGAGCGCTTCGGTAATTATCCGCGGCTTCTGTTAGCAGCAGGAAGCGAGTGAACGCCAATGACGACGCGGTTAAGAAACACATTGTTCTCCTGGAAAGAAAAAAAAGCGGTAACTAGAAACATCGAAGCGTCTGTATCCTTCCGTGTCTTCTTTCCATGAAATTAGAAAAGAACGTTGTCACGGGTTTCTCCACCATGCTCTCATTAAAATTAACGGCAGGCAACCACACAAGAAGTGTGAGGAAGGCGATGCACCACATACAGAGAGCAGACTCTGTCAATGTATTTACCGTTCAACGCCGTATGCGAGCAAGAGGTTAAAAGCATAGCGGAGGGAGGGTGACGAGGAAACAGAATATTAGTATCAAGTGCATCGTATCAGGAAAGCTCTAAGAACGTATCTCTGGTTGGCATCAGGTAAGATCGTGTTTTGCACATTTTACACGCGGTCGGGAAGTGGGCTCTTCACATAAGATTAACGAACTTGTGCTTAATTAAGCACAAATAACTACAGCCACCAGCCATTTCTAGTTTTTGCAGCCTGATGCTAACGTATGAAATGAAAGGCTCGCTATTTCACTCTCGCCGCTGCGAAGGGAGGAAAATAACGCTCAAGTTGACTAAAAGAAATACGCGGGACGGTTTATGGCAGACGCACACTTTAACGCAGGCGCGCACAAAATGGAAAGATTCACCAATCGACGTTTTCTGTAGCGCAACTGAAAAATGAGAGCCCCCTGGATCTACGTGAGCACAATTAAGAGACTGTTTATATCACGTGTTCATGATTTTTGCATTCTGCCTTTTCTATCAGCTCAATAACGGCTGCAAGCCTTGCACGCAGCAAGGCCCTTCGGCTTCCATCAACTTTTGCCCCTTTGTATGAACTGCAAAAGTTCTAATCTCACGATGCCTAATATATTTGAATGCGTTGCAGACTCAACGTAAGCGACCTTATCATACACCGTTCCACTTAGTACCAGAGGCAATCTTGAGCGGTCATCTGCAGCAAAAAGCGTAAGAACAGGCATTCGAAACTATAAATAAATTTATATTTATCTCTCATCGCTGAAAGAAAAAAAGTACCTTTCGGGCAAGGCAAGCCTCTTTATTTTTTGTTTCCTGCGCCGCATGGAAACATTAGATTCATATGTTTACCCGGACCTGGCCCAATACGTACAAACTGAGGCACATATCGTTGCCTTGTAACCAAATACCAATCACGCGCATGCGCGCTTAAACGTTAATTAAGAAGAACTCTGAGCTGGTATTTTTAGCTTTTGCCATCTCTTCAAATGTAATCTGGTACATACCCTCGCCCTCGCAAGAAGAAAAAAAAAAGAATCCTTGCCATAAGAATGGCGACCGACTCTCAGCTCGTGAAGGCAACAAAACATCAGCTGTTAGTCGCAATATCCACCTGTGCCCAAGTGTAAACAAAGTCTCGCCAAAGCTCGGAGCGCTTCGACAAACACGGGCTTATTTGGGCACGGCCGACCGTGACATTATCCTCAGCAAGGACGTACACCCAGCACGGGAAAATGCGTGGACGCTCCATTCTGCGAGTCTACGCGACCGGAAGGTAGCAAAAAGTATGCAGCTTTAGTAAAAAAAAAAAAAAAAAAAAAACCTCTCTGCACATTTTGCGCAACAGCGCTAGATAGCGCTGAAGCGAGGCTGAATCGGCGTCATTACTTATGCGCATATTTCAGTTGCTGCATACAGGCACGCGCTTTCGGAAGCGAGGAGACGTCGACTTTGTTTTAAATAATATCGAGGGGCGGACTGCTCGATAAACCTACGATGCTCTCTTTGGTATTTTGCTGCGGCGTTTACGGAATGAAGCGGCAAATTCAGCCTCCCATTCGGTGCACTGGAGCAGGTCTATTTCCTTCCACCGCCCAACAACAAGAATATTCCTCGCGTTTCCGAGAGTCCCGGCGCGCCTTATCAATGAGTCGGATTAACATGTCCGTACCACGTGAGACCCGCTCAAAGGTATACACGCTCCGCCGAATAAGCCCAGCAAGCCCGTCTATTTGACGCCTGTTCGCATATTTCAAGCGGAGCGCGTCGTTTCTTTTATTCGAGCTTACAACGTACGGAAGAAGACGCATTCGCCGGAAGGATCTGAAATTGCAACAGAAATAAAACAGAGCTAAAGTCGACGAGATTTTAAATGCGTGACACAGGCTCATGGGGAGCGCGAAATAGAATCCTGCATATATTGATCTACTGCAAAAGCTACTACTGCAAGGAAGAGCTTGCAGGCACCGTGATGAGCTTGCAGGCCCTCCGTGGTAAACCGACCGAAGATTTCTCCGGCTAGTCGCAGATAAGCGCATTCAACAGGAAGTTCGGGTTTGAGGCATATGCAGTGTACTCTTGTAATTTAGCCTGCGCTTTCAGTTATGCAAAGACTGAGTCTCTGCTGAATGAGTTATGCATGGGCCTATTCCCTTCCAGGCGCGTCAAATGAAGCATCGAGCCGGCGCTTCGTGATACTTGACGTGGTCCGGGTGGCTGGTTTCGCAGCTTGTCTTCGCGACGTGCACAGATTAGGGCAGTGCGGTCAATGAAAGGTCCTAAACGGCTCGAGAGTGCACGGAAAAGGTGAGAATGACATTATCCATAGACCTGTGCATAAAACGGTGAGGCGGATCAAAACGCGCAGTGTTGCGGCACGCAGAACCATGTCCTTATTGTTTTCGACTTATTGCTTTTTGGTATCAAGGTGTTGTGCGAGTGCTACGTCAGGTATGTCAGAGGGTTATGTCGCAATATTCGCTCTTACCATTTCTTAAGTGGTGCATCTTATGCGAACCTCCTGTACTCATGGTTCAAGGTGTTCTGGCTGTAAACATGCAACAAACAACCGACCTGTTCTAGCTGAAACAAGTATTTTTACAAATAGCCGCAACTTCTAACAACTATCCCGTCTTTGCTTTGAACCCGTAAAGCTCTGTGTACACTAGATCAGCAAGGAGAGGTCATTCATTCTGCTGCTTAATGAACTGAAATTGTTTTATTAGCATTCAATTATTGATCTTAAGATATTGAAAGGGCAGTTTTGAAATGGTCGCGGTGGCCGTCTTGAAGCAGGGCCACCGTGTCGTGCGACCTGGCAAAATGACACTTTTTTATTCCTTATTATGCTCAGGCAATGAAAATGTCGAATCAAGATTCTGAGCTCCCAGTGCTTCGTCGTTACTGGCCCCTGGAACGCACTACTGCAAGGAACTAATAATTACGAAAAAAATGTCATCAGCGAAAAAATAAAATCAACAAACACCACTAATTTCTGAATGCCTAAAAGCGGTAAAACTGCACGGATTTCCATTAAAATTCACATCATTCCTTACTGTTGCAGCAGAATCCACATCGAAATTTTAGATTTTATGGCTTAAGAGATTAGCTTTCGCACCAAGCGCTCTTTAAGCACGCATTCTGCGCATTCAGCGACTGGTATTTTTACTTTAATATCATTAACGCGTTGAGAAATGCGGATTGTGCTACACTTTAAGGTTTTGATACGCTTTTTGGCGCCATAAACGGCGGAAACGAAAACTAGTAACATTTTTACAGCCTCTGTTGTACATGATACACCTGGCATGGTCTGGTTAAAAGAACCAGTCGTCCTCGAGGTGTTTCTAGAAAGTTGCGCCGCTCCGTTCCGATCTGCAGGCTGGATGCACGAATGGGGCCAGAAAATACTGTGTTTGCGACGGGGCAATCGTCGTCGTCTTATGTTTGCTCCACGGCTGTCACGCCTCAGGCCTCGACAAGTAACTCACCATGCTGGGCATTTCCGCTTTCGAAAGCGGATGGACCGTCCATGGATAGCCGCTGGCTGGCCTCCAGCGAAACGATGCGTCGGCACTGGCGTAATAACTCGTCTGTCTAGGGCAGAGACAAGAATCGGACGATTCTACGTCGGAAGATCATAATTATCAAGCACCACATGAAAAGCGCTTCCGACGTCCTTTTTGCTCGCAGCATCGGTACAGGAGCGAAGAAAGGCAAGAAACTGCCCGTAAATATTTTAGGAACGATTGGCCTCTTCAAAACTGTGTTAACTGCGTTAGCCTGTCCTGGCAAACCCATCCATAACTTCCATTCCAACATAGACCTATAAAGTCAGCAATGAACGAGGTACTAAAAAAGGCTGTAGTCAATTAACAAACAGATTACGGCTGTTCCTGCTTCCTTTAATGTCCACCGAGATAAGCAGAGTCACAGTAAAGATTGGATTCTCTTACAGCAGGCGCGATCCGTTTTTGGAAAATCTGTTTTGATAAAAAAAAATACCACCCGGTTTGTGCGACAGGTCCGTTCTCTACAATACCGTAACGTGCTACCGCATCTTAGGACTCATAGACGGCCCATAAAGAGGTCACATCTGAGATCCGCCTAAGGCAGCCGCCGTAGAAGCGTGAAAAATTGCAGGAGGGACTTTGGGCGCGACTGCTGAGGCGCAACCATGCAGCCTCGGAAAACGACGCGCGTGAAGTCTTTCGTTTCCGGCGCTCAGTGCGCCTTCTCGAATACCGAAGACCCGGCGGAGGCTATATCAGCGGACGGGCGAGCGTGGCACATATCGATTCCACTCCTCGCGCCGCAAAATAATAGGGTACAGACGGAAAGAAGAGCCAGCGCGCTGTATACGCAACAGTTTCCGCCTCAATCACCGGCCGCCGCATACGCGGCAGATAGCCTCGAGTAGGGCGGACGCGCCGCATAAAAGGAGGCGCGCCGTACATGGCCCATCGGAGACCCTTTCGCCCCAAAGTGTCATAAACTGCGCGCTAATATCTGGGCGGCGCAGTGGCCGCCCCTGCAAGTACCGGCAAGAAAAGCGCCGCTAGCCAAAGTGCGGGCGCACCGCAGGTTGCGTGCGTAGGCGACAGCAATCAGAAAAAAAAAATGGGGGTAAAAATAATGCGCGACCGGGCGGTGGGACCATGCCTGCAGGCCGCGACATAAACGAGTTCGCCCCCCCTCGACAGATCTGTTGGCCGACGCGCGCAAAGATCGGTCGGCACATAATCGATAGGGGGCGATGTCCAAGTGGATCCTGCGGCCAGCTGAGAGGACAGCGGCCAGGATGGCTCTCTCGAGGCCTAGGCTTATCCTGGCCCGCCCGGCTGTCCGGATCCGAGACGCCCTCTGAGCCTGCAACCGGCGCGGCACACGGCCGTGCAGCGAGGGCCGCTGCAGGTTTCATTTCCTGGGTTTTGACAGCGCGGAATGGAGAGGACGGCGGCCGTTCATCTCGGGTGGGTTAAACGCCTGGAATTAAGCATGACGCGCTCGACGAGACGCTGAGCTGCCTTGAAGTTCAAGAGGCTCCAGACGGCTTTTGACATATCTTAAGGCGCTTCTTAATCTGCCTGATTAGTCAGGATAAGACAAGTTTTAGAGACTCGTGTCATCAGGCTCCCCTTTCAGCCGGCTGCTCTTTAAGATGCTTCTTTATCCTTTAAATATACAAACTGCAGTGAGAAAGGCCCGAAAAGAAGACACGATGTCTGCGCAGCATAGAGTCCGCAGAACATGTTCCTCTTTTTCCCGCGAACTGCTAAGAACTTCTTCTCCATCAGATGGGTGAATTCATGGGAATTTAAATTTTGGTGCGCCAGTGTCAAGCTGTTTGAGTCCTTTCTCTGAAGCTGAAAGCTTCGCCAGCGTGCCATCATTTAACTTGGCTTGAACAGGGCAGCTCTAATGGAACCCAGCAGAATGGTTAAAAAAAAAAAAGATGATTGAAATGCTAATAATATTCAAAAGACTGATCGACTGATCACTAACTGATATAAACTGATCTTGACTGACTGATTAACTGATCGACTGATCGATCGATCGATCGATTGATTGATTGATTGGTGTGCTTGTAGCGTAATATCACGATGGAAAGAAACGCGAACAGAGCGGAGCATAGGCGCTCCGCTGTTCGCATTTCTTTTAAACACGCTTTTACTTCGGTGGTAGCAAAAAGATGCTAGAGTTGTCCATGATGTATCCTAGGACGACTCTAACGTCTTTTCCCTACCACCCAGGTAAATGCGCCATCAAAAGAAATGCGAACAGCAGAGCACGTAGGCGCCGCGTTGTTCGCGTTTCTTTCCATCGTGATGCAGATAAGCAGCCTGCACATAACTTTCACGTATTGGTCCCAGGCGTGCGTAATGCCAACAGGCTTCCCGTGCTGACAATTCCACTTTCTAAAACCGGAACACGCGCTATCTCTTCACACGGCGTACTACGCGATCGGAGCGACTCGGAGGGCCGTGGTATACCCTCCAAAACAATCTCCGCTCTACCACTGCTGAACGACAGTGGAAACCGGTGAAACTACGCCCCCTTCGCTCCACTGACTTACGCTCATGCACCCGCGAGTTTTGGCACGTGCCCGCCTGATTGCTTAGGCAGGCAGGTTGGCGCGCATAACGGCGCGTATACATAACGCAGGCGCAGGTTTTGGGCGCAAAAGCGGAACCGAGCGCGCGGGGCGCCCAGATCTTACGTCCAGATAGATGGGCGCACGCGCGCGGCATTGTTCATCCGTCAGGCGCACACGCACCTTTCCCGGCGGCGGCGTTCAATTACTGGGCGCAAGATTCGGCCAGTGGACAGACATCAATCAGAGGGGCGCCTCGGACGGCGTGGCGCCACTACATCCGGCCCGGTGTCGGGCCCGAGTCGGCGAAACCATTTGTTACGAGGATCAACGGCATCAACGCATCCGCGCGGTAATTAAGCCAGACGGCGCGAGCACTTCCGGTCCTCGACAAGGACGCGCCGCCGGATGCAGTCCGCTCAGCGCTGGGACAACAATCAGCGCTGCAGGGCCGCCGGCTAATGGAGCTGAGTCGGCGGACACGCCTAAATCAATATCCGGCCCCCCGCGTCGCCAAGGAGAACGGGCCGTCCGTTCGACACACGTCTACTCCACTCCAGAGGCTCCTTCCAAGAGCGCCACTCTGCTTGGAAGACGCTTGCGCTAATTGCGCCTGCGGGTTCTGGCCCGTTTACCTGGGCCGCGCAGCACGCAGCAGCGGGGAAGGAACACGCGGGACTCGCACACAGCGTACGTGCGCTGGCTCAGTCTTCGGTCCCGATTCGTGCAGGGAGGCTTCAATTTGTGGCTATCATAGAGGGGAAAAAAATATTTTTTCCAGACTTTTCGTCGCCTACAGGCGCGAGGAAATCACGACAGCTGTGCAGCGACCTCCATGACTGCCCTCTCTCAAGCCATGATAGCCAAACCATGACAGGCAGAGAGAGAGGCGCCAACTAATAACGAAATAAATTTAAGTAGCCCAAGTTTTGTCAGAACAGCCCCTAAAAGTTGCAACGGGGATTTGAGTAGCTGCGGTAATTCTTAACTGATGTGGCTGCCATGTGACACGTGGGAAAGAGAAAAATCTGCGAATAAGAAATGTGACCGGAATAGGATGATCGACATTTTGAAGGTCGCTAAGCACTTGGATCCTTTTTCTAGGTGAGAAATACACCCCTGTGACGTGAAGTGGCAAGAATATCGCTTAGGAAATGAGGAAGTATTCAAATGTAGTAGTTGGAAATCATACGCACTTTTTTATGGGAAAGGGGGGGGGGGGGGGGGGCACATCTTTTCTACGTGGTTGTATGGTTAAATATATCGATCACCCAATCTGCAGATGATTACACCAGAAAACGTTCCAATACAGATGACTAGAATAGGAGAGAGTTTCGTACACGATGGCCTCGCAAGAACCCATGATATTTTTTTATGACCCTAATAAGTCTTTTTCAGGCGCCATCATCCCTAAGGAACTCACCATATGCCGAAGTCCATCCTTTCTCAATGACTCAGTGGCAGCACAATGATACAATGGCAGCATTATATTTTGCGCTCTAGAATAACTGAGCGCACTCTAAATAACTGGTTGAGTTGAGCCATTGATTATAAAAATAATAAACACTGGAGAAGTTACGAACGGTCAGATCTCCTATCTTGCGGCAAGGCATCTTTCCGCCCGTTATTCGATAAGCCAGCTTGGCTACTGATTTATTATAAAACAGGATGGCCCGCATATATTATTTAGATTTTCAACTGAAGATACATAAAAATCATATCGTTAATGGTTTAACTTCCGGTATGCAAATTAAACTGTTTGCAGACGGTTGTATTTTCTATAGAGATGTAATTTGTCCGAATGATCAGATTGTCCTTAACATCACAAACTGGAAATAAAACATCCCCTCTGTTTCTTGGTTTTGGTGACTGTTAGCTTCCGTCATGTAAGTGTATGTATCTATTGCCAGGTGGCGCTCAGGGTGAAAGACGACGCTGGTGGCGCTTGGATTGAAGGTCGTTGAAGGTCGCCGGCTCCCCTCCTGAATGACGTGCTGCCAAGCTGTCGTGGTCTATTTCTTGTCCTCAACACCGTGACCACATACATATATATATATATATATATATATATATATATATATATATATATATATATATATATATATACGTTATTTGGGACGTTAAACCCCAATAAACCAAACCTAGATTTTTTATTTCAGAAGCTGCGAAAGCTACGTCTAGCATTTCGCCTAACTCTAGCAGTTCGCCTGCACAGAAATTTGAACCCTGTGGCCGGGATCGAACCAGCGCCTTTCGGGTCAGCAGCCGAGCGCCGTAACCACTGAGCCACCGCGGCAGGTGCTCGTTAAGTTGGCTTTCCCGCGTTGGAAGTTGCTAAATTGGCTTCGCTGCACGTGGTATCGTCACGGGAATAACGTCAGCATCTTCTACGTCCTAAAATAAGTAAACTGCGGCTGCATTTGATTCCAGGAACACCCATTTTATCAATATATAACGAGGGGAAAGCCAACTTGAAGAGATTTCAAAAGCTTTATTATTTTTTTTTTCACTTTCATTACGTTGAAGCATGATGGCTCTGAAATTAAAAAAAAAAATAACGGTGCTCGCCGTCGATTTTGACGTGCTTCAATTTCTCATTATAGCCTTGAGCTTTAAAACTAAAAATAAGAAAGATCATCAGTTAATTTCGGTTAATTATTAGTATTTTTACTCCACTTTATCACATAAATAATGGCCCTTCGCAAAAAATAAGATCACTGACAACGCATCGAAGTATCTTTCACGGCTTTTTAAAGAAAAACCTGCATTAGGTAATTTGAAACAACCTGCGTATAAATGACACCTGACAACTGTATTTTACTACAACGTAGCGGAACAGAAGACACGTAGAAGAATTTGCCTTCCTGACAGTACCGTGAGCCGTCAAGTCACTTGGCGTGGCATTCACGCATTGAACGGCCCCAATGGCGGGGCTTAACGTATAGGAAGTGATTTACGAAGTATATAAATGCTGAGCTGGCGTGGTGCTGGCCTCAATATCAATGCAAAGGGCTGCGAACAGGATTAAATGTCACACGCAGGGTTTACGGTATGCACATCGGAGACTACCAGGTTCCGCTTTTGTCAGAGGCGACTTCTTAGGGCTCAGCCATGCTTTCCTACTCAAGCTAGACAAAGAGACGTGCGCACGTGCCCAGGCTGTACAATGAACAGCAAGCAGGCAATAACGCAGGCGATTCTGCTTACAGAGTGCGCAGGTGCGTAAAGCCTGCCTAGTTCGCCCGTATACACGGTATTCGGAGTCCGACGCGAGGGCCTCGGATAAAACAAAAAGGAACAAACACGGAAGGAAGAAGGGAGACACGCAGGCGAGCGCGCATGCCCGGCTCGCAGCGGCGGTGTTCTCGCGTGCCTGCTTCGCTCGCGGCGCTTTGCATCTCGGGGCGCACCGCGACGTGCCGCGCCCGCCGAGGCGCACTCGGGAGGCGCACTCGAGCAGCCCCCCTCGTCACGCTGTTTGCGCATCCTTCTGGCACGCGAGTCCGACGGCCGGCCCTGGAAGGACGCGGCAGCGCGCGCTCAAATATTGGACGTGCCGGGCAGCGGCGCGGCGGCCACTTATCGCGCGCCGGACCACCCGCGCGGAGCCCTCGGGACACGGGCGAGGCCCGGCACGCCGGCGGCTCGTCGCGGGTTCTTCTCCGTCGATAGGCTCGCGGGAACCCCCCTGACAGGTTGGCGGAAGACGCGCGACAGCGACACGACACGGACGATGCGGAGGCGAGGGTCCCGCTGACGAGACCCGTCTCTTCATTTCTTTCTTTTATGCAGCTTTCCATCTTCAGCCGTGGAGCGTCGCTGTGGGACACAGGGGAGCGGGCGTGTTATCAAGTTCGGCGCTTACATGCGCTTGCCCAGCGGCTCTTTAGTGCATTGTGGGAAAAAATGGGGCCCCTCGACGATGACGCGTCGAGGTGAGCGCTTTTCGTTTCTTGACAGCTAAGACGAACCTGCGCGTCAACTTTTATTGCTGCCAAGAATGAAAAACAAAAAGATGGTCTCGACTTCAAAGATATAACCTTGTCGATTTCTGTGACGACCAAAGCAGGCTGCGCGCCGTTTACTACAGTAAAGGGTGGCTAGGATGTGCTGAGCGCAAAGACAAGTTATCGCTGACAATTTTCGCTAAGAAAAATGTGGTTTAATTAACTCTTTGGAAATAATCGGCGGCGAAGCGTACTGTACCATTTTGTTCGGTACTGCTGCACTTTAGATCAAAGGGAAATGTTTCTGAGCGCGCAGGAACTTTTCCCGCTGAGACTGAGGGAAGTGAATACCACGGAACCCAGCAATCTTGTCACTAAAGTGACAGAGTGACGTCTCAGGTATTTAACTTCATGAAAACGATGCAGTCTAACAAGAGCAATACGCCGTCACTGTGACCCAAAATGCGGTCAGGGGTGCGGAAAAATTAAAGAAGGGCAGCTGGCTTGCATCTCGTATAATGCATTATTACCTTTGTGAAGTTGTACAGGCACCCACAAAAGTTTTCGGAACGCCGAAATCACGAAAATCATCAATTTCCTCGCTGTTTAGAAGCGCAACCAGGCACTGACGGGTGCATGCCACACACTTCACTTCCTGGCTGCATGCCTAGGCTGCCCAATAATTAGCCTTCGTTGCAATTTTCGCGCCCCGAAAACTTTTGTGGGCACCTGTACAAAGAAAAAAAGCGTTTTTGCTCACGATTTCAGGCCCATCGGGCAACAGCGCGCTCTGTTTCGGTGTGTGGCAGACGCCGCGGGAAAAGGGCGCGCGAGAAATTGACGTGAGTGGCTAAGAAGGTGGACGACCGGATCGAGCGATGTGATCCAGCGCACACTCTGCTGATGAAAACGTACAGAAAGCGCGCAACAAACAGAACACAGAATACTGCCTCAGGAAGGGAGTGCAGCCCGACGTTCACCCTTGCATGTCAGCAAAAACCGTTCTGTCAAAATGACGCACTCAAGACGCAGGCCGAGCTGAAGGAGCACAGTATACGTAGACCGGAAGCCGTCAGCTCTACGTTGGCGTCCGATGATCAGCGCGAGAATCGCTCGACACAAGAGATTTTTTTTTTCTTTTTTGCACGTCGGGACGCTCGTTACTGCGGTTCCTCAGCGCCGTAATAACATTTCCGCCAGTGTCTACCGGTCTGCGTACAGGAACCTCCAAAATGAAACTGAAACTTTTTAAACTGAAGGAACCTCTACATCCGAAGACAGGGATTCGACCTTGGCCTTCCGTCCTCGGATTGAGGGCACGAACTGCAGTTGCAAAGAACCAAGAGCGGGCTACTTTATTTTGTTGCGAAAGCAACACTACGCTAGTCGCCGAGCCACTTCGCGGAGCTCTAGAAAGGCCAAGCTGCGTATGCGCGAGGAGCGGATGACGTCACACGGCGCACAGCTGGCGCCCCGGGGCCGCCGCGCGCTCTCCATCGCCTCGCCCACAGTCTCCCCCCCTCTCTCTCTCTAACTCTCTGATGCGCAGTAGTGATTGCGCATCGCCATCTGCGTGGTTTGTGGTGTATAGAAAATTTGCAGTGGCTTAGCTCTGCTATGCCAGGATATACGTAGCGTGAGATGAGGGCGAGATGTCCACATCTCGGTGGACACCTGAACCAGAGAGAAGGCGCATAACTGACATCTTGGAACAGTGGACACCTCAACTATGCTTTAAGCTAAGTGGCGATAGTGACAGGCGTGCTGTATGCGTTGGCATTGACAACGTTGTGCCAGAAACGCGGCGCTGAAGCCATAGGCCGTCGGCGTTCATTGTGTTCACTGGTTGGCATTGACCACGTTTTATACTCCGATCATTTTAAGGAAAGGAAGGCGAAAGCGCGCGGCGAGGCACGCCAGCTGTGCGTAGTGACGTCACTTGCTCCTCGCGCATGCGCAGTATGGTCGTGCAAGAGCACGCGAAACGGCCAGACTGTGGGCAATGTATGGCTACGCGCAGATGTTGCTTTCGCAATCTTCTAGGCTTACCCAGAGCTAAACATCTACCAATTGTTTTAGCCCGTGTGCGAGAAAGGCACGTTCAAGAACACATGTTTCGCGATGTATGCGCTAAGAGAGGGACGTCAAAATTATGTACACAGTCAGAAATCACCTGACTTCGCGTAATTTATCGGGCAGAATTTGAACTTAAAACAGTTTTGTCCGCTACCGTCTTCAACTGCACATTTTCTCTCAAAGCAGGCGTGCACGGTACCACTTTTGTCACGAAGGCCTGGGCAGATGCTGATCTGACCAGCAGTCGACTACCGGGAAGCGCTGTGCCCGGGCCATCCTATAGGCGAACTCTGCTAGCTTAGTCCACTGCAGAGCGGTGATCGCACTCTCCTGTACCCCCAAAATTTCTCACTCACTGCATACAGCGTGACCAATAGCCGCGGAAACCACGCCGAAAGAAAAAAAAAGAATTCTGTTGGTTTAGACCCGGTTAAACCTAGCAAGACGCAATAACTTCACATGTTAACCTTGGCAAATCTCTTTATTCAGCAAAACTGAAAACTCAAACTGAAAGCACGGTAACCTTGGCTTTACATGGTCTAGTAAAGCTATCGCTTCAAAATACGTAAAAGTGATCAAGAAAATAAGCACACAATATGCCGTCATGAATGCTTTGGGTTTTATCCGCCGATCCAACCGTTCTCCTCGTTAGTATAGTGGTTAGTATCCCCGCCTGTCACGCGGGAGACCGGGGTTCGATTCCCCGACGGGTAGCTTCTTTTTAAAAAACGATGTCCGCTTGTTGACCTCTTGCTGAGTTCTTGTAAAGTATATGTAACATTTTAATGAAAACTGAAATTTCATTGAGCTCGTTGATCAAGATGTCAGAACATTCTTTACTGGTGTGATTCGAAAAGAGGCCTACGAATCAACTGATCCTGAGATAATTTTCCTCGGCAATAATTCCTCTAGAGCTTAATTCTCATGCAACGTACAATAACACGCTGGTCAGCAGTTTTACAGATAGAACATTTCAGAAATACTTATTAAACATTGATATGAAGCCTTAAAACATTGCTGCAACGCGAGAAAAAAAAAAGTATTTCAAGCATCGATTTCAAGAACTGCATTGTACTTCTTTTTTCGCTCCTCGTGCTAAGGACTCATTTCAGTTAACATCACACTGCAATTAAACTTCTTCGTTAATGCCAACCAGAGACTGTGTCAATGGTGCCAACATTATTTTCGAAATCTTTCGCTATTAACAACCTACCACTAATACTAGGTGGTGTACCCTTCGTATGCAGTATATAAGCATGAGAACTTGGTCTCGAGGCAGGAGAATGGATGGGTGTAGCGTGTAACGTCCTCGTGTAATGTGTTTTCGTGTAGCGTGTAACGGGTGTAGAGTTTTCGTACCAGGATGTACTGAGTTGGATCAATTAAATTTAAAATGAATCACGGCGGCTAATTTCGCATGTAAACTCAAAAACTCGGGGCCCTTCTTAACAACATTCTTAAAGAAAATGCGAGAGCATTTGGAAGCTGGCCCACTCTAAAAATTTCAAAGGACCTCCAAAATTTTGGAAATAGGCCCACTGCAGAAAGTGGATTAGCGTGGGTTGGTGTGGCGATTAATGTAGATTATTGGGAGGATTAAGGTTCGTTATTTGGGATTAGTGGGAGAATTTCATTTCATTTCATTTATTTATTTTACCCTCAGGGCTTTCGCATTACAGAGGGGGGTGTATTAGGTGTATTACACTCCCACATGATAATGAAAGGTACTCGAACATTCTCCCTGAGATTTTCAAATTTGGCAGTGCTGGTGACGTCATGACCCACTAACCCAATCAAGGAATTTCGTTATGGAGAAAGAGCATGTTTTTGGATGACGACATCCTAATTGCTACCGCACTAAAATAGCCAATTAGGAATCAATTTGTTCCCATTAGGCTCTGTTGTGCTAAGTCAATAGCTTCTTGATGTAAACGCAAAAGACATTTTTGTGAGAGTTAACACGCATGTGTATGTGTGTATGTGTAATATGTGTATATGCGTGTTCGCACACGCGCGCGCGCGCGTAAGCATAAAAACATCTTGTTGAACTCGAAATGGCAGTGCAATAGCAAGAAAATGTTTTATGATCTGGCAACGATACGACTCAGCGTGGTAATAAAGGTCTTCAATAGAAATACGACACGGCCCGAAGAAGCGAGAGAGATAGAGAGTTAGCATGCTAGTTGAGCCGGAGACATCGGCCCGAGATGGTCCGCTCCATGAATTGGCACACTTTTACTTTTTAGACATTTCTGCAAAGCGATCTGAAGTAAGCTGTGTACGTGCAGTGTTCTCCACTTACTATTTTTTTTTCTTATTACACAAGGCGCCCACATAAACACCTCATCAGGACATGTTTTGATGCCTTGATACGCTTTCACGACCTCAACAAATTTGAAAAAACAAAAAAACAAAAAAAAAAACAAAAAATATCCAGTGCCCCTTAAAGCGAGCGAGAGGTGAGGACGCGTTGCCGCTATGTAAGACAGTGTCTGACGTCTTTAATGTGTAACGACAAGACGTACGCCATTTTTTTTCTTTTTTTTTTTCTGCCGACCTGAAACGCCGACGCGAGCCCGTAATGGTTTGTGCCGCAGCCAGTTAGCACCGCAAACGACATGCGCCCACCCACTCAAGAACGCGTTTGAGAGATGACCCTTTCTGGACTTCTTTCAATGCGCCGACCCATTCATTTTTGGAACTTAATAAGCGCGAGCCTTCCCGCCTTAGCGCGGCTGCCCGAAGTAAAGCTAGAGAAATAAATCTCATTCCGCACCGAGCGAAGTTCGTGAAAGGTGCGCGCAGTTCTTCCGCTCTCGTTCGAGGAAACTTGAGATTAATGACCATAACAAAATCGAGCTAATGTACTCCCTCAGTAACGGAACCTGTTATGAGCTTTCCTGCTGGGCCCCGTGCAACATTTTTCATCGGGTCGATTCGCATCTGAGAAGGTCCCTGGGAACTGAACGGTGCGGATTCTGGATTGATTCAGCGGAGTTCACTCTCACGAAGGAAGCTGTTCTGACAGGTTTGGACAAAATAGCATTACTTTTGATCAATGATGATCGCAGTGAGCTCTTGCTTCGAGTTCAGCCAAGCTCAAAGTGACGAAAATCAGGTCACTTGGAAGCAACGGGAACGACTGCGTTGCCAAAGGCACACTTACCGGAAAGGCGTAGCTTTTTGGTAGTGGCTCTGTTCAAATGGCTTTTTGTGCAACGGACGCGTTTTTAAAAAGCGCATATAGACAAGTACGGGCTCACTAGAGCGGCTGATGTGAGGGGCCCTGCGGGATGGCGTTGCACTTTACACCAGCTCACATGCACAAGTGGCGTCATCAGTGGACGGAATGCGATGCTGCAATATAATGCCCTAACGAGCGAGAATATGGACTCTTATGAAGGCAGACTGTGCCATTGGGTGGAAATTTTGAGTGCCACATTTGTGCGCCAAGGTACGATTCCGAGAACCCCACACTGACCCCAGTCTCTGCAGGCGGCATCACCTCACTAACCCGTATGCGGAAAACGGGCCGGAACACGGTTCAGCAAAAACTAGCCTGCGTGGACCATTCATTGTCTGTGAGTTCTCTTGCGCATGGCGGTCGTGACCTGAGGGTGCAAGAGTGTGTGCCAATCAACATGAAATAAGCTGGCCAATCACGGAATGCAGCTGTTTGAGAGCAGCTTGGCGCATCTTCTTGTTTTCTCTTTTCATGTACACCTCATACTTTTTTTGTCCGATAGGATGGAATCCTCAACGGAGCAAAAACACGGCTCCGCCCGGTGTCATCCGGAAAAATTCAAATTGGCTTGCGGGCAGTGACGTGACTAGTGACGTCATCATTGAGTCACCAGAGCGGAGAGATTCCACTGGCCGGATAGACGTGACGTCACCAAGCCTCCACCTGCCAACCATGGCATGTGGTGTACGGTAAGAGCCGAGGAAGAGCACCTCGGGTCTCACAAGCCCCACTAGTTACTTGCGGTAAAGAGCATCAACAGCTTCGAAACTATCGCATTACCAACACATAATGAAATTAGGTATCCCTGGGTGTTTTTTGTTTTCGTTTTACATAATTCAACATTACACCTCTCCTGTCGAGTTAGGATGCTCTTCTTTTTACTTCCTAGGCCTTCCTAGTGTACACCAAATTCTCTCCTCTGGAATTCGCAAGGTCGTACAACAATACAGCAGCTTTATGTGCACTTTTTTTCCTTATAAGCGAGAGCTACCCAAACAACAACAGCTATGAAAACCAAAGATTAGCTTTTATTTCTTTTTTCGGAACGCTGAAAATGTTGACTTGTTGAGAAGGCATCTTTTCTGCCCAGCTTCAGTTGGCTTTTGTAGGCTTTATTCGCTGCACTTTCAGCGGGCGCTGTTGGAACAACTTCCTCCTTCGCGGACAGCCGAATTTGATGTCGATGGGGTCGTTCTGTAAGCCAAACTCGTCTTCGGCACATTACGGCCGCAGTAGCTGTTCCGCCATAAAAGCCCAGTTTGCTATTTCGGCAAAAAAAAAAAAGTCAGGGGGTAGAGAGAAACAGGAGGAGGCTGCAAAGCTCTAAATGGCAACTAGCCACTTTTAACTTTGATGTGCGGCACGCACAGTGCGGCGGAACGGGGCCCTTGCCGGCGAGTGGCTGAGCAGTTTCAGTTGTCGGCGGGCGCTGTTCAACTTGTTTGCGCCTGGCCCACCCACACGTCGCCGATTCCAAGGAGAGCTGCATGGTGACGGCAACAGTGGAGCACTAAGGGCAAACAAAAAAGAAATCCGTAGGGGAAGACGCAGAACGGCTGGGGTGCCTGCAAGTGGCAAGCGAGAGTTTATATACATATATATACACACACACATTTTATTTTCCGTCGCTGCCGTCACTTTAACGGCTTGCACTTGTCTCTTGGTTGGCGGCGCGCAGTTTGTTTACGATGTCGTTCCACGCCACGGAAACTTCGAAACAAGAGCGCTGGTGCGCGCCGCCGTGGACTGCCACCAACAGCGCGCTCGCGTTGCGAGAAAAGCGCGTCGAGTTGGCAGCCCTCGGCCCGAAATCCTGCAGTCACTTACGCCACTCTTGGCGCCCAGGACACGGCGCGGCAGAATCGCTACCCGACCTCAACACCCCCCTCCCCACCCCTTTCGCCCGCCAATGAAAGAAGAAGGATCAAACAAGCTATAGACTGGAGACACGGGGAGGAAGTGGTGCCGAGCTCGTATCGACCTCCGAGAGAGAAACCCTTGAGCCCACCGGGTTTTTCCCTGTTCTGGTCCCTGGCTTCGCGCAGCGTTCCCCGCTATTCATTCTGGCGCGACAGACTTTGGAGCTGACGAAAGGCGTCACTCGACCTGCGCGCGACCGGCTCCCATGCCCCCCCCCCCCCCCCCCCCCTCAATCCACCTTTTTTTCGCCTCCTCGGTGTTTGCCTCCCTAGTCAGAGCAGCGTGTGCAGCCGCACTACGCGCGCGCCTACCGACGGCGGACAAACAGCTGGCGCGGACGCGGCGCTGTGGTGTTCCGCGCTGGGGAACCGAATGCGCTTCCGACTCGACGCGAGACCTCGGCGCGCCTTCGTTCTCCTCGCCCACCACTCCGAGAGCGCACGCCGCGTAAAAGCAAGCTCAGCGCCGCGATAAGCCACCGCGCGCTTGCCAGGAATCAAGGCCCCGGCGCGCCTACGCGCTCGCGCGCGAAATAAAGAAGCATTGCGCCGTAACACAAACATTGCATGCGGTCGTTGGTAGGGTGCGCGCAACCGTTGGCGCCAGAAAACACCGACGGCGAGAGCGCTGTGAGTGTGCTGCTGGGCTTCGCGTGTCCCCGCCCAGTGTGGGTCAGAGCGCCCGGCCCTGCTCGAAAGACCACTCGACGTCGCGAATCGCTGCGCATTCGGAAAAGTGCCCGGTGCTGCAACAATTACGCGCTAGCACACGTCCAGCCAGACGAGCTTGCCTCGAGAAAAGCAAAATGAAAAGTTCTGCCATACACTCGCTAGATTGGATTTGCTTTGCTTTCTACTTAACTGGGCTCTTGACGAGGTTTGTTTGTATCTAGCGATGACGATCATTGATATCGGCGCTCACTACCTCTTCGAAGCTAAGGGACTATTCGTAAATTATTTGTAACAACAGGAGGTGCCGAGCTTCTTTTGGAAACTGCAAATAACTGTTCGCCTTATCATCGAAACAGGCTTCGCCAGCCTCGCAGTTCATGAGCTCCCGCGAGGCAATTTCTTCTAAGCGTTGAATTATCCATTAGTGAAGCATCGCGCTGCCGTCATCTGGGCCTCCGGTTTCTTCATTTGGTAGAGCGACTGTTCCGGCATTTCAGTGGTCTCAGGTTGGGAACACAAGAAAATAATCTTTGTTTTTCTCGGCTGAGAAGTTCGCTTCTGAATTATTAAGCTGGTAGCTTTTGCAGGATTGGAGCGGCGTTTACACGGACGGAGAATGTCGCACAGGCTGTTTACAGCCTTTATAACTTGGTATTATGAGCTTGACAATTTCTCCTAATGCTCTTCAATCAGGTTTTCGTTTGATAAACAGAGTGTACATTGCATCAATTGTACTACCTTGTTTACGTTTCGTTACTATTTGTACGAGATTTCCCTCACACTCTAGTTTTGGGACATCTTCCTGAATATACAGTATGCAGCAGGATGTCCCAATGCTAAGCAATGCTAACTCGCGAATGAACCAGATTGATTTACTGATTGGTTGGCTGATTTACTGACTGGAAAAAAGAACCAATATTTATAGTGTACATGGCTAAAATTCACTTCATTCGCATGAGACAGCGTGTGAAAGAAATCTTGATAGGAAGTTTGCGTTGTTAGTCAATACAGGATATATCCAACTCGAAAGGGATCGAGAAATAGTTCGATATATCGATAATTCGATATATAAAAAATGGCTTTACATAAGCTTATCTATAAATGAGAAGCAAGAATACAATGCACCCACGCTAATGACGCACTTCTTGCACCGACGAGCTGCCCGTACTCGTTGTGGCATCGCATCGCTCGCTGGGCATTGCTAGGCTTAACCTGCTTCGCATTGAAGCCGCAGCGAACGGTGCTAAGGTACTAACGACTTCCTATTACTACACTATAAATGGAATAATATCATTAACATTAAACTACAGTAGGTTTTCGCAGCGCCTTCGGTAGTGAAACGGAAGAAGGACGCCATGCGAGGGCCGCCGCTAGGCTTTAGTTTAGTTGGCTTCACCGCACGGCAGCGATGTGCCATAGAAAATGAGTAAAAGAGATCGAAGGCCACCCTAAAGCACCTCATCACGCGGTTTCACTGCGCTAGTGCTGCCAGCAGGTGCCCGAGGCTGCGCAACAGACCGGTCTCCGCGCAAAGGTGATCGAATAGCACCGCTAGGAGCAACTGCACTCACTTCAAAGGGCGCGAACGCCCCTTCGAGATATCGAATATTCTGGTGAAGATGATTTTGATTAACGAGAACAGTTGTGCTATACCTGTGCAAGAGATCTTCAAGGAGATGGTGTGACTGTTCGATGTAAAAAATAATTCGATATATCTGCGCTCGACTGTAGTGTAGAAAAGCTCCTCCCCATCTCACTTTTTTTTTGTTTTTGCATTATGTACTCATTTTCTTTCAGGACCGACAGGTGCAGTAGTTTGCTTCCAGCTTGCCATTGCTGGGCGTCAAACAAGACCTTATATTTCTGTTTAAACTTGTAGATGCAGCAGGCTTCCATAGCTAATTAATAGTAATAATAATAATAACAATAATAATAATTTTTGCGGTTTTTAGGATGCACCGTCATTTTTGCACGATATCACTTGCATAAGCATCGTACCCAAAGCAGGCAAATGAAACCTACCATTTGTACTGCACTATGCAGGCAGATGCATTGAAGAGGGTGTGTCAGATATTATCGCAACTAATGAAAGCTGCTTGAAAAATTGTATGATATGTTCTAGCGAGAGGCCATTACTTTCTCCCAATGAAGGTCTGATAACGAAAGTGTCACGCGAGACTTGATGCTTAGGCAATTATGCGTCAAAGGGAACAATAAAAAAAAAAAAAAGCTGACGCCACGTCCCCCTTCCTTCTTCGACAGAGGCGTTTGGCTGAAATCTCAGAAAGCGGAATTCCAAAATCGTTGATCAGTGACCGCAAGCTGACGCTTCAGTGTGACGACGGACGCAAACGACTTGCGTGACTGGCGCCTAGAAAACAAACGCTGCTTCGAGTCGTCCAGCTCCGTTTCCGCCGAGAACCCAGATGCGGACAGATTAAATGGCAAGGACATCCACACATCACCTGCGTTCCCCGCAGAGAGCAATGGAGGACGGCTCGCTTCCGCACGCGGCGCCCCATCGCGGCGGCATGCAGCGCTAAGCGCCTGCCGTTCTCGGAGACCGGGGCGGGCGTACCACTGTGTCCCTGATGGCTTATTGCTCGCGTAGAGGGGGCACGTCCCGTTTTGTAATGACGTCGATTATAAAGTGCTTAGTGCTACAAGCACGAGAGGCAGCGGCGGTGCGCATTTGGAGAAGGCGATTCGCAAAGCGCAGGGGAGGGGGGACTTGGCCGGCCCGTTACGGCCACGTACGCCTAACTAACGCCGGCTGCGTGGACCGCTGCTCCACCGGGTCGACCTCTATTTGCTTTCGTCTTCTTCCGTGTTCCCTCATCTTTATTTTTTCAGTCATTTCGCTTTCCGTGTAAGCCGTTCAAGGACCGCGACCAAACGACAGGATTAAATATCCGCTCTTCCGTTACGACCAAGCGAGCAGCGCTAATCGCCCATCACTGCTGAAGAATTGAGAACGGTTTTGAAAGAAGGCACAAGCGATCATTCTCTTCTTATCCAAGGGATCACGCAGGGTGCTCTTTCGTATTAAATTTACTTAATCGCGTGCAACTTCAAGAACGACAACTGACGGTAATAACAATGTCGTTGAATGAACGAACGAAAAGACAATCGTACCTTTTCAAATAGTGGGCTTCAGGAAGACAGGAAGCAGGGTTACGCGGATGCTTCATATTGCAAGTGGACAGCACCTCATTATAGAGCCTGATTTGGCTCATGAGGACTTCAATTATTCGGATTAGCTGCTTACCCTAAACGTGTGATGACACGAGCATCCACATCCTCTCTAACAATCCGTTCCATGATTTAGTACCATTTGTTGTTCACATACTCCTACATACTCACATACTCACACACTACCACGCATTGTCCTTCAGAAACGTTCGAGAGCCAGCAACGACAAATTGCGGGATACTGCGCAGTTCTCTGAAGACGCAAGTGAGAAGCTGTGATATTCGACGAAACATAAAAGCAGAGTTGCTTAAAGAACAGTGGTTTCTTTTGACCAAAAAAAAAAAATCTAATGTTACCGCAGCGCGAGATAACAATCCATTTTGAAGGGCAGGGAAAAAATTCTCCGAGTGCTACAGAGCACTGAAGTTTATTAAAATACTGGCGTGCCTTTAAATTGCGCGCATCTTCAAACATTATTTCTCATATCATGGTTGCCGTTACCTTCATTTGGCTTTGTTCGCATGGCCTCATCTCTAGTCGCAATTATGAACGCAAAAGCGTGAGCATGTTAAGTTTCAGTGTCAGTAAGCTGCACGTCGAGCTCTGACATACCGTAGACTAAGCCTCCGCATCCATTTAAAGGAGTTGAGGTTTATTATGTGCAAGGATAACTGTGTACACGAGCGTTTCGTCGCCACTGAAGCGGTGCGAAAGCGGACAGCTTTTTAACACGTAGGCGAGGTTTGCAAAACCTAACGTAAACGCAAGCATCGACATGGGATTTATCAGCGCCTTTGTCGATCACAGCAATGACAGGACCACAATTCTGCTGCCCATAATAAACCGACAAACTCTCGTAGGCCGGCCAATCACGCGGAACTTTGGCGTGAGCTAAGATTAGCGACATGCTTCAAGCATGTGATCAATTATCAACTACGCCTAACTAATGCTGGCTGCAGGCTTTCGAAGCAGTAAAAAGCGTGAACAATGCGCTCTGGCTCGCCTAGACGAACAGATCTCAATCAAAATGACCATACTAAGAAATGTTTCTGAATAACGGAAACACAGCCAGGCGTGTGAAGAAATGGATCTCGTTTTGTGGGGCCCACTCTTTACAGTTCGAATAAATATAGAGACAGCTTGTTCCATGAGAGTGTTCCTCAGGTAACTAGGGCGATATTACTTGTATACTTTACTGTTTTAAGGCGAATATTGCTGGCTTATTCATTAATTACAGGCGGCTTTATTAAATTAGGTGACAGCCTGCAGTTCGTGACGCATATGTTGATATGCAAACCGCGAAAGAGACAACGGACACGAACGAGAAAAGCGGGAAATGCGCTGGGTCAAACAGCAGTCGTTAGAATCTGCTCTGTTTTCTCGTTTTCAACCGCCGTCTCTTTCGCGCCGTTCACATCTACCCTTTTTTGAAATATTAGCAGTACGTTAACCATTGGAAAAGGTTTTGGTACAAATATGAAATATCAACCAAAGTGGCTTAAAACTTTACACCATTAATCATAAAGCAGCGCTTTCAAAATCGGAGCAACGAAAAACATCCCAGGAAAAAGAAATTACGGGAGCTCAGTCACAACATTATTAATCGAGAGAAAAGCGGAAATACGGCATTCTTACTCTGCAGCTGGTACTACGGCAGAATTAGAGCTACCGACGTAACACGTTTTACCAGAACGAAATTAAATCGCATGTATTAGAAGGTCATTCAAACAGTAGAAAAAAAAAACGGAAATGTGGCAGAAAAAATCGGGAATTCGTCGTGTTATGACCGTCGTACACCCCTGATGAAACGCGCAGTAGAGTGGAATTGATTTTAGGTGACTAGCAGATAATACAAGTATAAAGGAGAGATCTAGCTTAGAGGGTATGTTACTGCCTTCAGGATTTCCGCGGCGGCGCGCAGCTACATCGGAGCAGCAACAGTGTCATCGGTGGCGCCGGGCAAGGCACCGTGGGGAGAGAAAGGGAACGGGGGGGGGGGGGGGGGGGCACCAGTGAGCCGCGACGGACTCTGAGAGGATGCGGAAGCCCGGCGCCAAGCCGGCCGCGGAGGGCAGCCCATTCAGCGGCCCAGCGCGCATCCGTCCTTGCCGAGTGTGCCGGGAAATTCATTTCGCCAGGAGCCGGGCCGGCGCGGCGCTGTTACGAATGGACGCCGCCCATTTGCTCAACAAGCCGGGACACAAAACGGACGAGCGCCTTTTCAGAACGATCGACCCCGCTGGCCAGAAATCGATCCTCGGAATATCTCAGCCGCTTCCTTTTCCTTGGGGGGGGGGGGGGGGGGGGGGGGGGGCGTGCGAGACGCACACACACACGCACACGTGTGGACATCTCGGTAATAAGTCGCGCGCGGAGGAACTCCGGCCACGCGCTTGCACAGCCGCTAACGGCCGGGCCCATCAGCGTCGCGCAGATTCGCGCTGTCCGCGGTCGGAATCTGGCCGTGACCGGACCGACAGCTGCGGCTCTCCGTCGCGAATGGACAAAGCAATGCCTCCAGTGCCCAGGGGCGCCGTAGGTCCCCCGGGTGGGTACGGAGTAGCAGACTAGCAAGTCACAGACTACCTATAGTATAGACAAGTGAGCACGGCAGTTTTGCCGCAACCCCTCTGTAGTTCTGAACACATGGTAATTTTACGTTCTCATTCCGCCAAAAAGAAAAGGTACTTTTTCGAAGCAAGCACTGACGCTAAGCAACTTTGCTCTGGTTGCTAGCTCCGCGAAATGAAGGTAGTAAGAAGGGCAGCTAACCTTCCACTGATATAGCTCCCCGGATGTCTAGTGAACGCAGTTCGTCCTCTGGAGGATAAAAAAGAAGGAGACACTTAAGCTCCGCCTTAAGGGCATGACGCGGTAGCGTGTTGGGGTAATTTCCATATATGCAGAAGGTCATTCTCTACTTTATGCATTCATGATCCCTGGGAGTCCTCATACTCTTCCTAGCACAGTGGTACAGCGGTTAAGCGATGCGCCACTGCCCTGGGATGGCAGGCGCTTATAGCGGTGTGCTTTGTGTGACCCATATTGCTCTTCCCGAGCGACCAGTCATTAATTTAATGGTCACCTAACACGGTGGGCAGTTTGCTCACTATCCGATGGGCAGGTTTTCATGGCGCTGCAAGGTCACTTGACCTAGGTGGCCAACCTGCCTCCGGGGTTGCTCTCTTGGCGCCACCTACCAGACATGCTCGTGATGTTGCTTGCACACACGGCGATACCCGGCTTTACCTAGCAGAGTGAAGCTATCGCTTCAAAACACCACATGTGTCTGCATGCGCGCAGCCCTTCGTCAGGACACTACCGCACTGCTGTGTCTTCTCTCTCCAGTCCTGTGACGCTGCGGTTCCTGGTTTGCGTGTCTTGCCAGCCGGCCTACAACTATGCCCTCCTTTTTCTGCCACTGACTTCTGCCGCTTAGCGACGATTTGGTGCGCCCACCCTTCATTGATGGGGAGCCACAGTGACGTGCATGGCTTCTGATGGCAAGTTACGCCGCCGGGAAGATTAAACGTGAAGTGGTCGGCCGGAAGGGTACGTCCTAAGGGTCTTACTCTGCACAGCGGAGAATAAGACGGAATGGAAACGAGTGAAGAAGAAGACGTTGATCATGACTATCGCGACGACAAAGACGATAGTCATCGCAGGGTACAGCGAGGCGGTGCATGTAGGAGCGGCAATGAGCCGCTCCTGTGATAAACCCGCGGAGCGACGTCCTTCCTGCAGCCTTGTCAGCGTTGCGCACACCCCTTCATTTATCTTTCGCACTCCACTCCACAAATCCCAGCCAGTCAAAACAAGGTAGCCAGCGCGAAGCAACAAATAGAACGACGCGGAAAGAGCACGCACCGCGTCCAGCGGGGCCCCAAACAATAGATTATTTCCTTAGACTGGCGAACAGAAAGGCGGTGAAGGAAGGAGAGAGTCGAGACGGCCCAGCAGGGATGGACTCGGAAAAGGAAGCGCTCGGAAGGAGCGCCGCGCACTGATCAGGCGCTCATGTAGACGGAAACGCCAGCGAGCCATAAAGAGAGACACCGGATTGGGCCAGCTTCCGCTTCGTCGCGAGGCTCAGGGCTGAAGCCCAGGTGACAAGCGCCTTCCCAGGGAAGCCTCCCGGATGAACTCGGCGGCGTTGTTAGCGCTCGTCTCCCCGTCCTCTCTCCGCGGCCCCCTTTTCGCCGAAACCGAGCCACGCGGCTCCTTCGCGGCAGAACTTTCCAGCCTCCCTCTTGATCCGTTCCAGTGCTTCTAGCGTGCCACCTCTAAGCGCCGGTGTAAATAATTCCGATAGACACTCGTTCCCTCATAGTACAGCGGGAATGTGAACAATTTATTGGCACAATACTGACGGAGTCGTGTAAACACTAAAGAAAAATAAATGAAAATAAATGGAAATACGCCAGTCCAAAGATAGCCGCCAAGTCGGTGCAACGCCTTCACCGCCAAAGGATAGCGCAGTGGGCGAGACTATTATTTATTTCTTCAATTTAGGCAACACTGCCCAAAAACAAAAAGAAACCCTTTTTGTTTTTTATTTCTTTCCGAGCCGTACCACTTCGATTCCTGAAAATGACCCTGTCGTCCAGCAGCCCACATTGAATCATGCAGGAGACCCATGGTGGTTTCATAAATACCTAACTTATATCCTGATTTTCTTTTTTTTTTCAGCGCGTTGGTGACAGGTTGTTTTCAAAGTCGACCAGGACAACACTTTTTTCCGAGAAATCGTGAAGTGAAAAAAAAAAAATAAAGTTTACATCGTGCATTTAACGTGTCTTCCCAGTTTTCCGCTTCATCTATTCTTTACAATGTTTTCACTAACTTGAGCGCACCGAAATTGTTCGCCTCGGATCGACGGCTATTGTTCTTAAGCAAGCTGCAAAAACCATGAGTTGCTAAAATTTTAGGGCGACAGCGGTGTCAGTAGCTACTGAATTCTGAACCGGTTTTGGAGAGCGACCACCCTTCTTCCCACTTTCTTCTTTCTGCCACGTGACAATGTTCACACTCCATGAAAGTTTTTGTGAGGCGGTAACAGCGCGCTTTGTGATGAATTTAGCAGTCCGGTTCGCACCTCACAAAACGTTATAGCACGCAAGCGTTTTCTAAATCGCACTTTTTCGTTTTTCGGAACGCAGATAAAATTGTGCGCGCTAAGCGCCCAGAGGACAGGAAGTGGGATTTGGGAGCAGAACCGTTGGTCGCAACCGGCCAGTCGAATCTATGATTAATGAATTCTGACGGCTGACTCTACGTTTTCTGATCTCGACGCATTTTTATTTCGTGCCCTTCTGTCTTTGTTATTTCGCCCGTTTTTTTTTCTTTCTTCACCTCTTTGCGTTTTCATTGTTTACCCCACGTTTCCGATGCGGTCGATCCCCTTTTTGAGGCCGCAGCAAAAAAAAAAAAAAAAAGAACAGGCCTCGGATGCCGCTTCTCTCCGACATCTGCATTAAAGCCACGCCTGATCGAAAACTTATTTCCTCAATAATTGTAGCAAGCTGACAGTGAGGCTTATCGCAACGTTCTACGAGTGCAATTGTGTTACTTAGTGCTAATATTAGTGATTTCTGACACTTCGTAAACGATCGCGGAGCTGGCAAATGGTAAATAAAAACGAAACAAGTGTTTCGTCCTAACAGCACAGCCGCAGCGCCTATCCTGATGCTTCTGCAAAGCTCTATAGCGCGCGTAAAATATATCTGAAAACAGTTAAAGGTAAAGGCAAAAGTTACTTGATAAGAAACAGTTGAACTTCAGGTGCCACTTCATTTCTTGCCACTTCCTTAGAGTAATCACGAAGGGAAGTCATTCGTTAATGTTGATGCACGTCACCGGTCTCGCTCATGCAAAGAGCTGTCTCTTGATTTTCGGCTGGAGCTTTTATGCAACCCCGAACAGTCGCGCCTCGCAAACACAACAGAAACAACACAGTGCTGTGTGCGTCTATTTGCGCTCGCAGTCGAACGTGTTAAAATTTAGGCGTGAGGACAGTTGAATAGCCAATACTTTTGCGCGTGTCATAAATTTGAAAGTTACAAAACGACAACTGCAACAGTTGGCTAGCTAGACATATTAGACATGCCTTTTAATGGCATGCACCTGAAATTTAGGCTTAAAAAGTCGTTCGTGTACAATAATAAATAATAAAACATATAGCTCCAATGCCTATATATATCACTGCTCTCACAGGAGATGCTGGGTCACGGTAATATAATTAACATCTATTATGCAGGCGTTTTAATTATAGTTAAAACATCTGTATAGAAACATTAACATTTTCTCTAGATCAAGAATATTGAAAACAGCGGCATCATTATACACTAACACCTCTGTTATACAAAGCTCACTTTATGTATGCATTCGAATATGTCGGCTGTTAATAAATCTTATGCTTGGAGGGCTTACTAGCACTTGCAATTACGGGTTAATCTTCTAGCTTGCCTACCTTACTTCCGAAGGCGGCCTCTCTTTCACCTGCCCCGCGTCAAGGGCACAGGCGCCTTAAATGCATACCTGAGCGTCACCTGCTTGTTATGAATATACATAGTAAATCCTGAACGACACTTTTTTTTCTGTCTGACGCTTAGTTTATGCTTAGTAAAAGTAAGGCGCGCGCCAGGAACGAAGATGTGATAGGGACAGCGTTCCATATTATTGGTGATTCTGTGATCTCGCACCGCGTCTTCTGTATAATACGATGCAGTAAAGAAATACTCCACTGCATTTGTCTGCATTAAACATTCCTTTTATTTAGTCGATGTGCTGTTAGTGAAAACCCTACCGGTCTTCATGGCGGGGCAGCATTCCACAATAATGCGAACTCGTAATTTCTTCCCGGCACAATAAGGACGTAAAACTTTGGAAGGAACTGCGTGCAAGCGTAGTGCGTTCGAGCTTTATATCGTTCCTCACCTCAGCTGAAATCATCCGTCGTAAACAATACAGGTTCGGTGCCTCGAATTCAGTTTGCGTGCACAGGTCTTCCTTATTGCTGAGCTTAACAGCAACCCCCCTCCCTCAGCCATGCCCATTTCCCTTTCTTTCTTCTCTTGCCCTCGGAAAAAAAAAGAAGAAACAATGCCGGCCCTGCCGACATCCTAGAACGTGAAAAACGACGGCAGAACATAAAAATAAGCGTCCCTTCATCAAATTGAAGGCCTTCACTCAAGCCCATGAACAAAGCGGGGCGCGGGAATATACGCGCTGCTGTGCCCATCCGCGCCTTTTATGGCGCCGTTGTGGGAATCGCTGCAATCCTCGGGGCACTCCTTTGATGGTCGATTCTCTATGGAGGCTTCTTCGACAGAGCAAGTTCGGTGCCGGAAAAAAAAAAAAATTGCATCACAAAAAGCGAGAAAGGGAGTCCAGGAAGCAGGGGCAAAGCCAGGGGCATTCTTTGAGGACGTACTAATGGCCCTGCAGACAATCTCGCGCGCGCACGCAGAAGCAGCGCTGATAATGAGTTTATGCAATGGAGAATGCACGCCGGAAACAAAACAAAAAAAGAAGGATGACGCAAACAACACACGCACAAGCACATCAAAGAAAATTGCAACCGAATGTAGCCGTTTGTAGGCTCGAAAGTAAATATATTTTCAAGAAAGAAAAAAACGCAATCGAAATGTAGACTAAGCAGTGCTCATCATGCGCTGAGGACACTTTCGAACCGGACAAGAGAATGATACCACTACACACAAGGCCCAGTGCTGAATTTATGAGCAATATGTGTCGTTAGAGGGCAAGAACAGTCGGAACTTCTCACTACTAGTATGCTAGCCAACAGACATGCACGTATCAAGAGAAAGTGAAAGTGCCACCCCAGCAGGCAGCTCCTCGTAATTATACTACTATATGTGCTAGCAAATTACGACTTACGACAAGTTAGTTTCATATTCATAGCCTTTATTAGGCCTGTGGGGATCAGCTGCCACCGCTATAGCAGCTTCTAACACCACGCAGCTAGTGAAAGCATATATACCTGATAACGGATTGCTGGGCGAGTTGGTGCATATGTCCTGAAGTTCGCTTTGAGAAATGCTTACTTTTTTTATAAAATATATATTAGGCCTTCTCTTCTCGTTTTCGCAGTGGATCAAGACAGAGCCTTTGAGAAACAGGTTTAATTTACGGTTGCCATTTATTCAGGAAAATAATAGATCAACGTGAAAAGCACATCTCATACATCTTGGTACCAATGGACAACTTTTAATCGTTGGCTGGCAACTGCGTATCGTTGCGGTCGCTAGATTCACATTATTTTAAGCAGAAGTATTTCTCTAGAAGTAAGATATGACGAACGCTGGTTGGTAATTAAGTTTAAAAGTTTTCATTTTGTACGCCCCGTTAAGGTATTATCACCCGAATGAATGTATTTATCAGAAGGTAACGGCGCTGGCGTGGAGAAACTCAAGAGCCACGCGCTCAAGGATAAACGTATTCTATAGACTCGAAACTTTATGCTGCTGAAAATGCAAAAACCGATTCCCTCCGTCTAACATAAAGTTGATGTCAACAGCTCTCTCCTACAATTTTGAGTTGGAAAATTTCCTCAAGAAAGGCAGTTTTGAAATGACGGACACGCAGCTTAAAAGCAAACTGCTGGTTTCAGATGACTAATGCAAGGTGCATCTCAACTGTAGGTGTCAGGTTGATTACGTTCCAGCTCGCATTACATCGCCCCGATAGTAATGAACAGGAGAGGATGGCTGGTTTCTCGCACGCACCGCAACACCCTTCAGTGCCTTTACCCTCGGTCTGTCCTCACCACTGTCTTGCGCCGCGAATTGGCATACAATTTGTACGCTTCTTCAACAGTACAACCAGATCCTTGTAACGAACGTAAGTCACTAAAGTGTATGAATGTCACGATGTGCGCCAGGTTTTAACTACTAACACCATCACCCGCCAAAACCTCTCGCTTGTGGGAAAGTAAGCCCAAAAGGGGAGCGTTTCGTAGCGCAGCCTGCGGAGTCACAGTGCGCGTCAGACACCCGGCGCTAAGCCGCACTGCCGACAGAAAGGCGCGGATGCGATCGAGCAGGCGCTGTGACGAATCGGCCGGGTACGTGGGCACCCACCGCTCACGCCCCTCGTCGCCACTGCTGTCGCTCCGCGGCCAAGGAGGCCCACCCGAGCGTGACCCAAGCTGCGCGCAGTCAGTCCGTCAGTCGCCGCCCGAGACGCTCAATTTAGCCCGGGCCCGTCATTTGTCTCCGCATTTGCTCACGAGTGTCGAGCGTGGCTCCGGAGAGCCGCGCCTGCCCCGTCCGCGGTCTCTTGTTATTACAAGCCGCAACAAATGACATTCGTCGGGAATCGACCCGCGGGCGAAAGCGCCTACTCTGGTGGGAGCAGCTGCCTCTCTCGCTCCAGGGCGGACGGCGCGACGCCGGATTTCTTTCCGGACACAAGCCAGCGCCGTGCGTAAACAAACTTTGCGCAAAGATGCCACGGCGCGGCCCAGTCCGTCTGGGACTGGACAAAGGGCCCGTGTGTGTGCGGAGCCGACTAGATTACTTTTGAGGAGCCGGCGCTGAGGGAACAGCGACAAGGAATGAGCAAGCGGCAGCGTCCGAGGAGCGGTCGCACTTCCGGGATACCGAATAGTGTGGGCGTACACAAGTCGGGAGATACGATAGCGGCAGGCACAGATGCCTGCGGGCCACAATATGAGTAGTGCCATGTATGTAATCAAAACTCTTATTCATTATTTTTTTCTTCTGCTAAACCTGGAATGTTTTTACCGTTCACTGCAGGCTTTGATGCTTCAACTATAACTTCAGAAGTTTTGTCAAAACTTGCGTTGAACTTTGCGTCGAAACTTGTTTCGTATGCTTCATCTGAGAAAAGTCTCTCTAAACTCGTTGTTCAGCGCAAATCTGACTTTAACTTTGGCGTTAATACGAGTTTTTTTTTTTTATGTGCTCTGCTTCGTGAAGGGGCCTGTCCGCGCTGGTGTTTGCAACTAACCAAAGTTCACCGGAACAATACAAGGAAACGGTGGAAACTTGACTGTATTTTCATTTTGCTCGGCTGATGAGCCACGGATTGCAACGTTCATGAGGAAAAAAAAATAAAGCAAACAGTATCTCCCTCGAGAATGAGCGAAGCACTGGGCATGAAACTTCACAACGTAGGTAACGATGTCAACGTTGGTCTACGCTGACATCTTCCGTTAAGCCCCACGAGGTGCGCTCCCTCGCGGCGTTCACCCATCAGCGACGTCGCGTCACTGCCGTAATCCCGGTAATCGTTTGCGCAATACTGCTGTACCCGGTTACAACTTCGAAGTACTCTTCCCATCATATCCCTAGACACAGACTCAAACTTCATTATTATTCCCCGTCCGGGGCATAATATCCCCCTTTCCAAAGTCTGCTTCTAACTGAGAACCTCCACTCTCGCGTTGCTTAACATGAAAAAGATGGTTTTGCGCTTATGCGCGCTACAGTATCAATGAAATGGTCGTGCAGAAAAATACCATGACTCCTTTTCATTTTTTAACATGCACGAATGCAGTTCGAACTGCAAAGCGTTCTTTGTTTAATGTACTTTCGGCCCGTGGTACTGCGCAATGTCAGTGCACGTGAAAGAACCCCAGGCGGTCGAAATTATTTGGAGCCCTCCACTGCGTACGGCCTTGGCTCGCAGAGTGTCATCACTCCATCAGAACAGGTATTTGGTTAAAAAGTTCAAATGACCTGGCAAGTAAGGAGACTGAGGACGTTTGTAACCGCAACAAGCCGCTGTCATCTCGAAGCTATGCCAAAGTGCCACGAAAACAGTGTCATATTATGGCTTCCGTGACGGTTCAGCTGTATTTGCATCGCTGCCGTCATCATTTGGACTATGTGATCGGAGGGCCCTCTGGCTGGTTCTGGACTTCGGCCGCGGTCAATTTTTCTTGCTTTCCGAACAAGAAACTTTTTTCTTGCGAAGCGTTTGATGCTTTCGCAGTTCATTCCGCGACTGAAGGAATGATCAATGTGTCGCAGACAACAAATATGCTGACATTTATCCCCCCGCAACCATCAAAGCGACTAGACAGAAAGGCCTGGTTCTTGCTGAATAGAAAGGTGTCGGCGTGTGTTGCTCCCCTGCTGTTCTCTCATGTATTCTTTCTTTCTTTTTTATTTGGGTTTTTCCGCAACCCGGACTTTAGAAATAGACTTCTAATGTTTTGTCTTACAGCCCGACCATCTGACTTCTACGCTGTCACTTTTTTATGGTTATAATATTTCGTATTGCAACCATTACGCTAAAAATGTCAATTTGCGCGTTAATTACTTGTACGTTAACTGCTCATGTTAACAAACAAGACATGCTCCAAGTTAAACTATACGTGAACATTGAGCGTACGGAGGCCCAACATGTATCACAAAAAAAAACGGGAAATTTTCTAAGAGAAATAATATTCACCAAAAAAAAAAACGAAAAATTCGTCGGAAGATGCGTCGCAAGATGCGTTCTGAAATAAACACCGAAAAAAGTCTGCCGGATGTTCAAAAAATAAAAACCGCAGAGTTGACCTCCTAATAGAATAGATGGTTGGCAGTCCTAATGAGAATCAAGCTGAGGCAAAGGCATCACGCGAAGGTAAAACACAAGCAGTTCGATCAGAACCTCTTTTGTCCACTTCTATCAGATTCCAGTGGTGTAACCAATAGTTCGATATTCAGGGCTCCGAAACAGCTCACATTGCGGTAAACATTCCGCGCTCAATGCAGCACAGGCTTGCTTAACAACGAGGGTAACTAGTCACTGTCTCACGAGGCGGTGTATAAACGGAAGAGCATGACGCCACACAAAGAGATCAGCATTTCTGTGCGGCTTGCTTTCATCTGTTTACCACGAAGGGGTGGGCAAAAAGTTCGGTATAAGCGTTCGTATACTGTAATTGCGCATATTTATCTAATCCGTATCCCCAAAAGAAGCAATTGCAGCCGATAGCAGGCAGAGAGTGTTCGTCCATTCACGTTCCCTTTCCCAGTGCACATCCCTTTTTTCCCGTGGCACAAAAGAACAGATGAGCGAGAGTAGGCGGAACAAAAGCCGCCGCCTGGTTCCTTTAATTCACGGCCCCAACTGCAGAGAGCGCGCCTTAATTAGTGGCCTCTATTCGCCAATAATCGAGAGCAAGGGGCCCGCGGGAAGCGTGGGGCGGCTCCATCGCGAACTTACGGCCACAATATTTTTCACACAACGGCCTGGCCATATTGGAAGCGTTCGTGCGTATGTGTGTCTCTACATTTCCGCTCGCAGCACGAAGAGCGCAGTACTCGGGCGCGCAGAAATTGGTTTTTCTTTAATTACTCTCATCGCCGAACAATTAAAAACTGCTTACGGAGCTGCGCCGCAAGACTGATTCGCCCTCATTACTCATGCTCCGCAGAATGGTACGCGAGGCTTTCTTTTTGGCCCGCGCATTTTTCATCGCCGCCCTCGAAGTCGAACTGAGAGAGGAGGAGAAGAAAGCACGCGAGCGAGTAAAAGGACGCGCGTTATTAAACGGCGCACTAATGACCACCATAATCATTGTCTGAGCCCGCTGCTCCGAGTGCGATCGCTTGTTCTTCCGCTGGCCCGATCATAACAGGGACGCAGTACGGGTAACAAGCGCGCAGGCAGCAATCTTCTCCTCTTTTCTGGTTCTCCCCTTTTTTCCCCTCTCTCTCTTCCCGAACCGCAGGGAATTGGGCGTGGTACAGTAGTAGGAAACGGACCAAATTTTTCCAACTAAGGTTTCGGAAGGAGGTAGTGTACGGACTTCTACCGCAAGCACCTTCATTATTCAACACAACTCACGAGATGAGCCAGCTAGCCTTTCTTTATTTTTTCTTCCAGAAAGGTTAGGAGTTCCTCCGACTTGCACACGCAATCAACTTCCTCCTGCGCGCGTGCTGTCTGGCAGGTAACCCAATCAAGATGCAGCAGCTACGACGCCTCGACGACGGTTGATGCGGTGTCGAGGAAGCAAAGTTGAGCAAGCGCTATTCATCCTCAGCAGCAAACCGAGCTTCCACCCCCTCCTCCCCTCCCGCACCTCCTCTTCCTCAACCATATTAAGCGCTGAGTTAATTCCTACAAGCGCATTCGCAAAAAAAACAACAACCAAAGACAGCAGGAATAACTTACAACTATTCAAGTTACAAACATCGTCCTCAGGGAGCGAAAAATTAAAGCCACAAGGCTCAGCTGGTTATTCTTTACTTGTTTCTGGCTTTAATTTCATTAATACGCTAAGGGCAAGTCATGCAAAAGTCGAACACCGCGCTTTTAATTACACGTTTACTAAGCAGGGCTGAATATTGGTAATATTAGTGCTTTTCTTTCAAGGTGTTGCAGCGCGGACATATTGAACGCGCGGGAACAAGCGTGCCTTAATTACGGCAGCATTATCGAAGGGCGGCAAGAACGCCAGCGCCCCCCAGCAGCCTGACGCGGTTCAATACGCGAGCCAGAGCGGGGCTCCCGAGCGCAGACCAAGGAAAACCAACAAAAATGCGCACCGAAGGAACACTCGCAAACAACAGTGGCGGCATGTAGCTGCGAGTCGGTGAAATGTTTCAGTTAACTTTCAACGCCTCAGGAGCGGCGTTCTGATTTCTCTTGTTTCATTTTGCCCTCGTCGTCATAAAAGTGTGACGAGGAGCAAAACAGAAGGCTGTAACGAGAGATGCAAAGTTAAGCGAGGCAGGAAACCCAGCTTGCTACTTCAGGTGTTAAGATTTAATAAAACAGAAAAGTGAAAAAAAAAAAAGAAATGCTATCATAGGGCACACGCAAAAAGAGGTGCACCTAAAGCATTGCATAACGTTGCGATACTGGGAAGCATTTTTATGTTACTGAGCAACTTGCCCAGCTACTGTTTTTTTTTTCTATCCAGTCGTGAATTTAAACGCGTTCCGACTGGGAATTTTTTAAGCCAGGTGTGCTCACGATACATTAGCCATGCGTTCTTTGATGTCTTTGACACCGCTGATTTCTGCGCAACAACGACAGATAGAAGGCAAAAATCAGGCGCGACGTTTTATAAAAGCATGCTTTCAGAGCCCTGTAATCGTCAGCTGAGTAGACAAGCCCACGCGACCACACGTTGGACGCTGTTCTCGCAGCAATCGAAAATGAAGCTGGTCAGTATAAGCACTGGCAAAATTAGCTGTTCGCTATTCTTACGCATCTAAGACGCCGCGCCAACGACTGCTTCAGGCTGTCCTACCGCATTATGCTTTCACCGCGTGTTAATTCTAGGATTCCGGTCTCTGTAAGCATGCATGCGTATACCGCGCCATCAGTCACACTACAGACGCCGACTGTAAGCAAGGGAAGCATTGCTCACATTCGACAGAGAGCTTAAGCACATGACACAGAACCACATGCACGTCAACTAACGCACACACTACGCAGCGCAACACTGCTTTCTTCGACACTTTTTGTAAGGATCTTTAGCAACACTGCACGCAATGCAACCGAATACATTAGTCGCAGTGTATGCATGGTGCAATTCCGCTCGTTTCGGCAAGCAATTTAATACTACGAGCCAAGTCATAAAATCAATATTTCTGTGGCAGGAAAGGCGGATGCTACAGAGCCGCAGGTGCGAATAATGGCCCGAACGCTGCAGCCAGAGGTGCGCTTTAAATAGGTCCACGTCAGACCAGGCGCACATACGTTTCTATAATAACTTTGATTTTTTTTTTCAGCACCGTCATCCCGGCAGTCCATGCGGATGACCTTCATAAAGGATGCTGAGTATGCTGGGTTACAAGTGTTGCGCCAGCGTACCCACCTCAGAGAGGGACCTCAAGGCAGTGCCGGACGACCGTGACGTACGGAGACAAAGTGCTCGAGAACGCGACGCAGCTCTTGCGCGTGAAGCGCGATGAGCGAAAATTGATGCGCTCTTGTTGCTTGCGCCACTCAAGCGTTGTATCGAGAAGCGGGGCCAGAAATTACTACGTACATCACACCGGTGCTGCCGTGTGAAGGCTGCGTCGTCGTGCGCGTTGCAGGAAGGAAACGGAGCGAGGTATGAATTTGTTCCCCATGAAAGCGCTCACTTAAATGCCGTTGACGCGTTTAATGCATGCTTATGGCTTCAAAAGCTGCTTAGTATGATATAGAAAATGCGTTTTTAAAAGAGATGAGCTAGTAGCTCGTTGTTAGATTACGTTGTCTATCTCGTAAGAGGCTTTTGTCTTTGAACTAACGGCTGCAAATACTGCAATACTAGCGGTGCTCTTGTAAAAGATACAATGAAAGAAGAAAAAACTACAGAATCCGAGATTTTTTTTTTTTCTGGATTACGCGATATCGTGCATCATCAAAAATCAATGGCGAGACTGCACAGAAATTCGAAACAACACAATGAGAACGCTTTATGAAGAGTGTTATCTGACAAATTAGCGGCGTAGAAAAAAGCGAGACCGATGGGAAGCCGCCGCGAAAGTCTTCTGGTGTGCGCAGTCCCGCGCCGCATGGAATCACAAAGAGACTGCGGCTGACCCGTCAACAACTCACCCCGTTAAGTTGCAACGTAACCCCATCGCTCCTCACGCACGCACGCACGCACGCACGCACGCACGCACGCACGCACGCAAACGCTATTTTTGTGCCGTTGAAAGGCGCCCATTAAGAAGCCCGCAGTGGCACGTACTATAACAGCGCTGCGTTTTCTCCGCGGCAATGACGACCGGCGTCCAGCCATTTAGAGCCCCGTTTTGCCGTCCGGTCTGTCACTCGTAAAGCGGCTAGCTGAGCGAAGGCCCGTTTCGCCATAATCTCAGCCCCGCGACCTTTCTTGCCTTTAAACGCGGCCGCCGAAATTTGTACGCCAAGTGCGCAGCCAGCCGCGGCGCGAAGGAACGCAAGGGGTGCCGTAAACAGAGCAGCGGCGACAGGGGGCAATAAACGGGGCCGCTATTGTTGCGCAGTTCGTCGGCCCCCGGCCGTCCGGCCAGCGGCGTCCGTCAGCCGCGAGTCTTATTCGGCTCATTAGGGAGGCTGCCGAGAAGCCGATGGGCGCGCATCGCACTTGGCGGCTGCACTCGATCACAATGCGACTCCCGAGGAGGGGGGGGGGGGGGGGGGGGGGGGGGGGGGCCCGGCGCGCGCCTGTGTACATCGCGGGGCGGCCATAAAATGGAGTCCCCCCCGGCACCGGCGTCATCAATCACGGGCCCAGCTATCACCCCAATAGGAAAGTGTGCTCCGACCAACTTGGCGGCGTACGGAGGGGAATGCATCGGCGGCAGGCGCGCTCCTCTTTGCATTCCCCGCGCAGCTCATGCCTTTTTCAGGCGGCACTTTCGACTCGGCCGCCGCCGACCCGCCGCCGCAGATCGTGTTTTCGACGTTGCTCACGTCCTCCTCCTTTATGGGGGCCCGGCGTCGCGGCGGCGCTACTGGGCCCCACCTACGCTGCTGCTGCTGCTGCTGTGGCACGCTTCATGAAAGATGGCCGGCCTGCGTGGCCGGAACGGTCGTCGTCTGCCGAGACCCGTGTCTCTTCGCCCATTAGCGAGAGTCGCATTCGCGCATAATGCGCTGTCCTCAAAGAAGATTCGCCCATAGACGAAGATGTACTACGTGTTCGGTGGGCTCAGCTATTAGAAAAAACAACGCTACCAAAAAACCCGCTATCTCTATCGACTTGTTCTTTGTAACTAAACATCTCTCTCTCTCGCCCTCGGTCGGCTGGTGGTAGAGACGAAAATTTTCGCAATGCTCTAAAATTTGAAATGTTCAAAAATCATTCCATTGCCTCATGCACTTGCACGCAGCGCCAAAGTGCAAAACAGTGAGCGCCTTCCACCATCGACTTGTTCAGAAACCGAGCATTTACAAGGGGCACTGTGGAAAAAGCGCACACGCCCGGGAAGGACTGTCTGTCACACGCGTGGAGGCGCAGTTACGAGGGCTCCTATAAAGGAGTATACTCGCGCCAGTAGGCCAAGGATAAAGCTGACTGCTCTCAGGTAAGAAAGTCAGCAGCGACGGCCGGAAGTAATAAATAGGTTATCGCCAAGCACGATGCAAGTGTTGCCCAAGTTCCTGCTCCCAGTGACGGGAATGCGAAAGGAGTGGAGACAAAATCAGAAGAATGACGAGCTCAGGAAAAGTTGGAGAGGTAGAGCGGAAGGTCTTGCGAAGCTAGTGTGGCCAGAAGCGAGCTGAATAGCCTCTCGTACAGGCACCAGCCCGGGTCTGGGCATTCCGCGGCGATGGATGGCAGCTCGCGAGAGGTCCAAAAAAAGTCTAGAAGTGGAGTAACCGAATCGTGTCAGACTTTTAGCGCAGATAAGAGTCAGTTGCGCTTTTCATGCGACGACTCACAATCACTGCAGAGAAAGCTTACTGCGTCCTGACCACTGACCATGACCAGAATCTCATGAAGGCATTGTAAGGAGCGCATTCCCTAGTCTGTTGCTTATTTTGAAACATTTTCTACCGTAACCCACTCGTGCACGAACGAGTGTTAGTCCGCTTAACGTCTTTCTTTCACTTTGGTACTAGAGTATACAAAGTTTGGCTTTCGTCGATAGCAGTATTACGTTAACATCGAGGTGTTTCTCCTTTTTTTTAGTCGTCTCTTCACTAGGTTGGTTTCCTGTGCAAAATTCAATTTTGATTCTCTGACTTCCTGTTGAAGCAACGCATGGTGACTAACGCCTAATCAGGTGACCTCCTGTGTCACCTTAATCGTATTGATTAAATGAAACCCGCTGTATGCTGGTTTGCTGCGCCCATAGGTAGCATGTTGCGCAGTAATACTCATTTTCGCCTCCAATTTTATTTTCATGAATTAAAATTTGAGAATCCGATCATTAAACCAACTGTCCCCTTGCTGCTTTGCACGCACTTTTATGACCAGTTTCTTGGCAGAATGTAAGGAATTTCAGTTTCCATTGGTAGGTGCAACCATCTTGGTCGCTAGGAGGAAAGTTCTGCCACACCGAAATATCAGACTGTTTACACAATAGAAACTAGTATTTACCATTACATTAGGTCACAATTTTTTCACGCAGCAAATTTAGTTAAGGTTGGTTGGTTTATGGGGTTTAACGTCCCAAAGCGACTAAGGCTATGAGAGACGCCGTAGTGAAGGGCTCCGGAAATTTCGACCACCTGGGGTTCTTTAACGTGCACTGACATCGCACAGTACAAATTTAGTTAAGAAATCCTTTCTGTACTGCGTGAAGGTAACGGGGATAACAAGGGTTTTTATTAAAAAATGAGGCACCAATTTCGACACTGACTATTCACAATACCATAACGCCGTCACTACTTCGCACGCAAGCCTTCTCTGTTGATAACTGCAGAACGCCGTCCAGACGTGAAATCTAGGAATCTGTAACTGAACAGTCCCCACTTTTGCAGCAGCTGGTCGAATTCTTCCTTGGTCCAGCTGGCTGTTTTGTCCCTCGGACGACGCGCGAAGCTTATCCAAAAATGTCCAATGCAACTAATGTCGGAAGGTCCACCCTCCTCTGCTTCAAACGAAACACATATGCAAAGCCCAAATTCTTCAGTGCCTAAGGAAGCATAGGTTTTTTAGAGACCTTCCTGATAAAACTCCTTGGTCATGGTACTTTGAATTCCGCAGAGAGACCGACTCCACGAGCGGAGGATCAGTCCCATGCAATTATTTCCCGCCTCTGTGGCTTAATGCAGGAAGTCGATGACGAAATCCATAACAAGTGGGTTTGGAACGACGTATATGACGAATCCGATCCCTCCAACACGGCAAGAACTTCGACTAGTATCACGAAGTCACTCTTTTCCAGTGGCCGCCTATTCACGCCAGGTATTGTTTTGCCTCCCTCATCCAGGCAGTTCAATTTTTTTCACTGATGCGCGAGTTTTGTGCTGGGCTCTTGGTGTTTAGCACATTGCACAAGACATCTCAAAGTCAATGTAGCCTAATATCAGTGCTAAATGTTTGAAAACGCCGGAAAAGACAGTCGAGAGTTTTTTCGGCTCGTGCAAAGAATGTCCCTGTCGACAATTTGGTTGGTTTTTCTGGAATGTACCGGCGAAGATCGATAAACCAAACCTCCTCTGAATCTGTATCCCTTCAAACCTTCCGAAGCCGTGCACCGCGCTACTGTGAAATGCTTTCAAAGATAGTAGTGTTTCTTCCCAGGGTTGTGGCCGCGGTTAATTGCCATTTGAAGAATCCTGGTGGCGTTACGCACACCTCACACTCTGCCCATCTGCATATAAAAGTATGCAGCAATAGATTTACATAACCCCAGAATATGTCACTTGAAAATGACAGCAAGTTAATCATAATTTAGAACAGCCGGAAAATGAACGCGAGGAGAAGCGTTCATAAAAAGACGAAAATGAAAAACGAACTGAAGGCAAACAGTTACGCCTCCAACTCCTGGCAGAAAAAAAAGAGCATTACTGCATCAATATATACTCAAAAAGCGCGAAAATATTTTATTTACGGGACATTTCGAATTTAAATGGGAAAATTGAAAAATCGTGCGTTTTTGTCCACTACTGCATGTATATTATTCTTGCTGTGCCAGCAGTTTTACTGTTAATTTAACTTTATTGCATAGACTCCAACTGGCCTTTAGCTAGTCATTCAGGTTTAACAATTATGTTTTTGTGCCAAATTTTCAAAATAAAGATTCTAAACCCAAAGATAACATAAATGCTATCACACATCAACGCTTCCTCAAAAGGTTCGCGATTCAAATAAATGCATTAGAGGCAGGCAGCAGGCAACGACACGAAGTATTCGACTGAAGAGCACACGATTTCTTTTTCTATTCTCACTCTTCTAGCGACATTCTTCTGTTTCTTTTAACGAAATATCATCAGCTTAGTGTTCTCCTAAAGTTTGCATTAAACAATAGTCACAGACGCGGCTCGGACATGTTGTTGTTGACACAAGAATGAGCACTGTTCCGAATAATATTGCCTTTATAGAAGCACGCTTTGTTGCTCGCTGTATACACGAAGGCTAGTAAGCAAGGAAAGGCCGATGATATGAAGAAAACAGGCAACATAGCCCTTTACCGCAAAAGTAAACACCTGTGGTCGAAGCTTTTGTATCCCTTGCACGCTCGTGTGCAACGAGTTGAAGGAGCCAAAAGCATCATTGTGATTTTATTTTCAGTTTTTGAATGAAGATGAACGCTTTTAGATGAAAGATTTTCAGATGAAAGATCCTCAGCTACCAGCTACATTGCTCCCGAAAGCAAGGTAGTGTGCCTAGGATGCTGGCAACAACGACAAAGCAAGGTTGTTTTTTTTTTTTTTTTTTTTTTGACGAGTGTGCTGCTAGGTAGAAGTTCAGAAAGGATGATGGGGATGCAAGAGCGAAATTTCCCTAAAGTAGTAAGACTTTTTGACGGGTTATTTGGTACATGATCTTTGGATAAATAGAGTGCGCTGAAATGATGAGCACAGGAAGAAACAAGAGAGACTACAGGACAGAAGCACGTCTTTGCTGTTGTTTCTTCTAGCGTTCGTTATTTCTGCACGATATCTAGTCAAAGTTCCCTGAGGTTTTTCAGCGGAAGTAGGCCGGAAAAAAAGAATTTCTTGTCACAAGCAAGCAAAGAGATCACTACACTCACTCAGCAATCGGATAGGACCCAGAAACGTGCGCAGTGTCGTGAGAACGGCTCTAGAAAAACTAAAGTTGGTACGATAGCCGTAATTCTATGCGTTCTGAGAATAAAACAAGAACATAAAGTGTAAATGAATGTGGTTACAAGTCAACGCTAAGTGCGCTCGACTCATCAAGTGCACCACAGAGTAGGCCACACGCAACGCCCCTCACGCCTACAAGAAAATCAAGCAGAATGAAGTAAAACCTGATTAAGATAGCAGGAGCACTGACCCCGAAGGGCACGCGCTGAGCTATGCCATGATATAAGCTCCTTTATTCTGGCCGCGTACGCTCACTGCCGCGTTACAAGGAGAGACCGGCTAGAAGTTCCTCGTCTCTTGCTTGTTGACTCCACAGCGTGCACGACAACGACATTTGACTGAGGAAACTTGAAAACAGCCTCGTTTTTTTGGTAGCCCCATCGGCGCTCAGCTGTTTGGAGCCGTTTTCCCTGCCCCTTCCCTCACCGCGCTGCGAGTTTTTATTGCACACCGTTGACTGCGGCGAGAGCGAACCGCCGGCAGCCATCGAGCCAGTGGTGCGGGGGGCAACACCGAAAAGCTCTCCCGGCATCGTGTGGGAAGGAAGTGTGCTTGCTAAGTGCCAAGCGCAGCGCGAAATTGTCTTGAAGCGGTAACAGGGGAATATATATTTACAGTTGGTCGGGGGGCTTATCGGCCCTGCCTGGCCCTCCCGTGAGTAATAGCGCGCACTGCGCCTCGCCGCGCGGAGAGGGGGCCGTCAAACGGACCAAAGCGCGCTGAGCAAATCCGGCCGCCAGAGACGCCATCGTATCGCCCCCGTCCCAGTCCTGGCCGCCGGGCCACTGTCAAGCAGTAAAACGTCGCTCGCAGAAAGCCGGACTCAGGGACCGGCCGACCCGCCCGACTCTTCCTTACAGGTTCGCAACGCGGTCGCTCCCTGGCTGCGTTTTGAAGGCGTTCTGATGCCCTTTTCAAGTTTTAGTTTATTTGCGGATAAATGACTCCAAGCGGAGCTGGATTCTGCGCTCCCAGCTAGCTGCACCCGCAGATATGTAGAAAAGCGAAAGCATATAGTCCAGGCCAATGAATGCTGTAAAATTTAAATGTGCCAATGAGCAAGTCGACTCTGTGTTTCTTGCTCTAAGATAGTTTTGAGCCGACGAGAAAAGTTTCCAAAAAAATAAAAATAAAAAACAACGCGCTTGCAAGTTAATCAAGAAGAAAACTGTCACAATTTCGGCAACTGATACCACAATTACTTTTTACGTTCGGTCCAACAGGACGAGAAATATTGCTTTCACGATACATTCCTATAGTTAACGCCATCAACAAATACAGACCTTCAGAAGTGGCCTCAATTGCTCTAGTAAGCAAACCATTTTTTTTTTTTCGATAAAGGAACTTCGTGCACAAAATACATTGCGTCAAGAGTTTCGCGGGTTAGTTGGTGGACTAAGGCATTTTGGCGGGCAACGCCATATTCGTCTGCTTATTCGTCCTGCTGTGTGTGTCTCAGATAGCGCTGTTTGCTTCATGATACCAAAATAAGACATAGAACTTATGCACTATCGTGTTTCCCTGTATTTTGGTTTTCTTCAGGTGTGCATCGCCAAAAAGGAAACCATTAGGTGAAGGAAAAATATCTTCAATAGCGGGTAACACGTCGAAGCAATTTTGCTAGGTGCAGAATACTGCAAGGCTAGCTTCCCACTCCTGTCGCAACTCTCGAAATTGGTGTCACCATGAGTTCTCGTCAAAGGGGCTCTTCGAAAGGCGTGCTTTCAGAGCGACCGTTACTACTGCGGCCTGAATATATCCTAACAACGCGTACTGTACACGATGTGTGTGTGAGTTCCCACATCAGATATTCATTCTTCCCAATCACTGCTTACTCTGGATTCCTTTTCCGCATAGTATTTTTATTTATCATGAAGAAATAGGCATGTTTTAACAAATTTTACCTCCTTCTCTACGTTGTATGTTGGATAGAGAGCATGAAGTATTTTAAAACCGCAAAGCAGAAAAGGGAAAAACAGTCGACTTGGCAGAATTACAGATTTTCGAGTACGGCCACATACTGTCGGATAAGAAATGTGTAAACATAATGCGTGCTTATTTGGCTTAATCGCTACTTACCGAAAAGTCAAAACCTGTGAGCACTATTAAATCGCCACGCTTAGAACAGCCACGCTTAGAATTTGTCAAAAGAATCAAAACTCAAAGTACAAATCAAGAAGTCAGAAGATGAAGTTGATTTTTTTTATTTACTCAACAATGAGAGGGAACATCGAGAGAAAAAAAGCTCCAATGAGCTTGACAGGCTCTCGAGCCCCAAAAAATGTATACCCCAAAGAATGTATACCTTCCATCAAAATATTATGGAAGACGACTCTTTCAAAAAAAAAATTAATTTCTTTGCATCCATGATATACTGCTTGAAAGCTAATGGTGTGCTGTGTAATTCGGATGATAACAATTAGGTTGAAATATGTATATACCAGAATGTAAGGAAAGACGGCGATAAAATCAAAATTTTCCTCTAATGATGCCCTCTACAAACTTTTTGGCAACCATTTATTTGAAGCCCTTCAAGCAAAATTGTCATTATAGCATGCCTATAAAAACGCCTGGTCATTCTGATATTCATTCTTGTAATTCTTATCTCCATTGTTTCCTTCATATGTAGTGTGTTCTGAAATTCTGGGGTTGGTGGCGTCAAAACAACGACAAATTAGAGTGAGTAAACCTGCACACACGAAAGAACCTGCTATGTTTTGGGGCGTGTATTGTCCAGAGCGTATATAAAATGAGAAAAAAAACACATAATCAATAAATGAAATATTCTACGCATTGCAAGATCTAGTTTGTATTCGCGTATCACTCTTCACAAGAATGATAATTACATCCTACCTAAATTAAATGCCACCTAGAACTCCAGCTGCCCCAGACTATGTACACTTTGTTCACGCTTGACATTGGTTCATATTTATTCGAAAAAAAAAATCAGAATAATGACAATGTTCTGAAATATTTGGTACCAAAGGGCACACGGTATTCTTGTCGGGGGGACAGAAGAACGATAAGCCTGGCGAATCAGTGAGCATTAACAAAGCTTTTTGAAGTGTTAAATGCTGAAAGGCAGGCCCCACCTCGCTGCTTCACGCAGGAAACGTAATGTAAAACGAGAAGAATATGTGTAGGGTACTACCAAACGTGAACTTAACCAGAAATCGCCCTTTGTTTTGTACTCGCCGCTGTTATACACGATGCGCAAGCTGTGGTAGTCTCTTATACGTTCGCAATTTATTTATTTATTTATTTATTTATTTATTTATTTATTTATTTATTTATTTATTTATTTATTTATTTATTTATTTATTTATTTATTTATTTATTTATTTATTTATTTATTTATTTATTTATTTATTTATTTATTTATTTATTTTCATTGTCGAGTAAACGGGCACTCAATCGCTATTTGAAAGAAAATTATTCAACTTCTCTGTGTATATTACATGGATTTGTCTCTTTTTTTTTCACATTTATGTGCCTTCCTCTTTTGGTTTTTACTCATTTTGCTCATTTAATTTCTCCTTGCGCTCTCATTAGATTTCTTATTCTGTCAACTGTCTTTGACTGCCGAGTGCAGCCTGATAAGCCTTCGGAGGTTAGGCTGACTCGTTTCTTAAGTTGTTTACCTGAAATAACTTAATGACGTTTTTATTTTACTACCGTCGTTGTTACTGTTGTTGTTACTACCGTTATTAATGTAGATGCTATCATTATAGCCCTTGTTAAATAAATAAGACTTGTACCCTCTTTAATTTTGGTTTGAAGTTAACGAAGTGTGTCGAGGTTTGCGAATATATCTTCGAAAGTACCAGTCGAGAACATCGCCATCCTCTATACCGGTCGTACCTGGTTGTCACTGCGGCCGCAAAACGGCGTGCGTTTGACATGAAACTTACACGATTTCCGATGAAATCCTTGCGATGATAAAAATATGAATACCAGTGCTGTTTGTCATTGAGATCAGGTGCGTCCGAGGGACGAAGAAATCACGATAAGGAAAAGCCATTGTCAGTACTGCGGAAGTGTACTAAGATGTGCGAATAAAGGCTGTATTTCGCAGTGACCAATGGACAAACATACGACAATGCGCGTCCTGAACGGCTACTACTGTCTAAAGATGCAATGAATATCTGAAAATGTTGAGAATGGCTTGAATAGAAAGCACTCAATGCTTTACGTTTACTGTGTACTGTGAGAAACATCTGACGGCGTTGGTGAAGAGGCAGCTGACACCAGCATATTAGGGACCGAATTAATGCTCAAAACACCTCGCTCGTTAACATGGCCCTCGATTGGACGGCGCCCTCGCATGATTTCCGGATCGGTCGCGAACACACGCAAACAGTTTTGAGAATCCCGCCCCAGATTTGCTTACGTTAGTTGTGGCTTCCTGAGCAACGCTGCCATGGCATACAGTGAGAGAAAATATAGAGGCAACAACACCGATATTCTTGTGTGCACCTCCTCGAGTAAGAAGTCTTTTGCCTACGGCGGCAACGATTTCCTCTTTAGAGCAGAGAAACAGTCATTCTGCCAATACCCCCGCTGTCAGAGGGAGTAAAGCTGGACTGGGAAACGACGATTGGGCTGCGCAAGGATCGGGACGTCAGGAGGTGTCGGCGAATGAGGGCAATGAAGAACGAGACGAATGCGCACATATCCACTGCTCACAGCGCCCTGGCTGTCGCAGCATGCCACTGGCCAGCCCCTGTGACTTTCTTTCTTTCTTTTTTGTTACACTTGTTTGTCTAGCAGCTTCCAGCGCTCCGTACGCGTTCATCACTTAAGCTCCTGAGTACTGTTCTTAAAAGCCATTTAAACAAATCTCCACGCGCACACTTCTTTCCTTTCGCAACGGAAGAAAAATATGCAACATTCTAAAGAGGACTTGAAAGGAGCTCATCTGTTTTTGCTCCTGAGTCGTGTCCACACTTCTTGGCTGTAGGATCTGACCTAGCGGCATAATCTGGTTACCGCTGGGCCGCGCATTAGAGTACCTCGACTTCATTTGTCCAAAATAGCTCTCCCCTAAGAGCCTTGAGTCGTAAACGTCCGGACGTCCCTGAATCCGACTAACTTAATAAACTTAATGCTCGTTCCTTTACATTTGCAACAATGTGCTTTTACAAACTACACTTGCACGCTGTAAAGAAAAGAGTCTTTTAATTACGCAGAAGACCCATACACACGCAGAAAAAAAAAAAAGAAAATGCTTTAATCAAGCCTGTACGCGCTAAACTTGGCAGCAAAATATATTTCAAGGGACTAATGTTGCTCACGAAGAGGAGGCTTATGTAAATTCCCCGAATAACCGAGCTCTTGTTTGTCGTCTTCCGGAGGAGCGATGTGTGGGCAGGCAGCGCGGCAGATCTTCTTTCTTCCTTTGCTGTTACGCTGCCCCCCTCCATAATATGTTAGGAGAAAGCGTTTGCGCTTTGTTTCCTCTTTAAAACAGGCGACAGCAGCCTGCAATCATTTGTGAAAAATATAATCGCCAATTTTCAGCGAATTTTATGCACGTTTCTGTCAGTTTTACTGCGGGTAGCTTAACACTGTAGTAAGAAAATTCCGAGCGCAACAGGCGCGGTGTGCCATGCTGACTAACGACCGCCACAGTAAACGATTACTGTCACGGCAGGTATCAAGAAATAACATTGGCAATCATTTTCAGTGGTTCATTTTCTTTTCCTGCCTACGGTACATACGCCACATCCCAAGCACTGAAAAGGAATTCAAGAGACCAAGTAGCAAACCCCTCTGCTATCTGTACCACAAGAATTTCGCCCCTCGCTCCGTGTTCGCCACATAGAGAATTGGCCGTCAAGTCTGGTGACGTAGATGCGTTGCCTCCCGCCTCCTGTATAGGCAGAACTTTGAAATCTGGCTGTTCCCGTTGACTCAAGCCTCGACGTCAGCGGCAAAAAGGCTTCGCTAAAGGCGATGCACAGCCGGAACAACGCTTTTTTTGCGCGGCTAAAATCGCTGCTTACGGTAACAGCGCTCACAAATCTCTTAACCTGACGTTCTCGGGAGAAGTTAACTCTATCCTTCCCACCATGCAGGCCGCCTGTGCACGTGTTTGAACGGATCAGAATGTATCAGGCGAGGGGACGGAATGCGTGCAGCAAGTCTTCGAGCTTGTACAGCGAGCACATTTTATGAAACTCAAGCGCCTTTACTCAGAAACCAGTCAAAAGCGGACGCGCGGGCGCAATTTCTCATCACAGGAGAGGACTGGGATCTGAAATATATTCCCTGCCGGCAACTTCAGCAAATTTCCTGGACTTATTTTTTCTTTCTCGAGCGGCTACATTATGAACGACCTGTGAACACGTCACTCAAGGTCTGCGATCAATAACGGCGACTTCACCGACGCATACGATCACCGTGCCAGTGTGAAGCAGGGTACCCTCAGCGCTGGTGGCGGCAGGCCGCAGTGGCTCCTTTTTTTTTTCTCTCATTCATCGGTGAACGGTTGCGACCTGTGCGGTCTAGGCTCGCGTTCAGACGCGCTCAGGGTTGCGTCTAATTTCCCATGTCTAATTCGCCGGTAAGCTGCTTGCGTTCCCGGGCTCGTGCAAAGCAATATTACAGCGGTTAAAAACGTCGCCACGTCAAAATATGCGCATAATTAAGCGCTAGGACGTCGCTCGTCCCGTAGGTAGGGCTTCGGAGTCAACGAGACGTACCTAATTATCTTTACCGACCATTAAACTGCGTTCGGATTCGTGGAATGTAGAAGACGAAAGGTACGGGCTCGCAGAGTTGGCCACGAAATGAACGTTGACGCCGAGTAACAGTGACCTCTTCGAGGATTTGTCTCGCACGAGAAAAGGGCGAGTCGCATTGCCTGATAACGTGGATGCATACGGAGGGCCAGAGGCGAGCTTCCACATGCAAACCAAAATTAGACGTCACTGCCAGGCTCCAAAATCCGAGCACTAACCTGGCCAGTAGACTGTTGCTCTTCCGGCAACCACTTATTGACTCGGTTTCGGTAGATTTTTGCTCCCCTCTGCGCAAAATTTATTAGCGCTTGTCATTTCGCTGTTCCTGGGAAACCGATGACGAGATGTCGAGAAGGCGTCATATATGATGCGAGGATTTTCGCGACACTTAAGGATGTTAAACTGGGGCCTCGTGTTCCATGCCTGTCCGAAAACGCACACGCAGAATGTCCAATGCTCTCAACGCGCTTTCGAAGTAAATGTTTATGCTCGCACCATATGCCAATGGACCCGTTCTGTCTTGGCTATTTTCAGGCCACTGCTCGCATTATATTCGGCTTTATTTAACGCTCCGCACTTTACACAACGCAGAAAAACTGCTATTTCTTCTCTTTCTCACCCTTCCTCCTCCCCCATTAGCACTCTCCAAGAATGACCCTTAAAGGGCAACAGCAACACATCTTGAGAATTCCGCAATATTCTAAGATTGAAATTTATTGAGGTTGTAAGTAAAGCATGCCAAGTTTTTTTTTTTTTTGCGCTAGCATTTAAAATAGTGACGTAATCGACAATTGAATTTTAGGTTTCTTCTCAGAGAACCAGGGGAGTGCGAGGAAGCTCGGTGTGACGTCACGGAAGGTAAGATCTCAAATTACCGCTGCCGTCAACCACGCCCTGCCAGGCCTCGTTGGATGCTGACAAACAACGCTCGGCGAGTTTTGCCTGCTGTGGCATGGGATTTTTTCCTTCATAGCAAGCGTTTATGCATTGGAAATGTACCGGTACCTTCAATAACGTCATCATGAGCCCCTCACTCGGCGCTGTGCGCTGCGGAGAAGCTTGAAGACCGTCGCGATTTTAATCAGCGATTACGTCACCATTTCAAATGCTAGCCCAAAAGGACTTCGCAAGTTTTACCTCCAAATTTCACAAATTCGACCCCTTGAAGCTTGTCGATTTCTATAATCTATGCGGTTGCCCTTTAAAGTCGTTAAAAAAACAAAAAAAAAAAACAAGCCCGAGTAGTAAGCTGGAGATGTGGAGAGCAAAGAAGACGCTTGCTCAAAAACTGTCGAACATCCGCTCATTTTCAGCAGTTGAATAAAGACCGGTGCGCTGAGGTGCAAGTGCGACAGTTTAGGAAAAGATGGGAATCACGGTCGCGTTGCACGCGCACAAGAAGACTCAGTCAGAGAAGGAAGCACGCGACACTAGCGATGCGTCGTAACCGGAAAAGTGCACCGGCAGCTCTGATTTAATTGGGTTTCATGGCAGGCAAGTGAAGAAGAAACTAAGTTTGTTTCCTATACTGTAGCAGCCAGAGAGGCTTTCCTTACCGTTTTGCTCTGCCTTGCGATTCCGCATCCATTGTTTCGCTGAGCCCTTTGTTCTCTACGGGCCCAGTTCGCCTGGGCAAATGGACCGTCCAACTGTGTCTGAGAATATCGTCGCGTAGCCTCCTCCTCCTCTTCTTGCAGCGCTTCCCTTCGGCGCGGTCAGGAGGGGCTGCTCAACGTGGGCGTGCCGCGGGACAAGAAAGAAAAAAAAAATGAAAGAAAGGAACAAATCTGGGCGAAAGCAGGGGAGACGAGCGTGCCACGCAGCGCACGGTACTTCCTTTGCAGCCGAGGTTGACGGGCATGGGCGGCGTTATGGCCCCGCTGGGAAGAGGACTTCATTTGCAGCGGGAACAGATTGGAGGAAGAACGCTGTATCCCGAGCTCTGCTCGGGCGTGTCGATCCTACAGCACAGACTGGCCGTTGAGACGGTTTGCGTGTTAATGTCGGCATGTAATGAGCAGTCGGCGCTACCCTGAGGCCGTATACACCGGTCACCTTACGGTGCTCTTGTATACCGTTTAGTCTTTTTAAATTCTACGATTGTGTTCACCAAAGTCCAAATGTTTCGGTTCGGGCACTCTATCCTTCTCTGTTCTTGCGTGTTTGCCACCGAAATTTTTTCGCAGTGTTTTTCAGGACTGTGAGATCGAATCCACCTTACGGGAGCTACAGTAATCGCGAGCTGTACCCTGCGAGACGTTTCTTGTGAAACTCTTAATTCTGCCCTCTTCTGATAAGCCATTACCCAAGGCGTGTATACGTTGGCCCTCTACGCATGTAGGCTTGGCCCTGTTGTGCCCGGACGAAGCTAAGTGGTCTCCTCGGGCGGTCCTTTTCATCAGCTCTAGAAATGAAGGGTCCTTGAACGGTTCCCACATACAACAATGGACTGCCAGATCATAATGACAGGTGTCTCAGTATTTGAAGCAACTGTAATTTAGGATACTTTTCCTCTCATTTTGTGCGGCCGTTGCCTTGGCATTAATTCAGGACGCACTGTGAGGAAAAATGAGCAATAAAAATATTTTGGATCTTTCGCTTTCCTTCTTATGTGAAAGACGTGCCAGCCAGAAAAATAACATTGAGCACCAATCCTGTACAACCCACGAAATGAACTTACTTAGCTCTGTCTCTTCACGATTTGAAATTTTTGTTCATTCAGAACGCTAATAAAGTTTAACAGTTTCAAATGAAACACGGTGTCCGCTTGCGCCAGCAGAAAAACTGCGCAGAAGCGTACGGGTTTGACCCACGAACAATGAAGCGAGCTTCATGGGAGACCCGATAATATGGTACGTTAGTAAAGATTTATATATCGACGAGGGAACTCACATGAACAACCTCTGGTTAAGTATTCCTGACAGTATTCAAGCCACCTTGTAGTATCTTCAAAATGTGACCCCTGTTGGAGGTTGAGTTCGCAGTACGCCCGAAAGGGTCCGCTGCAAGATCTCCACCGAAAGGCCGGCGTTCCGCGGTCCGTCCATCGCCTGTGTTGGCCATGCTGTTGCGAGCATGGCAGCGTCTCTCGGTCGCATGGGTGTTGGGTCTGGCACTCCAGACACAAGAAATGGCACACGACGCCATCAAGCGCCATCTTGTCCAAGTTTCTAACTGACAAAACCCAAACTCGTGCTCGCTAAACTTTTCTATTAGAAAAGTTTAGCGAGCACAAGCACAACACAGCACACTTCGGCGCGATTCCTAAATGGCTGTCAACTTAGGTCCGCTAGGACCGACGCAAGACAGGCTGTTAGAGCCCCGTTACACTGTGCAATCCCGGTCGGCCATGGGCACAAGCCTGCGAACGCATGCGAGCACACTTGCAATCTCAGCTGCAGGCTCACGCTGCCCTTTCATCGCGCTCGGCTTTCCGTGGCCGGAAAGCGTTTTGAAGAAGTACTTGCGCGTGGACAGTTCCTTCAAGATCGGCGTGCTGTTAGATGGGGACAGCTAGGAGACTACGGTGCTACACATCTACAAAGGGCATGAGAGCAAACCCCGCGTACCGTTGCGAGACCCAGGTGCCGCTCAGGTCGGGCTCAGAGGGCGAGGTTTCGGCGTGCCAGTTGCGAGCGAAGTCCCTGGCCCAGCGCAAGCAGCGAGCGCTGCCGTCCTCACCCTTGGCGAACGCGCGGCCCGGGAACCCTGCGCCAGCCACAGCGAAACACAAGACGTCAACACGGATGCCCAAGCGCCGACGTACACGCGGGCCACTCTCCCTGAGCAGGGCGGCAGCTCACTCCCGTGGTTCTCCTCGTCTGCACCGAACAAAACCTATCTGCAGTCTGCACATGAGCGTTGCATATGAAGTGTGCTCCTTCAATGATATTCACGTTAAAGCTCTCAGATAATGCAGCTCAAAAGGTGCCAGTTAGGAGCAGCAAAAGTGATCAAAAACTGCTTCACCATACTTAAGTGTGTCTTTCGTCCTCTCACTATCAAGCTATGCAGGCGACAGCTAATGAGAGGCCGAATTCGCAGGGCTGTTTGCGCTAAGAAAAACCTTTTATTGGTTGGCTTTCCAACTGTTGCGATTGGTGGCTACCGCGATTTGCCAGCGTGCGGGAGCCGACAAGAAGAGCATTTTATTTTACAGCTGGCGTCATGAGAGACCCTATTGTCCACGTTCTTGGTACAGTAGCCCAGTGCACACAGCATGATGCATTCTTACGCGCCAACAGCTGCCCGAGTTCAACCCCTCATCCGCTGACGTAAAATCTACATTCCCTATCCCATGCCTCTTAGCAGGACAAAGTGCCTGTGCCGCATGCGACAAGCGGGAAAAGACGGCATACCCTGCCCCTTAAATTTACGCGTGTAATCGATTTTTGCGTGGAGGGCTAAGCTGGTAACGTCTACCACACAATTTTGCGTTGACATTTCTTTTTTCTTTTTTTTTTACAGACGGCATGGTGCCGTTTTCAAAAGCATTCAACAACGTGCCATGCGACTCTGCTCCAAGCGCTATCTTCTCTTTGAAAAAACGCGTGGCACCAAATATGTGCCCGGATGTGTAGCCCAAGTGAAGTGACATTACCAATGCATGCGTGCTGCTGCAGGCATTCTCCTCTGATGTTTGTTTTATTATCAGTAATCCTCATTTCATGATAGTTCAGCATTTACCATGATTATATCAGAACGCTTCAGCTGTATCTGCGCAGTCAAAATTACCAGTTTCCAAGCAATAAGAACCGAAAAAGGAAACAGCACCTGTGTCCCAATAGCTTCCGCATACTTCTCTGCGACTGGAGTTTCAAAAATTGAATCCCAACGAAGGCTGTTTTTCACTTCTCTGCTGTTCCGCACTCACCTTCCAGACATGAATCGTGATTGAATCCTTGGCGAGAAAGAAATCACCTCGGGGGCTTGCTTGTTGTGAAACGAAAATTGTTTAGAGAAAACCTGAGTGCGTTCGCGCATTGTCATTTCCTGGGCAGAAAGAACCCCCCCCGGCAGCGTTCGATGATCGGATCACCGCTGGGCGTCACAAACGAAGCGTCAGAGCTTCGAAATCCTCCGTAGTACGCCGTTCTCGCTCGTGCGAAACTCCGCAAGCAATAAGTGACCCTGTGACGCATTCTTAAATAGACATTCACATGACACATCAGCTCACAAGAGCTGCTGGCAAGCTTCACCAACCAAACCTCTCTCTAACATTTCTTCTTCTGCCTGTAGGCGATAAGGACGCGCATTGTGACATTAAGTGTGCAGTGCTTCTTTATGTGCGGAAAGCAAGGTTATAAATATTATAATAATCAATAACTTCTAGGTTATTTAACCGGACTACACAAAATACAGGGCCAGTTGTGCAAGTACTCCAGTGCGCAAGTAGGGTGACATGCTAAGAAAAGGAAAGGTGGAGAGGAGGATTAGGTATTCTACTAGCAAGCTGCTTAGTTATTAACTCCAAGAAATTGAAAAGAAAAACCGAAACCAACGCGTACCCACCTGTAGAATTATGAGAAAATGAGAAAAGGTAACAAAAACAAAGTGCCAAAAATGCTGAATTTACACACACACAAATGTCACAAACAGGTGCTTACTATCTTGCGCCCACGTTAGCACATGGAAACCATGCAACGCAACACAAGTAAAGCGCGTTAAACAGGAGTACTGCCAGGAACAACACCGGTGCCAACTAGAGGTTGGCACCGGTGTTGCCATCACACACACCTCCACGCAGGTTGCCTCGCATAAAATAATTCAGCGCTTTTAAAATGTTATGCATGCTGGTGATATTGAAACTAAAGCAGCATTTCCGGCGACTTCCTGGAGAAAACCACCGCATTTCTTAATTAGGCCTTATTTGATTAGCTGATTCAACTTTAAAGTGCTGGATATTCACGCGAACACCAAGTTCCAAAGTTAATCGAGAACCAAAACAAACGCAAATGGCTCAGCTTCACTGAGAAATTGTTCCCCGCTTACTGAACGCGCTTGGAAAAATATGAATCATATGCGGGTGTGGCGCTAAGCGCTTCGCTCGGCCTGTGTTACAACCGGTGCGCGCGGGCGGCCAACGGTGTTTCGCTTTTCTGGGGTTTCGCATGCATGCTTTCTTCGGAACATATATGACAAGAAAAAGCGCGCAGGATGAGTCTATCCGTAGGGATCCGTAGGGATCCCTACGGATAGGGATCCGTAGGGATCCCGAAACGTCTTTGTGTTTTACCCTGTTGTTCTTCAATTTCTTGGCGAGTGTTAGGTTTTTTAGAAGGAGGATGAGTCTATATTCATAAAAATTCAGCCACTCGGTGTTTCTTTTGGTTCACTGTGGGCTTTTTTTTTTGGAGTAACAGGAGCGGATTGCAAGACTAATAAATCATCTTAACTATATTATTAAATTAGCAAAGAAGTAAAGAACACCCTTCTTTTCTCCATGATGCTGCCTCTAATGCAGTAATGCTGTTTCAGTTTCACTCCTGCATATCTATCAGCTTCTTTAAACACTGTGATAGCTGGGACACCCTGCACGGACAAAGAAGGAAGGCAGTACGTGGACCAGATAAAGTCTACCGAACCTAAATGACATTGCGTTAATTCATTCAGAGGGGTATCCGTCATACCTACGAGTTCGCCGATACTTCTATCTCGTCATGAGAAGCCGTTTTTAGGCTCTTTTGTGGAGCATATTTACTACACAGAGCTTTTACCGCACAAATCCCTTGAGCCAACAAAAATTCTGACATTGCAACACATAAGAAACAGTATCCGAGATCCGACCCTGACGCTAACACTGCATAATGAGCGAAAAGGCTGAAAAATTAAATTTCACCAGTTCGAGGAAAATCTGAGTAGGGCAAAACAAGTCTATAGGTAAACGTCACTTAGCTGCTTGAGAAATGTGGACACCATGCCGCCCGTACAGCAAGTGTCCTCGAGCCCTGGCCATCGTCGCCACTTTACCGGTCCCGAAGAAACGACTCGTCAAATATGCAAGGCCGGAAAGCGGGTCCGCAGAAACCAGGCGAGATGCCGGGCACGCGAGCGAGTGCCGCGGTGAAATTGCGCCCGAAAAAAAAAAAAAATCGTACCCGAACGAACCCCATCCCCTCCGACTCAGGTGCCGAAGCTTTCAGCCTAATCGGCTCGGCCCGACGCTTTCGCCTCTCGAAAGAGGCCCACGCAGGAAAGCGGCGGAGACGAAAGAACGAAAGAAAGCGGCGGAAGCAAGAGCGAGCTGAAGCCAGCCGGAGAGAGCAAGCAGTGCTCCCGACGGTCCGCCGCCGAGCGCTCCTCTCTCGAGAAGGGCCCGGCACAGAGGGACGGCCACGGCGAGCAAAACAGGCGCAAGAAGTTGTCGGGGAAAGAGGCGCTCAATAGAGGGTCATGCACGACGGCCGCGCTTATTAGCGGTCGCCAATCGACCTCGACAGTTAATCAATTTGCGGCCTGCGCTTCGATAAGCGCACGGCTCGGCCGTGCGCCTTATCAGTACGGGCGAATTTGGACAGCGCTAAGTGAAATGCGTGCGCCGCGGCTCTGGATATAGGCGCCCTCGGTTCCGCCGCGTGTTTAGTTCGCGCCGTCCGCATCGCTGCTTTCATTGCGCTATTTATTAGACGAGGCATATGAAGAGCCTGGCCTCCTCACGACGAGTCTTTCCGCTCGTTCTACATTGCCGAACATATTCTCCCCTAAAGATATAAGCGCCGGTACGCTGCGGACGAATAACACAATTTTTTGAAAATTCAATGAATTGAAAAGCGCTTAACCAATAAGACATGGCTGTTCTGTTCATGATAGAAGTTTGATTGCCAGTTCTACTTACATTCATGCAGTCCGAGGCGTCAATCCTTAGTAAAGACAGACGTTAACTTTTTTTTTTTTTTTTTGAATAACACGATCCGCAGTGAGAAAAAAAATAAAAGCCGAAGTAAGCTTTAGCAACGTTGGTAAAACGATGTGCTCAAAAGTGAAATTTGTTCTCTGAGTACACAGCATACTTAACAAAAGGCTATACACGCTGTTCCCGTGGACACTTAGAAGTCAGCGCAAATGCAAGGAACTTTAAATCGGTTTTGATACACTACACCAAAGTTTCACATTTGGCATATCCTTATAACTACAGCGATTTCATCAAAGTATTCTATGCCAAGAGCAACGAATATCTCACCCTGATTTTTTTCTTCTTCTACCCTGGGGAACCAAAACATGAATGTCCATTGTAGTCTCGCTAACAGACACAGCCAAAAGTTACCGTTTATTTCATGTCCTTTTATACTTATTTTATATTTATGTTTCTGCAAAGGTAATTTAATGGAACATTTCAAGGTTTAAATATCACACAGTTCATGCCAAACAATGAAACCCACCAGCTTGAAATCTGGAGAAGAAATTTTGCTGACACCTTGCATTGCACATCCAAAGCAGCAATTTTTTTAAAGGCTCCGCATGATTTTCTTCGGGATTATAGGGTTTTAGCTTGAAATGATAAACAAAAAATAAATAAACTTAAGCGGTACGCATGACGACAACTTTTCTTCAGTGTTGTACGAAAATGTAATTATGAAAGTTAAAAGCCAGGCGCTTGCATTGGGGGCTTCTTTGGTGCCCTGAAAGCGGATTAGCATCATTCGCAAGAAGACATGCTCATATCTGCGACAGATTTGAGCTTTCTAGATGAAAGAACGATTACATGTTGCAAACAAGAAAGTACTATACCTTAAAAGTTCTTCCTCACAAAATAAATACATTCGCTTACCTGCTACTGGCAGCAGCAGTTGCGATCCTCCATTGCGGTCCTCGATCAAATTTCGCACATTGTGCACGTCGGCGGTTTGTGTACTGAAAACATGCAAAACTTTCACGTTTCCATTTTAATCAAGTTTGCGCCTTCTTCAACGACGCAGCTGTCATGTTAAGAGAAAATGCATTTCCTGAGACCAATTTGCACATAGCTGTCTGTATTTAAATGTACTCAGTGGTCATGCTTTAATAATTAATTTAGCGCTAAAATTACTTTTTAAGACACATTAAATGAGATGGAATACGAGCGACGTGACCTCCATATCCCACATTGCATAATGGGCTGGCATCACGTCATAACGCTGCGTTCTGTCCGCACGGAAAAAAAAGTAACAAAAAAGCTTGCATCCGCAGACACACACCTAATGACGAACAAGATGTGATGAGTCACTTCTTTGAACTAGACGCTACTGCGATCGCCTGCAGTAAATGAAAATAAGCCCAGCGTTTGTCACAGAGTGGCCTATAAAAGAATCAATCTAAATGCTCCCCCTCTTCACAAGGCGTCAGCCCTGCAGTCAACGCCGAACGGCCCTTGTTTCTGCATGACGTGTTGACTTTTCTTAAGAGACTATACAAGAGAAGAAAGGGAGCAAGTTATGAATTCGGAGCATTCTAGTCGGGTGGTAATTCCTGCTCGCATAGAGCGCTGAGGTACAAAAGACGAGGAGATGAACATGCGTCCCATTTCGCCTGGGCTGGAACATTCTCGTTAAGTGATAAAATTGACGCTTGCGTTCAAATGAAGTCTTTGAATCTCGTGTTTGGTCTGCAATTCAATTATAAAGAAGGGGTAGCGGTCGGCAGGTCCTACTATAGATCTTGACCGATTCCCTCTCCTGAATACTGCCATTTACACTGGTAAAATAAAAACATCGTCCAGAGTAGGTCACTAAGAGTGTACGTGAGTTTATCTGCTATACGAAGCAATTCAATGGGCCATAGAGCTTACATACAGACTTGTTATGCAGGCTCTTAAGTGCAGCAGCGAATTTCTAGAGCTGCGGGTCCGCCTCGCTAGGGTGTACAGCCATCTTCGGTTATTCCCGCCTGATTAAACACTTTACGAGCGTCCCGCCAGCAGAACGCCGGTTTAAACCACGAAAACAGATAAAAATTATGAAATTACAGTGGCGACATATTTAATTTTTCTTTCTTCTCGAGGCAAAAAAAAACGAGATTTTTAATTCGAACGAACACGTGCAGCATACTGTTGCAGCGGCCATGACTTCCACAGCTGTTTCAGTAACGTCTCATGGTCCCGGCTTCATCTCACGACGGCAGGCAATCTACCGAACCGCTCAAAAGTAAGTGACGCTCGTTTCGACACTTGGGGAGGCAGTCTTTTGTACCTCAACTCTATTTCAATGTAACTATCGCTCGTAACTACATGCAGTCAAGGTCGAAGATTAATTCAAGGGAAGAAGTTAGTTGCCTTTTATCTGTTACCACAAGCTTTGGAGGCGGTGGTGCATAATTAGTGACAAAAAGAGTGCATAATATACAGACAGAAGGGAGGCTTCTCTGGCTGGGGGCGTGTTTCGTGCATAAAGCGTGAATGAAGTATAGATTACGGAAAGAAGGCGAAAAAGAAACGATGTGAAATAACGCGGAGAGAATGAAGTGCAGCGCAACAGAAGGTAAGAAGAATAGATTGAATGGCGTGCTCATACTCACATTTGGAGAAACTGGCTTGCAGTGGTGGCAATCCCCTTTTTCACGCGCTGGCGTTCAGAATCTGCCTCAAACGACATTCGTCTCACGCTAGATCGCCACCCGGTTTCTCAGCGCTTCTCGAATAAGTACGCGTACATCCTTACTTACCTCAATGACAGATGCCTGATAAGTCCTATTTTATCTAACTTTATCCGACGAATTCAGTGGCCTCCATTTAAATGTATCAGACGTAAGCGGGGAGGCTCAGCTCTACGACCTTGGAAGGTCAGTTACAAAAATAAGAAATTAATGAGCGTTGTAACGTGTAAGCATCAGTGGTTTCCTTATGATTGTGAAGAGATGAAGCAAAGTTGATCAATCTGTAAGCATGCAGGACAACGGCAGAGGTGCAGGAAACCAATCTGTTAGTTGAGAACGACAAGAAGGACATGCTGGAAAGGGTCTGTGCGGTAAAATTATTCTGGTGGCCCTCACAGGTCTAAGCGCCACCTGGAGCATTGAGAAACTTACTCTCAAACTACAAGCGCGTTCTGATGTGACCGTTCATCCATCTGCAGTGTAGTTTGTATTTTCACACACCTTCAGAGCAAACAGTTCAACAGACGCTTACTTTTTTTCAGATGGATGCTGCACAAGACTGCTAGCGAAGCCGTCGTCATTGCTGCCGAGAATGACGCCTTGTGGTCCGATGTTTCGTTGGATCTGCGCCTGTTTATTCATTCACTTGTCCTGCTCAAAACATACCACCGGCAGTCACGATATCAGTGCCCGTGCACAACATTTCCGCCTATGCACCGAGCGAGACGCGTTCTTATCAGTGCGCTTAGCTTAAGACCTTCGTTCGACTTCAGTACGATTTTGATGTTGGTTTACCTTTGAAATTTCATCAGGTAAAAGTTGCACTCGAGGTGTTTATCCGTGAGCTAAGGGCGTCGCATGTAGCATCTGTGAATGAATAAAGTTTCCTGCATAGTGGACTCAGGACCTATAATTGGCCACGATATTTCTTGGGTCTTCACGTACTCTTCATCAATACAATCTGGCGTTTCTTAGTTTTTTCGTACCATCATGTTTTCTTTTCTAGTTTTCTTTTTATTGCACGTTTACCTTTGTGCCTTCGAGACTGCAGTTGCGTGGCCTATTCTTTGTTTTACCCAAAGGAGAACGGTGGCACAGTTGTGCAACGAACCTGTACTATCAAAAGTAGTGAAGTACAGATTGTTCAGATTTGTCCTGCCATTTTCCAGTATGCACCTGAAGCCACAACCAGGGCAATTGATTGGTAGCATGCATAGTGAATGCCCATGCTGTATTTTCTCGGCCCTTCTCTTTGTTCCCTTTTCTCCCAAAAACCCTCCCCAGCGCAGAGTATCATGCATACCGTTTCAACGCCGGCTAAATTCTCTTAAAGAGCTCCTTCCTTTCTCACTGCCATAAGAACTGAAAGTGTGCAGTAAAGCTTTAGCCCCGACACTTTCCCTCCTTCCTCCCGTCAGACGTCGAAAGGGTTGCGCACGGTTTCTGATCCCTTCGTCTACATCGAAAAACTGAGTGCGTCACACTTCGGACGGTAGGCGAAGTATAACACATGTAAACACGCCACACGTTTTAAGTCAGTATGAGCGGCGCCTCGCCTACATCTCCAGCACGTACGCGTGTACCTCAGGAGTAAATCGTTGCTTCCGTAGCGACCTGCGTAGGCAGCGTCTGCCGCATGCCGAAGCAGAAAAGGTTGCGCCAGCACGCGCTTGAAACAATGATCTGTGACCTTCGCCCCGACCGGACGCTGACGCCGCCGCTGCGTCGACCACCACGTCGACTTAGAATCGTGGCTTCAATAAATGTGGCCGTGGTCGCCTATCTGGCGACGTCCACTCTTTTGTCACCAACGCAAGCAATACGTCGTCGGGAGTCAGCGCAACTCCCGAAGTTAAAAAAAAAAAAAATGAGCGTGGACAAAATTTTCACGCACATTTTCTACTGCGATCAGCATGACTGCGTAACTTGCGCTCACCACTCTTTCTCATGCTTTGAAGTGGCTACCGAGCGCCAAACATGGCTTCCTTAAACTTCGTGGAAAAAAAAGAGTGTGAAAGGCGACGGACGCAGCGAGAACAGCCACGACAAGCTCTGTTCCAAGATGCTGTACCAACCAGCTCAAATGTCGGCATTACTTCCTGAAACACCGGCAGTGAAATGCCCCTCAGCGAGCACTAATGGGCATTGGATACGGATACGCCCACGGCGAAGGAACGCGACGCCCCCTCAGCGCACGCGGGCGGTAGATTCCTCGTGCCAGGTGTCTCTGTAAATACGATGCAGGCCGGCCCGCGTAGCTTGCACCTGCCTCGGATAACAAACGGCGCACTTAGGGTACAGAAGCTCGTGATTACCGCCGACCAGATTCTGCCTCCTCCCAAGGAAAGGGCGTTCATTAAGAATACAGCACAGGGAGAACAACAAGGGAAGCCCCCCTCGCACATCATGAATTCTTCCGAGATCCAGGCGGTTGCCGTCACTGAATCGATTCTGTGCTCCCGCCATTTTCCTTCACAGAAGCTGGCCCTTCAGCCCCGCGCCTCTTTGTCTTCCCTCTTTCGACGCGTTAGGAAATCTATTTTAAGCCTCATTAGGCGGATAATTAACACCGGCTTATGCTGCAAATTGGAGCGCGGCCATTGTCGAGGGCCGTGAAAAGGCTCCACGCTGATGCGCAGAGCGGAGCCCGCAGCGCGAGGAGAGTCGATGCGGCCGCCTTCGAGTTTCGACGTCCAGTCGCGGCCACGGATTTCCACGCGGCCGCCGCCGTACGGGGCGGTTATTAGGCCCGGCGGCACGCGGCCCGATGGTCGACAACTTTTCTCCCATCGATCGCTATCGCTCGCTCGCGATTGCTGCCCAGATTGTAGACTGTCGTGACACCGGAAGACCTGCTGGGAATTACTCGTAGACACTCGCCTCCTTTCGCTCATTTCGGGTCACCGTGGGCAAAGCACATCAGACTACATTATCGACCTTTTTCGGCCTTTGCCGGAGTATTTTTCACGTCTATAGTTGCAGCAGCGTAGTAACAACTCGGGGTCCTCGTAAAAATTTAGGGTTTTCGAGAAAGACGAAGTTTTTGAAGGATGAAGACAAGAATGCTTTAGAGCCCCCAGAAGTGGGTTACAACTACCTTTGCTTACCGCACCGCAACTGCTCTGAGTCGACTATAACGACCGCTCAATCGCATCGAACCAGCAAGAATTATAGACGCAGTCTCTGACATTACGACAAAAAAAAAAAAAAAAAAACCTGTATCACCTATAGAAAATATTTTCGTGGAGATCAAAAAAAAAAAAACATATGACGACTAACCACTGCACGGGCTCAGGAGATTTGGCTTTCTGGTGCAGTATTTTATAACGTTTAGTTTCGTTTTCATATTTTTTTTTGGTTTCTCAGTGGTGGCGTTAGTCCCGGACTACGTCATAAGGATGCCACGGCCATTGACAGAGAAGCAGAAAAAAGGAAAGAAAAACGAAACGTTACTAAATGCGGGTGCTAGTACTGCGCATAACTCGCAGGTCTGATATATGATTGTGTTACTTGCATTTCTGTCTAGGGGATAACTTCAAAAAAAGGCTAGAAGATCCGCGAAATATCACCCCTCGTTCGCCAGCAATAAAGAAGCGAGAAAAATAAGTAAGTTTGCGGTAAAGTACGTTCGTATCCCACCCAAGAACAGAAAACCATCCAATAAGTTTTCATTCGAAGAAAGAGAGACAGAAATTTCTCTAATGTTCACAGCTAGTCTAATGTTACGGCTCCAAAAAATACCGTATATGCCGGTATATGTGACGGCATTTCTTGCCGTGGACAAAAAGCTACACAAGCAATGTGTTTTCGGAAACAAATTATGACGTCAAAAAATAAAAGTAAAAATGGGCATCTTTATTAATTTTTTTTTCGCCCGAATGGAAAGCGCAGAGCGTGGCCAAGAAGTTAAGCCTGCGATTCTCCCCCCAGTTCTCCAGGAACCACTTTATACGTCGTGGCTGATCTATATATGACGCAAAACTTTTGCCGAGGATGGTTTCTCGTTTTCATGGATTGCGTTTATAGTTTTCACCGACGACCTTCCGAACTACGCCACTTTTCCGTTAATTAAACTGGCTGCGAACGCCTATTTCTCTACCATGAAAGCTTATTCCATTCATTCCCGCAATAAAGCTCTGCTGTCGCGTTTAGCGTGTATCTGAATGGTTCCCTAAATGGTACCACGGGCAGAAAAAGTAATTGAGCAGGGCATAATGGTGGGCCTGTTGGTAAGGCATGTCAAGGGAGAAAACCAGCCAAAAAAGACGGAAACACAAGAAGAGAACGACACAGGACAACGGCAAAGTAATTATCCCGCGGACGCGGTATTAAAATGTTATTTCTTGAAACCTGGCATAGCAGTAACAGTTTTCTCTCTCAGCAAATGCTAAACACGGTAGACTGCGCTTGTATCACTAGTCCTTTTAGGGGCTGCGGGGTCAAAGGGATTCCGCGGACCAATTGAATCTGTCCTGTATCGACAGATTACGGCATTCTAACGGCAAAAAGACCACTGTCACCGAAAACGGAGGTGTTATAAGCTAGAAGTTACCAGAAACCGAAATACAGGTGTCGACACCACGGGCCCATTTCACAACTAAACAGCGCGCCCAAACACCGAATTTTGCGCGCGAATTCCAAAGGGTATGCTACAGCGCCCTTGGCTTCAAAACGGCGACAACCACTCTTTCTCGGTGCAGACGTTACCTGATTAAATCTAGTGGCGGGAAATTATTTAAATTGAATTTCCTCAACTGTAAATGCGCCTTTTGTTGGAGTACTGCAATTAACCTACCCCGGAAGAATCCATAAAATAAATTTTTACTGAAAACAATGATTGGATCGATTTGTCCACAGTATCTCTTTAAGCTATACTACAATAAAACTTAATTTTACATGCAACTAAAAGCTCAAGAAACGTCAAACTGCTCAGATACCTTGTAGTTTTCAGAGTGTTGCAAAAATGGCCCTCCGGCATAGTCTATTGCCTTGTGGAACTACATCGGCCTTCGCTTCACATGTATGTTCAAGGGAACGTCGCTTTTCTAGCCGCTAACCCAGCCGACCAGCTGAGGCTGATCGACCACGACCCAAACGAGAAACGGAGGCCGGAGGCCTCCTGTACTGCAAGGGGCCCCTCCCGGGGTACTACAACAGATTCAACCACTGTCTTTTCAATACAGTTTGTTTATCCTCGTCCTATCGTGTCTGTCGCTCGCCAAAATAGATGCCGGCGCTGCGGAAGTGCACGGTTGCCTGAACAACCAGCTTTGATGCACAAGCGACAACGGCACTTAGGCTGGACCATGGCGGAAGAATGCCTGGACTGCACACTGAGCTGATCCCAAAGAAAATGATATTGATGCTGACGAATTTTAATGGCGCAAGGGCAGTTTCGGCCAAAGTGCGCCATGGCAAAAGGCAATTTTGGTCTACACAAGGTGTGGTCACAGACCAATTTTCCAAGCACTTCACCGCAGAGAAGCCAAGCACCAAGCTCAGGGAAAGCTTTTATCCATTGGAAACCGGCGGGTACCCGGCGATACTAGCAATCGAACCCGGCACCTCTCACATGCGAGACGAATGCTCCAACCGCTAGGCTACCGCTGCGGTGCCAAGAACACGGCTGCTAGTCATTTCGCGGCTGCAGTACCTGCTAATCCAATGTTCAAAATTCCGACTGCGGCAGCAGCAGTGTCAACCATTTTGATGCGGCAAAAATAAGCTTTCGTGAACGCAACCCTGAGCCACAAGTTACGCATGAAAGGGCCGGACAGATAAAGTTTCAGCACAGAGGCGCAGTTATGTGGGCTAAACTGGGATGCTCCCTCGAAGCTTGCATTCCGAAAGGTCACCTTCGTGGGATCTTCGAGGAGCTTCATATCTATGATTCTTGCCGATCATACCGCGTTGGCCTCGCAACCACCGAAGAGTAATTCCGTGGATCCCTCCTTCCATATGGCGGTGCATTTCTATGATTTAAAACGGAAGTCATTGCTCTTTGCAAGCACGACTGAAACAAAGTTTTCAGAGAAGGTTCTCTGCGACAGCCTCGTGGAATCTAGCAGGAGAGAAAAATCCAAACTTAAATGTTATTTAAGACAGAAATGGTAATAGTGCTACAGCAAGACGTACAGTCGTGAAAATTATAAGAGGGAATAAACTTCACGCAGAAAATTGCAAATTTCTTGGTTATTTCTCTACTAAATTGCACAACGACATTGGGATATTGTAGGCGCAGACGAAAACTAGTTAAAGAGAGAGAAAAACTGTGCTTGTCACAAATAATAACGGAGTAATCAATAAATGAATGCTCCAACTGTGTTCCCCACTCATATTTTTCACGACTGTACACAAGAAAGACTGACACAGGACATGCGCTAACTTCATCTGAGTTTATTCTGTCTCAAATAATGCACCATCTAGCCAAAATTGACGTTCTTTTAAATTTTCTTGAAGCACTAGACTTCTCTACGTCAAACAGGCTCAAATATATATATATATATATTTTTTCAGGCAATTTCAGAATAGGTTTTTGTATTCCGAAACTTCAAGAACGTACCAAAATTTCTCCTCACAATGAAGTGATAGAGGCGACAAAATTTTTCATTAAAGCAGTACACCTAGATTAGGACTGTCATTAGGCCCCTCGTCGCCTCTGAGATGTAATGAAACACTGTACACGCCTTGCAACAATATGCGCACTAACAAATTCACGCGACGAGATTTTTTGTGCATTTCAGCTCACCTGCCATACTTCCTGTCGAACGTCGCCGCGGTGGCTCAGTGGCTATGGCGCTCGGCTGCTGACCCGAAAGACGTGGGCTCAATCCAAGCCGCGGCGGTCGAATTTCGGTGGAGGCGAAATTCTAGAGGCCCGTGTACTGTGCGATATCAGAGCATGTAAAGAACCCCAGGTGGTCGAAATTTCCGGAGCCGTTCACTACGACGTTCCTTATAGCCTGAGTCACTTTGGGACGTTAAACCCTCATAAACCCCATAAACTTTTACTTTGCATTCCCAGATATGTTTGGAAATGGCAAAAGAATGATGCACTGTTAAGAGCATATATAAACAAAAACTATTAATATGTTTATATATTCAGCATCATACGCGACGCGCCAGGCATTACAGGATTAAACATGACGCAACAACTGGCGTGGTGCCTCACTGCAATGGGTCATTCGCTGACGTCAGCGCTCCTTTGTTCGCCCAGCTTATGGAAAGTAGCCCGCTGCGTTCTTATCTCGTCCTCTCAAGAGGCATACAAACGTTTTTCTATGGCGTGTCGTGGTGGTTGCAGTATACCAGAGAGTGAATCGTTATCTCGTTACAGCCTTGGGGAAATAAGTCAGTCCCTTATTACAATACTGAAACGAAATCGATGCACAAACACGGAATCATTCCTCGGAGCCAATTCTAGCGCAAGCGCGACGTACACAAAGAGTAACACATGCAGAACTATCCTACCCTTTTCAGTACTTGGGCGATTCTCTTTCACACTAAAATTCCTGCGTCTAATCCGCAGCCTCAACGAACGGAGCTGAATGGAAAATATTGCCTTTATAATGAGCTTATGGCCTTGGTACACTCATTAAAATGTATATCATCTGCGCACCATCCCAACGTCAGCGATGGAAGTTAGAACAAAAATGCCCTCGAAACTCTCGAACGAAGCAAAGCCGTCCTTGCATGACACGCCAAGAGTTCCGGTTTGCTGCTGTAATTCGTCACGGTGCAGCAGACTAGACTACAGGTAGCTGCGCCGTTGCGTCTTGTTTTTCTAGATACTTTAAAGAGAGTATCTTCCCCTGGTGTTCCTTGTCCTGCATAGCTGCCATCATCGGTGTGCTGTACCAACTGTCCTCAGATTCAAGATTACAGCGGCACAGCCCGACCCCTTCATTGAAACACCTTTTGGAGTCGGGCGATCATTCAATGGGGAAGATACATAATGGAGGACCGTGCACTCCCATTCTTTCGTTTACCTCATCGAAAATACTGCCCCGAAAATATTCGTCGTGTCCGCAAAGAACTCTGGGGTTGTGCCTGTTCGTACTCCATGTCAGGTGCCCATGAGCGACCCCGTCAATGCCTCGGATAATCCAGGACAAGGCCAGTGACTACGCTGTCCTTCGCATAACGCGTCATATCGAAGCAAGCTGCTTTGTAGAAAAGAGGAAAGTTCCGTGAATAAATCTCCTTATTCCCCAGTTTCACACATTCGCAATAAAATTTATATCTGTTTTATTCCTTTTTAACTTCCAGATGCAGGCATCATTTAATGTGATATACGTAAAATTGATGCCACGGTTGCTGCAATATAATGCGAAATTCAGCGACAACTGGAGGCCTCGGAGGTGTCACGCTTGTGAAGAAGCAGAGTCTGTTATCGCTCGCTACCCCCATCGCATCTGGCCAAACATTGCCCGTTTATTTCGAAATGAGCCGAAGTCACCCTCTTCGCATCGTGCCATGTTGGTAGCGGCAAGCCCTGTCTCCAACGACAACTGCAGCTGCTTTTCGGCAGTTTCCGCCTTCTATGCCCACACCGCGACTGTCGGAACACGCTCTCCACTACGGCTACCTCTCGTAGGGTCCTTCTCTCAGTTACATACGCCAGGCGAATTTCCTTTCCTACCGGAACCACAATCCCTCTCCACATCCTGCGCTCGCCTAGCCTAGATCATGAAGAAGGCCCGAACACAACCTCCTGTTCCAAGCACCAATATCACTACTGACAGATGGTAGCCAATGTAATGCCGAATGGGGAAGATCCAGTCGAAGCGAGTCTGCCAGCACGTGCTGACGCGAGGCTGCACGGGTCCCGCTGTGAAAGGCAGGCGGGCTCAGGCAGTCTCATGCGCATGCCTCATCTCGCAGCTGCGCGTGACGCGGACACCGCCGCGGCCACCATGTCGCGGTTCGAGCCACTAACAGCTGTCGTTGTGAAAAACTTGATGCCTAATATTGGCACCAGCAACACCTTAAGGCAGAAGGAGAAAAAAAATGCACAAGAACTAGCATATCTGTTCAGAACGAAGGCAACAAGATAGCACCTGAATAGGCACTATATAGAAAACAGAATAGAATATAATGCACAGTACTCCAGTAGAAATAACTGATTGACGAGCAACCTTAATGTAGAGCGAATACCAGAGAGCAGAACTATTTTATTTCTCTCCTATTTTTACAGCGACCGCTATTAGTGCCTCAACTTCCGAGGACATGGTCTCCTCGTCATCCGCAGATCGGAGGTGAACAGTTAGAAGACGAGAGAAGGAGCGCCTCGATCAGCGTCCGGCACCTGCTGGTGCTGTTCTTACGCATGGCCTCCACTTACGCAGCTGAGCGTAGCTCCCACCAGCTGTGTTGGCGGTCTGGCTTTCCGGCTGCCTAGCATCCCCTCTCATCGCGATAGGGAAGTTCGCAATAACAGATCCTGGTGCTGCACAAGTTTTTGCAAGGCACGCGGCGTGGAGATATTGCGGATCATGCTGCCGAAGCTGAGGTAAGGCGGCTTCAACGTCAAAGATCCCACAGTGCGCGCGCCGCACAAGCCGAACCAAGGAAGCGCCGGAGGCAAGGAAAGCCGAAGAAGCCGCGAAGCACTTTCGCAAGCGATTCTTGAACTTTGGTTAAAATTACTCTCTGTGTGTTGTTTCTGGTTCCGCAACGACCCAACGGCATTAACATCGCCTTGCCACTCTACGCGGCAAGAGGCGTTTCCGACTGCCAACCTCCACTGCATTGCAGATGTGCACCAGCTGTCACTGAATTTTGCTTTACATCGCTGTATCTGTGCAGTGAGACATTTATTTTTTCTTTGCAAGAAGGTAAACTCGCACACTAATGTTTCGTAGTTTTCTTGCCGCATGCATATCGAGACGTGCAATTTATGTCAGACTGTTTATCGCCACTGCAGTCATGTCAAGAGGCGTCGCAAGCAAGGGGGGCGGGGGCTTTAGAGTTTCACGAGAGCTGCTAGAGTTGAGATTAGTACGAGTAAAAGGATTGCGTTTTTGATAAATATCTTCCAGTGTTTCTCACAACACCCGAAGGTGCGCCGATCCAGCGCTCCCTACCATCGCGGTTAGTGCGCAAACAGCTGCGATGCTCTGGGAGCACGCGTTGGCCTTCTTCCTGAATCCGCTCATGGACCGGATATTACTTCGGACACGCACTTCTTGCAGCGCTTTAAGACACCCATTCCCCCGCAGGTACAGGACCAGCCTGGAACTGACGCCATAGAGAAATGGGAGGTTTCGATATACTCTGCACAGTACGGCAGCAAAGTTTTCACAATTTCTGATATCTTTTAGACCGAATTTTCTTCAATAAATTAAAGCTCTTTGTAAAATTGTCATCCTAATGGCGCTTTTAAGCTGGAAGCGGGGAATCAAAGGCAACAGCTCAGAGCTCCTTTAGGTTGCGAGCGCCTCAAGCTGTCATTGCTTTCCCGATTTTAGTTCAAGGTGAAAGTACTACTCAATAACGCCTTCATGGTTTCGTTTCCTAGCAGACTAAAATTGTATTAACTTCAGAGACATAATGAACATGTTCGTGTCTTTTCTGTTTTTCTTTCTGAAACAGCCTTGTCATTAACTGTTCAGGTGAGTTTCGGCAGGGCACGAAAACGCTTTTAGTTTCATTTCTCCTCTTTCTTTAGTTTTGCTTCAGCGCCACAGTTCAAACCTCGGTAAGAAGCATTCGGTCGCAAGTTATGTTCCTGGCAGCAGCATCGTAAGCTGCAAGCAAGGTATTTGTATTCTCGATCTGACTTCCCCGCATCACACACACTCTTTAAATTTCAGCTAGATATTCAATTAACGTAGGTTGAGCAACGGCGGTTGATTGAAGTCGGTTGCGCCGGCTGGCTACGCTCGTGGAACTGGCAGCCTCTTTTTTCAACAAATCGGAGATGTTAATGAGCCTGGTAATTAACTCATAACTTAACTTCTCAAGTACTCAGCTGAAGCGCCTCGACGGAATCCCAACCCTCGCTCAAGCCTCACTCCCGCGTAGAAACGAGCCTCACCGCCTCCCTTTAAAAACAACATATACTGGCGCAGCGAGAAACAGCTTGAAGGATTTCGGCTGGCGCGCCGGCGAAAACCAGTTATCCACAGCGCACGATGAGCGCCGTCTCCCGCCTTCTAAACAGACGCATCAGCGATAACGTCGTCTTGCTCGCCAGTGCGCAGCGTGTTCTTGCTTCTTGTGTCAGCTCCCCATTGTACCTCCCCCTCCGGCTCTTCACAGCGCCTCTTTTTGTCGGGCCTGCTGTCCGTCAACGGCCAGAGGTTCGGAATTGGCTCTTCCGGCAGCGCCTGCAAGACGCGCCGGCGGCAACAGCCATCAGCGAGGACTCTTCAAGCTCACCCCCTCTCACCTCTAGGGTTGTTTGTCTCCCGGACAGAAACAATAAAACGGGCCTCGAGAAGGGACAGCTGACGTTACGGCGACACACGTGGGCCTAGTAATTAGAAAGTTAACAAAGAATGACGTAATACGCTAATTACGACGTCATTCGCCTCTTAAAACAGCCACCATGCACCGGCAAGTAAGAAGCTGGGAACAGACTCGGCGAGGTCGCCGTTTGTTTAAAACCGCCTTAGCTATCCTCTCCAATCTACCAGGCCCCGTTCTCACTTTCTTCCGATCATCCATCATATCATTTTTCTTGGATTATAAGGGCCCTCGTCGCGTCACTGAAAATAACAAAAAAATGCCACTACTGCCTAGATTCCCAGTCCGCTGGGACACGGAAACACCTTAGCGAAATAATATCTTCAACAATGTTCAGAATTCTTCCCCTCCTTCGGGAAGACGAAGCGACAGCTTTATATCCCCCCCCCCCCCCCCTCCCTCCTGGCTATCTCCGTTTTGCTCTCATCTATGAGACCACGTCCAACATGGGCCAGGCGCATCCTGACACCATGACCTCGCAGGGTCAGTTCTTCAGGACGCCCACGCCACAACTTGCTATATCTTACTAGGCGGACTTACTGCAAGCGACTACGCCTTCGCCAAGACTTACAGCCGATGGCGACGTCGTTCGCCCCCGGAAAAGTCCTGTAAAAAGCTATTGTCGTTGTACATAGAGCGATAGAGACAAAGAGGAAGAGGGAAGGCAGGGATGTTAACCAGAAGGATGTTCTGGTTGGCTACCATGCACTGGAGAAGAGGGATGACAGAAATGAGAAGGGAAAGAGAGAAGGGACGAGGGGCACAGTCACAGTTGATCCCTCAAGCCAGTCACTCTCAGGAAGCAAAACAGCGCCGCCTTATAGGCCTTGAGGGCAGTCGACTGTTGTGGCCACGGCCACAGGATCTTATCCTCTGTTAAAGGGCGAGGATCGAGGCGGTCCAGAGCGCAACGATTGTCGTTATAAAGTAAAAGGAACTCATAATGGTGACTGGCCGGCTTCAGGACCGTCTTACGTTCTGTACCAGGTCTTGCTCTGTCCCTTATTATACCTGTACCTAGAGGATACGAAAATCAAACACACACATACAAAGAAAAAACTGCCGAAAGAACGCAACACAACGCTGCAGAGAACACAGGACAACAGAGTACGGGTGCTACAGCGGAAAGTATATAATTCAATTTTATTTGTCATGCCAGCCACAGCGCCAAGGAGGAGGGAGAGGGAAACCGGATAAGAGAGTACAAGGAAGTACAGGGCAGTCGGCACATGAACAAAAAAAGAAAGGCAGCCCGCACACTGAAGTGCCGCGGTAAACAGGTCATTTGAAAACATTTTGGGGCATACAGTTGCATATGAGCACTAAAAAAAAAAAAAAACTCTGTGTCTCTCTCTCCCTGTAATGGCATATGTGACAAAAGCGAGCTTCCCAGTTCGGGTTTTAGGACTAAATTGTGCCTGCTTTCGAGCGTTGCTGCCTTCACCTTATTGGTAATAACTTTTGAGACTAACCTTTTATCTTCTTTCCATTGATAACATATAGTCTGCATGCCCTAGAAGAAGATGTGTATGTTGACAGAGGACTACTTTTTCGCTGATCAGCAAGGGCAATTATAAATAAAAAGCTGCATGGCAACCGTCTTGGGCTTCGCGCATGCGCGGTTCGAGCAAATCGAGGAAAGAAACCAAAGATATGAATGACGAAGAACGGCGTGGCCTTTCTGCCGAGAAGAAACCTTAGAGCTGACAGGAAAAACCCGTGTCTGCCGGAAACTTCAAAGGCAGCTGCTTGGGCTCCATCCTAAAATTAGCGCCAGCCTCCGTTGAAGAAGGAATGAAGGGAAGCTCGCGCGGTGGACCAGGATAGCGAAATTTCAGCGTCAGCAGATTGCTGTGATTCCTCGATGCGAAGAATACCAATAGCAAGTGCGGCAACTCCCAGTGGTCATTTTCATAAAGCACATTGACGATGCACTGCGAAAAAAGCGCTCCAAAGCAAAGCAGAAACTCTGAATAAAGCGAGTTCCGCAAATTGGCGGCGCGTATTGCCGTCGGTGACGCAATACTAAAAGCAATGGAGCGAACTGTGGGCTCAGGAGTGCTTTTCCTTCAAGTGCTGCTCATGCCCTGTAAACGTGCGCATTATCGTTGAGGTAGAAAGAACGAAGAAAATCTGCTGTGTTGACGAGAATTTGCCCCAGTAAGGCACAAATTATCCTCAAAAAAAGAAGCGGGGGGGGGGGGGGGGCGTTAAAATTTTCAGATTTAACTGAGGAGCATGCCAAGACTGCGCAGAAAAAGAAATGGTTGGAGGTTTAGCATTGTTAAGCACGAAATATTGTGTGAAAGCATGTTTTTTTTTTTGTAGTTGGACACTACTGCCACGTAGACGCGACTGTTCTGGACAGCCAGTTCAGTGCCTTTCCTTTCTTCAAAATCAACGGAGTCTAAACGTTCTACTGGTTTTAAGAAAAGGAAAGGCGCATAACTGACTCAATTTGTATGTGGACGCCACCGCCTGCTCACAGCGCGACTGAGGTGTCCACTGACACAGTGAGCCAGTTACACTTGCTACTCAAGAGGCTTTGCACAGACACACACCACTGAAACCAGGGAGTGCAGCTAAAAGTGATTTTGCACTAAAAGCCTCCATCCTCCCAGGAGCTTAACTTACTGATTTCCGTCGATATCTATACACCGTGACTCAAAACTGGTTTCAGGGTCTCAATTATCTCGCTTTTTACTCGTTCCTATCGTGACAACTTTTTATGGAAACAAATCAGCAGATTTGGAGAATTTTAAAGCACTCATTTTTTGCAAAAGAAGCGAAAGAAAATCCACAATGATCGGAGAAGTACCTGAGCATCCGTCCTAGAAACAATTTTTTGTGTTCATTTCGTATGCCTGGCTTGAAATGGTTGTGCGGACGATTCTGGATATTGCGGCGTTTTATTATAGTATTTCCCACATTTCAGCATGTCCCACCTTTTTTCACGGGGATCCGACAGTGTCCAGGACGACTGTACAAATGTGCACGCAGTGCCTAAATGGGTTACATGAGAGGGAGACTCTGCAGTATCAATTTTGCGCGACTTCTGCGACAGTCACTTTTCCAAACGAACTGCTGTAATTTATCCGCCCTGTCGTTCTGTGTATACGAAGTGCCTTTGTGAAACCTCCTGCTGCTCTTTCATCGTCGATTAGTAGCACATGCCATTGGTCTTCAACGCATATAACTGGAAGAGGGAAGCCTCGTCTCTGAACCCCCTCCTTCTCTTAATCGCCTTCGGCGTGAAGGACATTTATTTCATGCAAAAAGAAGAAGGCAGACGAGTGGGCAGCACTTCCGCTAAACCCCGTTTCTAACTACCACTGACTGCCTAGGTCGCGTAAAGCACAAAGCTTTCCCTAAAATCAACACGTATATAAACTGCTTCTGGCACCTCGTTTGTGTCACACGCGCATTAAATTAAAATAAGAAAATGTACGCGTGATGTTCAAGCTGGAACGGCGACAGCCAGAAAGCATGCCAATTGAGCAAGGGCGCTGTTCTCCAGGGATCCTGAGTTTCCGAAATTCCAGTTCAATGACGTCAGAGTTCTTAATCAGCGACCAGCCAGCTGGCCAGCAGCAGCACAAGTATTTCAAGAACGCCGCCACAAACCTACGGTCCTTGCGCCGCGGCTCGTTGCCTCTGAGCGTCCCTTCTGAATTTTCAGCGCGGCGCCGACTGCGGCGCTCACACGGAAATGAACGCAGCCAACCGGCGCGTGCAGCATTTTCCCGCATCGCGGGGAACATCGCGTTGAGATACTCGGTTTTTTTTTTTTTTTTCATTTAATACTCTCTCTTCGTCGACCAGAGTGCACCGCAGTACGGCAACTTTAATATTATTTGTTCGTTCCCTATCTTTTTGTTCTCCTTTTGCCCGAATTAAAAACTCACGCGCACTAAGCGGTAGCTCGGTTCCGAGAACGCCTCCGCATAACGACTTGGTTTAAGAGGTGCACGCACGCCACGCAAATCGCGGCCCGAGGTTTCGCGCAACTTGGGTGTCCGAGCTCTCTTTGCCACCGAAAGTTTCGCTCATCTCTTGTTCTTGCTTATTTCCGTACCCGTCCCTACGGTGGTGGGCTAGGGGCCTTTTACGTGCCGCGAGACGAGCCCGTACATCATCTGGGAGTAAGGGCCTTCTGGGCACAACAGTGGCGATGAACGCAGACTGTGTTAGTATGAGTTAAACAATGGAGCCTATACTGTTGCAAGGGAAAGTTAACCAGCTGCACGAAAATTCGTCCCCCCCCCCCCCCCCCCCCCCTAAGAAAGATCACCCCTACATGCTATCCACAGCACCACACAGAAGGCTAGCTTCGAGTAAAAGTTTACTACACATGTTCATAAAACGAAACGAATTCCTGGGTACCGACAATAGAGTAGGAATGAGAGAAAAACGCCAACTTTTTCCAATTTAAAACCCTGTGTAGCCTAAAGCAAATTCTTCCAAATGTACGCGCTTGATTTATTAACTGTCGTTCGGGGAAAAGTGAGGTATATGTACTCGCTGTTTTGCCTTGCGACGGCTTGCAAACATGATGATGATGATGATGATGATGATGAAGTTTAATGGTGCAAGGGCAGTTTTGACTGAACAGCGCCATAGCACAAGGTAGTTTCGTTGCGTAAGGTGAGGCTGCAGACCCATTCCCAAGCATTTCACTCAAGAGAAGCCGAGCACCAGGCCAGGCGGAAAGCTTGTACCCACTGAATCTGCAGTGGGTACCCGGCGGCACTGGGGACCGAACCTCGCACCTCCCTGATGCGAAGGCTTTGAAACATGCTCGTAACCATTACATAAGCAATATTCCAGCAATTCTTCGAAAATACACTTCATCGCGCTTTGCTTTCCACATCGTCTCTTGAAACAGACGGTCTCATTACATGCTGGGATGGAGCAGAACCTCCAATGACAAACAACGCTTTACGCTTAGGCTCACCTTGTTCTACCTAGTAATTATATATATATATATATATATTGATGAATGGAGAAGCAAACTTGCAGGGGGGAAAAGTCCCGCAATTACCCCACCTAAAGAAATAAGGCAGCCTATTTCTTTTTTATACTCCAGAAAAATTGGGTCACCTTTGCATGTTTTTCTCTTTGTATCTTCATTTGTTGTCGTTTCATGTGGAGCGAAAGAACTCGATCCAAGCTGGGTCCTGGAAGCAAAAGTGTAAAAGGTCATGCGGAGCATAAAAAGGGTCGTCTGTGCAGAAAAAGAAGAAGAAGAAGCTGCTTCCCCGTATAAGCGGCTGTCGGGCGGGGCCGAATTTCCAGGCATTGTGTCCTCTCCTCGTTGGGCGGAAATCCGAGAGACCGCGTGCCGGACAGGAAGAGGGACAAGCGCGGCGGCGTCGTCGGTGTCGCGTTGCCGCGGGCCGCTCGCGCCCGATCAAAAAGCGGCGGCGCCTGGCTGCGCGACTCGGCCGCTGCCGGCGGCTGCCGAAGCCCCGAGGCCTCGCGGGCCTCCGGGGGGGGGGGGGGGGGGGGGGGGGACCCGCCTGAAACAAAGGCCGCCGCCGCCGCTCAAACGGGAGAGCCGAGCGGCACAAAGCCGAGCACGGGCGGCGTCCCCATTAAAGGAACGCACAACAACAAACCACCCGGCAAAGGGGGAGGAGTGGAGTAAAGAAAATGCCGCTTCGAAAGACAAAAAAAAAAAAAAAGAAACTTTATTGATCGCGCCGTGAGGAAAAGCACGTTCCGCGCGAGTTTTCCGGACTTGTTTCCTGGGCCCATCTGTCTAGCCGCCTTAGATCGTTCTGCCTGTCGTTCCGCTCTCCCCTCGTCGCTCTCTCGAATTCGCGACGCAGGCGCATCCTGCCTGCCACAAGTGCGCAAGCCGGCAGCGACGACGCGGACACCGGCTACGAGGAGAGAGACGTAGCCGGCAAAGAATAAAAGGCCGGCAAAAGAGAATCGCGGGGAGAAGAGAGCCCGCAGAAAGACCAGGGGCCAGCCCCGGAGAAAGAATGCGACAAGGGGCGCCGCGGCAGCCTGAGCGCGCCCGCCGCTGCTGGGGCCGAAAAGGACACCGCGAGAGGCAGTCCGGTAAAGAATGTTCCAAGGGCCAATTGTGTGCGGGCCGCGCAGAAAAGCGCGGCCTCCTTCGCCCACACGCACGCACAGACGGATTCCACCGTCCCGCTCTTGGCGCGTGTGCCCCCGGCGCGCAACTTCATAAAGCCCCTCATTCCCTCGCTCCGAGGGGTTCGCGCGCGCGTGCGCCAAGGCGGAACTCGGACCTAAAGAGACGCGCAGAAGAGAACAAAGCCCACCCTTCCGTACAGAGTCAAAATAAACACGGCGGGTGAGGTGAAAGGAAAACACGACCCGTCAAGAGCCTTTTTTCTCCTGCTCTTTTGCCCCCCGCCCACCCTGTGTGTGCGCGTGTGCTCGGGCAGAGCGAAAATTGGCAACGCGCGCGGGATCAGACTGACGGAAGATAAAGTAATGATCATGAAGAACTAGACAAGGATGCTCTAGGGAAGCCTGTCTAAAGTAGCGCTTTCGTAGGGTCGCTAGAGGGCGGAAAAACGACTAAAATAAAGTGGCACAGCGCACGACGGAAACCCCCGAGGACGTTATTAAATTAATAAGAAACACCGGACCACCGGCGTTGTCTGTGCCCATTCGAGCCTCGTGCTCGATACGAGAAGAAAGGTTCTGGTTGTGCCGATCCTGCGACTGCGCTAACGGTGCTGAACCCAGCTCAGGCCCGAAAAGAGGGCAGCAACGACACTAGATAAGGGGAGGGGGGGACAGATTTTGTTTTCTTTTTTTTTTCTTGCGCTTCCTGGGGACAGTGGGACGTCGGAAGCCTTTCAGAGTTCCCTGAAATCCTACGTGTACACAGAGCTCGATGAACGGTCCCAAGTTTGTCCACCGCTCCTTCTTTCCAGGCCGCATGACGACACCCGTACATGGACGGCTTGAGCGTACCGTCTCCTGTGCGAGCACAGAACAAAGGGATTCAAAAAAGAAGAAAGAACAAGAGAAGCCCTGCCATGGAAGCAAAGTTTTGAGCGGAGAAATAATTTCCGTCGGAGTCTGAACCGCAATGGGCATCGGAGCGACCGCTAATCTTCGTTCTCAATCCTGATTACGCCGGCACCACTCGACACGAAATGAGCTGGGGCTGTTCTTGCGCTGTTTTATTCATGAGCGGCGCAATACCGACCGGCTGGGCAAGCTACGCGGCTAAGGGACGAAACAGCTGCGGACTCTCTCGTCTAAGCAAGACTGCCAGGGAGTTGTCGTGAGACTGCGCCTAAAAACATTACGCCGGAAGAGAGAACGTTGGCCGCAACAAATCAAATAACCCACGCTCTCGTTTATTGCTGGTCGACGTAAGGTGTGATACTTGGCCGAATTAATTTCCTGCTGGGCCTTCGCCTGTTAAGCGAAGCTTGCGCGCACAAAGCTCATTAATGTTACTTTGCTGAACGTATCAATATGTCACGAGAAATCACTTTACGGACACCTTGCGTATACTGCAACTTAAAACCATGCCTTTCTTTTTTTTTTGTGGCCGGGGGGTGGGGGGGGGGGGGGGGGGGTTGCTTGCCTCTACAGCAAGCACATCACGATAGTGTTTTGTACTTATTAGCATTTTACTCGGAGATATGTGCACAGAAGGGACACGAAAGTAATGCATTTCAGACGTAAATAGCTGAGTAAGCGACAAGCATACAAGTGAAGGGTAAAGAGGCGCTCGTTATGACATACATGACATAAGCCAACAGCCCCCGAAGCCAAGGAGCATAGAGGATGTCTTTTTTTTAATTTGTAGTTTTTAATCAATGCTAGATTAATAAACGTAGAAGAAAAAACAACCACATGCCGCCGATGCGATCTGAACCCACGACCTCTGAATTTTTCGTGCAGTGCTTTACCGAGAATTCGGAGGTCATGGGTTCGGAGGTCATGGGTTCGGAGGTCATGGGTTCGGAGGTCATGGGTTCGGAGGTCATGGGTTCGGAGGTCATGGGTTCGGAGGTCATGGGTTCGGATCCCATCGGCGGCATGTGGGTGCTTTTCCTTCTGCTCTCATTATTTTCCCAGCGATGAAAATCTACAAGTTAAAAAAAAACATCCCATATGGTTTCAGTGGCTGTTGGCTTCAGTCATGAGTAAGCTGCAGGAAAACGGTATCTATTAGCTTTGATGAGCTTGTGCTTGCAATACGCGACACACCCAGGAGCTTTAACTGAGCAGCCAGTGGTGTTTAAACCTCGCAAAGTTCAACACAGATCAACGCTACATTCTGTAGAGTAAAGTGAAACCCGTGTACTGGGTTTGACAACCAATTTTTAAAGACTCGTTCGACGATCATATTCAGCGGCTAACGCCTCAAGAATGGAAGTTTTGTGGCAGATCATTCCCGCGTTAACCAGGTTTCGCCACTCTGATGGGGGAGAGGGAAAGGGATGTCATAGTCTGCGAAAGATACCATAATGGAAACCTGCCTAGGAAGACGCGGTGGGGCAATGTGCCGTATTACTAGCGTACGGACAAAATGTATGCGCGAAAGATAATAGCTCCGTGAAAGGAACGGCTTATGCGCTCAACCCTGTCGCTTTTTCTCTTCTCGGTTGTTTGTTGCAACTATGCATTTTTATAACCCCCCTACCTCGCCGTCTAATCGCGCATTAGCCTTACGGACTCGTGAAAGCCCTTTTAGATCCACCCGAGCGTTTAAAGGATGTTCACTTCTTGATTGGCTTGAAAACCAGACTGGTTTACTTGATTAGCTACTTTGTGCCGCTTTGTGCTCGTATATAGCTTTGATGGTTTTACAAGCTTTATGGCATGAGCATCTATATTGTTTCTTTTTTTTATTCACCCCTTACCAAGGTCTATTCGTCTTGCTTTTTTAAACAAGGCGCAAGGCATTTTGTGCTAACAAAGTGAGGTCAAATATTTTCTCGAGTTTTCCCACAGACAGTACATTTACTCCTGGCGCCACAGTGCGGCCACTGAGGGATGGCCGGGGTCCGTGAAAAAAAAAAAAAAAAAGGAGTGGTGAGATGGAGATTTGGTTTATTGGGGTTTAACGACCCAAAGCAATTCAGGCTATCAGAGACGCCATAGTGAAGGGCTCCGAAAGTTTCGACCACCTGGGGTTCTTGAACGTGCACTGACATCGCGCACTACACGGGCCTCTAGAGCTTCGCCTCCATCGAAATTCGACCGCCGCGGCCGGGATCGAACCCGCGTCTTTCGGGTCAGCAGCCGAGCGCCATAACAACTGAGCCACCGCGGCGGGGCAGTAAGATGAAGAGCGGAACAGATCACTTCGAAAGGTAGTGGACGCTTGGCGGTTAGCTCGTTAAGATGCGCGAATGTTAATGGTCTCAGAGTGTACTTAGGGGATAGCAGCGGCACGTTATCGGTCGAATAAGTTCGATTGGAAGTCCACCGCTGTCCTTCGTTATTCTTCATCTTTGCGTTGCGTCCCTTCTACCGGCCTCTCCCTGTCAAAACTCACCAAGTGGAGCTTACGAAAAACACCGGTGGAACCAGATGGAAACCAAGTGGAATTAATCGGTCTACAGTTGAGGTTTTTGACATTCCTGCCGGTATTTCTTGACTGCCTTGTATAGTCACGACAGCCCGAGGCGCCGGCCAGTCAGAAGCGTTAAGGATGGGGCCCTTCATCGTCTGCCGAAATAGTGGCGCTATATCCCCGCCTCAAACATTATGTATCGATTCAAATAAAGTGCGGTGCGAGTAGCAGGAAGATATGGCGGGGCCGACAACTCGAGTCAAGAATTTTTTTTTTCCCCGCACTGACCAAGCAGCAGCAGGAAACGCGCGCCCAGTGCCTGAGGGCAGCCTCAGTTCTGGAGCTGAACGAGCGGGGTAAAGACGGGCGCTACGGAGACGCTGGACTTGGCGAACGAGCTCCCGATAAAAGCAGCGCTCGCTTTTTCCGCGCAGCCCCAGTGTGGGAATAGCGGCCCGTAGCTGCAGCTGCCGCGGTGTCGTCATTACGGCCGACATTAGGAGTGTAAACGGGAATGCAAATTAAACGCCACCAATCTCCGGGCGCGTTTAGCCGGGTAAGCGGAGAGAAATTAAGAACTGTCCTGATCGGCGGTGGCCGCGGCGCCGACGCCTTTGCAGCCGGCCTGATGCTCATGTATGAGCGAATTAAAACCGAGAACGGCAGGTCCGGCCGCTTGCCGGGTCAATCAGGCCCATTCGTCGTGCCGTCACGGAAGCCGGCTCTTAGGCTCCGGCTAATTACTCGTCGCGACGCCCCGCCGACGAGCTCGCCACCCTCTCTTCCTCTTCGGCCCTCCTTGTACGCAGGCGCGAGAATCGAAGAGCCCGGCCGAGCGTGTTTTCGATTGAAACTCTCGGGGAAAAGAAAAGGCCGCCGCTCGGAGGAAAAGGACACTTTAATTACGAGAAACAGCTGGCGAGAAGGAGCAAAAATAACGGTACGGGGGAGGAGAGCGCGCGCGCGCGAATTCCTGGCACCGAAGGGGACCGCGAGCGCGCTGTCTCGCGCGCCGTCGGGGGTATGGAGGGCGACGGAGGGGGGCGCGCCGCTTTTCCGTTACTGTTGCGGAAGCCGCGGCGCTGGAGACGTGAACACTTTGCTGCCCGCGTTGACGTCCGACGCAAGACGCCTCATGGGCTGCGCCCCAAGCTTTTCCTTCCTTTTTTTCGGCGCCACATACAGAACTTGTAGGAGAACGATGCTGCAAAAAGCATCATCACACTGAAAACACATGACGAGCGCCCTTCGTTAGAGCGGCACTTACTGTATTTCGATTGCGTTGGCTTTCCTGTTTGTTGTCATGAAAGCAGTATTCTCCAGTGCTCGGGCAAGTTACATGAGATCGTGCGCATATATGAGCACGGAAAAACAAGCCGAGTGCTTCTTTAACCATGTTTCAATACTAACTGCGTTTTGGCCACATTAAATGATTACAGGGGTACATAAACTCCCTTTACTCGCGGCCGCTAGTGCTTCAGAGTCAAATTTTCGCCACACTCGCTGTTAAAGCAAGTATCATGAAATACTGGCGTCCCGGGCACTACGACGTAACGCGAAATTCAGCGACAGCCGATGCGACTATACCGTGGGGCCACTGGGGAACCACAGACGATCTCAGACAACGCACAGCAACTGTGCCCAAATGGGTTCTCCCGAAACAGCACACGTGAAATGCGTCCGCGCGCGGATTCTTCGGCTTTCGCTTGCCTCTGATGGTACCTTGCTTCGGCTTGTGCGACACGCACTGCGAGTTCTTACCGCTGAAGTTTCCATACCACATCAATTTTGCAGAGGCTACGGCGTTACGCATTGCGGGTTCTTGACGTCAAACCCTATTGGCCTCGCATTCAGTGTTGCACGAAGCGCGCGAGCTCGCGTCTTTCAACGCGACAGCGTTAAGGCTCCCATTCTGCAGAAAGATCCGGCGCCCTCAATCCCCAGGGGCGCCACCTAGGTCACGTGACCTTGTGGTGTCATCACAACCTGCCCACCAGTTTGTGAGCAAACTGACCACAGTGGCGGGTGGGGGCTAAATTAATGATTGGTCACTCGGGAAGAGCAACTTGGGCCTCACAAGCCCCACTGGTGGCAGCACCTGCCGTCGCAGGTCAGTGGCGCATCTCCTAACCGCTGCACCACTGCGCCAGGAGTGGTACGAGGACTCCCAGGAATCTATGAATGTAAAGTCGAGTGCGAAGCCGCACATTGATCCCGTTCCTCACGCCGCCACTTCGACTGCCGTACCTGCGCCTCTTCCTATCTCGGCACCATGCATTCCATCCGCACTGCAGCACCAGCCTTTACACAGACCACGCCAGGGTTCTCAAGCCTGCGGTTCCTACCGGTTCTGAGAAACATGCTGATTCGGTGCGTCCTGCCGAGCACACTCTGCGCTCACCCCGGTCCTCGCTTCTGCCGACGCCATTGCGCACTCGAGTGACGCGCAGATAGACTCCCTCACCACGACTCCCTGACAACTGTAACCGTCGTCTTCCTGCGACACCGCAACAGTCATTTCTGGTGCCACATTTTCCCTGCACGTTTGGTACGTCCTATGACGAGACTAGCAACATTTCTGCACTCAAGTGCCCCACCAAATGGGGTGTATTGTTTGTCCGCACCCTCATCACATCGTAGGTCGTACGGGCATCGCTCCTGGCCACCTGACCGTACCAACCATCACCGGATTGTGTCAACGCGGTGTTCTTGGATGCTACGCTACTTCCCACCCGTCTCAAGCCGTACTGTACAGCCGGCACCTTTACGGTACCCGGAGTGTACGGTGCCACCGCCAGCACCCGCACGCTCCGGACGTCATGGTCTTCCCCAACCGCACGTACTGCCAAGGCTCCACAGCTTGGCACCTGCTTCCTTCATGCCTTGCTTACCTCCACCCCAAAAAGGCGTTAATCTCAACCCGCCACGAGCCCATTGTCGTAGACTTCGCTCATCTACATTCACCGCGCCAACGGTGTCTACGCTGCAGTGCCGGCGGCACCGCGTGCACCGGTGCCAACACCCTGCACCTTCACAGCCTTCACTGCTGCGATCGCATCGGCCGTTGGCCGAAAGCCTTCACCGCAGACGTTCCCCTGGCTATGTCCCAAAGGTTTTCCCGCCATCCTGCGAGCTCAAGCAACTGCTATTTTCAGTGCGCTTGCCGTGCTTCGCGTGTTTTCCTGCATTTGCCACCAGCAGACCGATGGTGCCTGCTTCACTAGCTACCTGCACTGTCGTCCAGACTGCCTGCCCCTCATGTTTTCCCCAGCCGCGACCTCCTCAAATGCCGTTTTGTTATCCTCTCGTCTCACCAACCGACTATGACCTGGACACGGACTGATTTTGTAGAAAGCGCTGCTCTGTTCTCTCTTGCCCTGTGCTTCACATTTTTCTTTTCTTCGTTTTCTCGACCCGAGGTCTCGCAGCAGGAAGGGGGGGCTCTGTAGCGGGCTCGCGGTGACGAAGAAGTGGCGATGGCAAGCACGCGCTCGGTAGAACACGCCAGGCTATACCGGTGTCAGCGGACGCGGCCTCTGAGGCGCCTGCCTTGCAACCTCCAAATAAATGTGGCGCCTGTTGCCGCATTATCTTTACCTATTTGCCACTTGTACAGGGTTGCAATTTCGTGCAGCTTTGAGCCTTGCACAGCTTTTCTTCCTTTCTCTTTCACGCTACGCTGTGCGATCAGCTCTCTCGACACAAGTACGCTGCAGTAGAACGTTCTTGCGGGCTAGTTGGTTCATTTCAATATTTAAATGTAGAAACGACACGACAGGAAATACATAAACGAAAACAGCACCACAGGAGCAAAGAACAGCTCTCGTGGTGTCGTTCTCGTTTATATATCTCCTGTTCTGTCTTATTTACGCAGTCCTACTTTTAAACTATAAGTACCATTGCGCTTGGCGTCATTTCATGCGGCAGTGCTCTTCATGATGTCATTCAACGAACGTGCTTCCAACAGCGGAACCTCTTCGTTCAACAAATTTGACAGCTACAATTTGTCAAATTTGACAAAATTAGGGCCTAAGAGTGCCAGCTGCAGTGCAACTAGAGTACCGCTGAGCGACTGACGCAAAGTTGATACGTTGTCTATACAGACTCGCAGGCAGCTCTGCGTGCCTTCCGTGAAAGAGCCCTGCCTTTCCCTACCCGATCGGCCTTAATTGCCGCCCTCATAGCATTAAGCCCACGATCGCTGACCCTTCGGTGGATCCCTGGTCACATGGGCATCCCCGGCAATGAGCTGGCTCACTAGCTTCCCTGCGATACTATACACCGGGCGCCGGGGGTCCCATGGACGAGCCCACCGACGGAGCAGGCGGTCAGGGCTTACAGACACACGATCGACGAATACTACACGCAACAAAAATTGGACTTAGCTGATTTACCACCACCACACCCACCCTTATCGATCCGTGAAGCTCGCATTCTTCGCCGAATACAGTTTAATCTCCTACGTACACCAGCCAAACTTTATCTGCACCGGTACACTTCCACACCTCAGTGCCCAAACTGTCCACACATATGCAGACATAGAACACTGTCTTACACAGTGCCACGTAGCCTTCCAGTCCCCCGCCTATCCCCCCCCCCACCGTGGCCCATCTGGCTTGCCTCCCTGGATCTGAAACTGCAACGCGCCCTCGTAACCTTGGCCCAGGACCTATTGAACGCCTAACATAAAGGCTGTTTTAATAAAAGTGTCACACCACCACCACCACCCCACCACAAACTTTCGGGAAAAAAAACGCTCCATACACAGCGAATGGCCCACTCTTTTCTCCCCGAAAAAGGCGTTCCAGGTACGGGGTGGCATACACGCGTGCTTGAAACCCCTTTCCCATCTCCCTACATGTCCTGCGCCTGCGCAGTGACACCGCATAAGGAGCGTGTACCGGCCCGGCATCATTTTCTCGGTGGGCTGGAACTCTCTGCAGACGTGAAATCTTCAGCACAACACACTTTCGCTCTCTTCGTGATGTTTCAATGCTGATATTAAGACTCTGAGTAAAAAACAACAAAACAAAAATGGAGCGGACGCTTAAGCTCCGCCATAAAGGTATGGCGCGATAGCGTGAACAGGTTAACGCTCATATATGGGGAATCAGTCATTCCCTAAGTACTTTACCTTGATAGACCACGGGGAGTCCTCATACACTCCTGGCGCAGTGGATAAGAGATGCGCCACAGCCCTGCGATAGCAGGTGCTGCCACCGGTGGGGCTTGTGAGACGCAGGTTTCTCTTCCCGAACAATCTCTCGCGACCGCTCATTAATTTAATTGCTACCTGCCACGGTGGGCAGTTTACTCACAATACGGTGGGCAGGTTGGGATGACGCCACAAGGTCACGTGACCCAGGAGGCCCACCTAGGTCCCTTCTCTTGGGATTTTCGCTCACAGTGCCTACGACGACGCTGACAACGACGACGCCGGATTTACCGCAGAACGGGAGTCTTAACGCTATCGCGTGAAAACAAAATAAAGCGCTGCAGTTTTTTTTTTTTTTTAGAGGCAGAAAGCGGATTGTGGATTTTTAGGTTTAGATCACCAAAGCGACACATCAGCTATGAGGGACGCCGTACTGAAGGGCTCCGGATAACTTCGACCACTCTTTAAAAGTGCACTAACATCGCACAGCACGTGGGCGTTTTGTATGTCGTCTCCATCGAAATACGGCCGCCGAGGGCGGGATTGAACTCGCGAAGTTGGAATCAACAGCCGAACGCCCACTACCCTCACCCACCGCGGCGGGTAGAAGCAGAAAGCGTACACGCTGCGAAATATACCTCGTAGGTCGCCTATGGAACATGCAGCCCGCACGCGCGCGCACTAATGGACTCGCGCACACACGAAACAAACAAGGATATACACAATTCCATCTGGCTTGCTCACTACCACTTTAGCGCTGCTCTTGTGCGCTTCAACTGTGGTGCCAAACTCGTTTCCACTCTGGGCGAGTTTCTAAGGCCCGCACTGTCAGAACTACTCGTGCCTGTTTGTGTCGGTCTGGATCTGCCACGCGCCCTCCGCAAAAAGATGGGACGACATTTACTATAGTGCACCCGCATTCGTGGCGGTTCTGCGAGGCAAACAAGCGCGGTTCGCACAGAAGCAGGCGGCGGCGGAAGCAGCGTACCGTCATGAAGGCACGAGTGCAAAAAGAGGCGAGAGAGAAGCCACGCCGCCGGGGAACCGCGCGGAAATGTTTGACTGCGCGATGTCGGATTGCCAGCGCCGGTGCTGAAACACGAGCTTGAGCGAGTTGGTCGATAATCATCGTCGCTGGCGCCATAACAGCTGTCACAACAAGAGCCATCTACACGCTGCGCAGTCGAGGCACGGCGCACTCCTTCATTTCGTGCTTGGTCACAGAGGCGGCCGGAAGCAGTGAACGGCGTAATACGCTCCGCTGTCGGCAGACAACGGCGGCACGCGCCGCGCCTCTAACACTTTCACACGCGGGTCATTTATCTTCGGCACCGGGAAAATGAAAAGCAGGAACACGACGAAATAAAGGGAGAGTTGGGGGCGAAGGGAACAAGCTGGCATTATGGGCGGTGTCCCGAAAACCACAGAGGAAGGGCGTTACGACAATAACGGGCGCGATGTGCCCGCCAACCGAATTTTGTGTCTCTGTGTGGATATTGCCTGCGGCAGGGCCGAGAAGTCTGGCTCGTTTAGCGAAAGTATAGAGTGAAAAGAAGGAGAAGAAAAAATTTGCACCTATGTAGCAAGCTACATTGACTCGTACAAGATCCCGTATGCGCGTCCATTGTGTGTTTCGTTGGATAGAGAAAAAAACAAACAAACTCTAACGTCATCCCGAAAAAGCAGCGGTGAATAAAGCGGTGCTGTTTCGACAGCTCTAGCTAATTCAGTGAGAACTTTGCGAACAGCCAGCACTTTGTCGTGCTGAAAGCGCACGCATGACAAGCGCTGGCGACTGTTAAGTCCGGTGCCCGACGACGTAGTCAAACGTCAGACTTCAACAGCAACCACCCTTAAATCGCGGGGAACGAGTCCTAATTCTGTCCTCACTTTCTGGCTGCTCCCCTGAATAGTCCGGCTTTCTCAACTTGAACAGTGTAAACTCTTAATGGCTTTAGCTTTCGTTATTCGAGGTCCAGATTTAACGAATCCGCCACTCCGCAGGGAGCATGGCTTTGTTTTGCCGAGCTTCCAAAACCTGAAGCTTCACGACGCAGTTTACCCGGTCCGCGTTTCCAGACCAGCGCACTTTGAGCCCAGGCGCCGCGCTGGTCCGCGAGAGCGCGACCCGCGTTATGGCTGGACGGCAATATTGAAATCTTGCTTCTCCGCAGTCAGGCAGAGTCCGAAAACGGCGCTTTTTTACGGCCTTGTCTTTCACAGTCGGCAGTAAAACGCGCTCGTCCTACAAATTTAGCGGCACTCGAGCAAACTGGCCAAAGTCGTTATGGCTGCGCTGTCAACGGGTCTCCGGAAAGAGAAGCCGAACCAAGAGACGCGGCCTTCCTTCTACAAGCGAGGCGCACGTTTCGAAATGCCCAGCTCCCTGCCGTCGCTGCACAATAAAAGGAAGTTATGCGGTCGGCTTTAAACATGTTACAGAAGGCGCACTGGCACAGGCAGACTCCTCCGGCCACTGCGCTGCCTGATCTCGAGTGCGATCAGTCCAAAGCATCCCATTAAAACCGCTCCCTGCGTAGGCGAACACGATCCATTGCGTTCCAGTGAGTTATGAAAGATCGATGAACGTCGCTGTTGTCATTTAGACTCGGGAAAGAGAAGAAGAAAAGACGGGCGCGTAAGAATATATGAGACGAAAAGAGACCCTTTTGCGCGAAATATGTTCCCGGCGAGTGAAGGAACGCTTTTGACGCGCGCAGCGACTCCGCGGGGAGCCTGAGCAATAGTGGGTGGATATATCTCAGCTGCCGGGAGATAAACAAGAGAGTCATGAACATTTCTGGCCACTTTGACAGCATCGTATGTTTTCCCATTGTCCCAAGATCTAATACGCGCCGCATGCAACACGCGATAAAGAAGAAAAGAGACAAGTCGATGCCTGCAGACACTTTATTGCGCGCGCCGCAGCCGCGTGCAGGTCGTTAAGCTCCAGGCCGCAGGAAAGAATAGGGAAGAAGAAGAAAAAAGATGCGATCTCGCTGTCTCGCGGAAGAGAAATAAACAGATCGCGGAATACCTATAAGGAAGAAGAACAGCCGCATAATTGTGAGAGCATGGCGGTGTTTGGGTTGCGTAGGCCTGTTTTCTTGGCCACGCTCGTTTGCGGCTGAGGGATTCCATTTCTGATTGGGAGAAAAAGAAGCGAGTTTTTTTTTTTTTTTTGCTAGAAAAAGAAGCGAGTTTTTTTTTTTTTTTGCTAGAAAAAAAAGGTAAATTAAGGGATTGTTGATGAATCGAGAGTAATAATAGTGCGGGATAAAATAAACGACCTAACGGCTGACTAAGGAACCACATTGGTAGTGACTCAGTGCCCGTGGCGTTCTTGTGTCGAGTACGGGCAAATCAGTTTTCTGTGCACGCTAGCATAGATTCACATTGCAAAAACTGCTGTTGTCGAACGAGTTTTTCTGTCCATTCGTTTAGCGCTTGCTTTTTGTCTTTTTTTTTTTAAACAATAAGGCGCGAGACTGCAGGTCCACTTCCCCACCACTCCAACCACGTTTCAGTAAAGACAACGTGCGAGAAGACTTGTTTGGCGAAACTGCGATGCACTAAGGGACATCAACCACTTCAATCTTACTTGGGCCCCTCATCTAGGGGTTCATCGCGACATAGGTGTTTCGTGACCTAGGCGTTAGCACTAGCATATAAAAATACGCTTAAAAATTGTCTGACTAACATGCAGTGTCATTAGTACTGTAAAACTGCACAAAGCGTTCTTTGTCACTGTGCCAAGTTCTCGACGCTCTTCAGGAGTTTGACTTACTACCACTGTGAGAAGTAACCACAGACATTTTCTTGAGAGATCACCATTCTATTGCGAAAGCTTACTTTTGAAAGGTGACGAAAAAGAGTCTTTTACGAAGCAATACTTTACTCCGTAGGCCTCGCACAAGAACCCAGCACAACAGTGTTGTTGACAAATGCAGCTCATCGTTGTAAATGCAGTGTAAGAGGATTAAAGAGACAGTGAGTGCAGCTCTACCCAGTTCTTAGTAAAAATTTATTCTCTGGCTCGACCTGTGCATGTCAGCGTTCGTCCGTCAGCAAAAAACAAAAAAAAAGAGCTTGCAAGTGAGAAAATTCAGTTTAAACACCTTCCCGCCAGTCGATTCAAACTCATGAAGTCCACGCCGAGAAGGACTGCTTGCCGCCGTTTTGAAGTGAATGGCGGCGTCGACGCAGCCAGTTCACTTGGGAAATCGGCAGATGATGGCGACATCTGTATTTCATTTTTTGGTCTTTTCTGTAGCCTATAAAATCGCTGTTCTCGCTGAGAGTGTTCTTTTTGCCTTTCGAATGGCGTAGTCCATCGATACAGGCCAACTTCAATTTATCCTCAATGTCCATTTAACACTTCGAACTGCATGCCAGTGACAGATCTGGTATGCTCCCACTCGCAAGTAGTGCTCCACTCTCCCAAGAGTGCAAAAAGAAAGAGCAGCCAGGACTGACTGCCTCCAGATCGACTCATATGTGCGCAACTGCTGTAGTCAACATCCCGCGTGGCTGCCACGCATGCAGGCAAAAACGTCGTCGGCGCTGAACAGTAACCGTCGGAGCTCCAAAGCTAACGGTCGAACTGCTGAATTCGCTTTCGACGGGCAATCTGATCAGTCTGGTTCGGGGCTATCAAACTGGAGGGTTGTAAACCCTGTGGATGTTTTAGTTTAGTGCCCCTGCTCAACAAGATGAAGGACGCTCTCATGCGTTCTTCATTTTCGGCTTGCTTCCTTCCGAGGTCGTAACTGCATTGAACAGATGAGAGGACGCGACAACGCGGCGGCTTTCGGACCATGGACGCACAGTACGTGCGCTAGGTCACCGACACGCAGCTAAGTGCGCACGTAGCGGCATTTGTTCGAGTAGATGTTCCTCCTAGCCGGTATCAAGCGACATTGCCATCTAAGCAGATAGAAAGCGCCTGCCTCTTACGCGCTCACTCGAGCCATATTCGAACGCGGCTATTCGCAGCCAGTATATCTCCATGAGCCCGACACAAGCCCGCAATGCCTCTGAAGAGCCGTCCCCTGCCAATTTATATATATATATATATATATATATATATATATATATATATATATATATATATATATATATATATATATATATATATATATATATTGTTTCTTTTTTGTTTATTGGGGTTTAACGTCCCAAAGCGACTTAGGCTATGAGGGACTCCGTAGTGAAAGGCTCCGGAAATTTCGACCACCTGGGGTTCTTTAACGTGCACTGACATCGCACAGTACACGGGCTCTAGAATTTCGCCTCCATAGAAATTCAGCCACCGCAGCCGGGAAAAAAAAAAAATATATATATATATATATATATATATAGATTGCGAGAGCATCAAGTACTTGACTGCTTACAGGAGTATATAGCGAAGTATACGCTTCGTTAAAGGAAACATTTAATTCACTCGACGTTTCGATCGGAAGACCGATCTTCTTCAAGACTGATTTGACTTTGCTGATGTTTTCCCTTGTGTGGGTCCCACTCCCCCTAATTTTTTTGTTTTTTATGTGTATTTTTCTTCTATCTACTTTTTGTTTCTCGCTCACCTGTTCCCGCCCCTATAAAAGGGGAAACATCAGCAAAGTCAAATCACTCTTGAAGAAGATCGGTCTTCCGATCGAAACGTCGACTCAAATAAATATGTTTCCTTTACCGAAGCGTATACTTCGCTATATATATATATATATATATATATATATATATATATATATATATATATATATATATATATATATATATATATATATTCAACGTTTCGACCGGTTCTCGGTCGAACTGTGGAATGAATGCGTTGAGTTTTTCAATGCGACTTTCTGAACTTACTATTTTAATCGGCTTCTTTAAAGAAATTACACATATCTATAAACATTTATTGCTAGTCGACGTTTCGGACAGCGCCAGACGGGCTCTGTCCGAAACGTCGACTAGCAATAAATGTTTACCTAAATGAAGCGTTTCTAAATTTCGCATTTTGCCTCTAGCAACCAAGTGCGTTTATCTTTTTGTGATATATATATATATATATATATATATATATATATATATATATATATATATATATATATATATATATATATATATATATATATATATATATTCCATCTCTCGCGTCATGTATGTATAGACGGGAGGACAAAAGTAAAAGTAGCGTGTCGACGGCCTGACAGCCTTGACGCGCCTCCTAACAAAAACTGGGAGGTTTCGAAAGTTAGTGGCCCCAGACAACCACGACAGCATCCACGTATTCGTCCAGACAGCCGTGATGGAAAGGCAGGCAGAGTGTCTGTGTACTCTGTCTGTCTGTCTCTTTACAGCATGTCTGTATGCGCGCGGCCGGTGAAACCAGAGCTGAATAAACTCGATGGCGTGTTTTGGAAGACCTCCAGAAAGGCTAAATGTTTCAGGTAACCATTAAAAAAATATAGAGAGGTCAGGTAATGCTAATACGAGAAAAAAAATCAATAATGACTTTTGGTAAAATTATTGCTTTCTTTGAGTCATTCATTGGCTTGATATCGTTATATTATAGGAGGAGTTTAGAGCAAAGGTAGTAATGTGAAAAACAATGCCCGCACACATAAATTCGTATGGAAAGTGTGTCAATGTATGTGTGCCCTTATATGGCTTATTTGACTTGGTTTGGGATCAAGTATAAAAGATAACAATATATGTGCGGGCCCATATGAGAGGTTGGAAAAAAAATCCCGAAACTAAATACACTTTTCCCAACACGTGGGTGTCTGTTTCTCTGTGAGCGTATCTTCTGCGCGATGGCCACTGCACAGAATAAGAATGCGCTTTGAGGAGAGTATACTTGCAACACTGGCTGCCATGAGCCTGGTTCCAGTTATCAACTAGTTAGGCGTCCCACATGACGAGCACTATACTCGTGAAGCTCTAGCAATACCAGTTTGGAAGGCTTCGGTTAACAGCAGCAAATCACTTAGAATGTTGAAGAAAAGAGTCTGCAGCGCTAAAACTTATCCGTACTAATGGTTATCTAACGAAATCAGTCTTTTCGGCGTAGCGCAGAGCGTGATGTAAGAATTAAAACCGCATGTTGAGAAAATAGCGCATAAACTGGACGTAGAAGGAGACCGACATGACAGCTGTGTCGGTATACTTAAAACAGACCTGAATAAAAAGGTGCGCCGTTCACTACCAGCCCAGCTAAGCCACCCTACTCGATTTTCACCTACATGCATGTCGGTAAGCTTCGTTTTGCGAGAAATCATCTGGTCAATCCATGTTTTAAAGCAAAGCAAACTGAGCAACGATCAGCGAAATATGTAGAGCGGCGAATGACTCTCAGAGCCTGAAATAGAAACAAAAGAGAAAGAGAACAAAAAACACTATGGCGCTTTCTTTTTATTCCACATCATCATCATTACTTTGCGCTCGTGTGTGTGTGCGTGTCTCTCCCTCCCGTCGTGTGTTATTCTGCGCAGTTTTCTTGAATATGTCGCTACACCAACTGGCCCAACGTTCCGCTCTACTAAATCATTACTGTCATCGCCATAATCATCCGCCCTCTTACGTTCACTGCAAGACAAAGGCCTCTCCTACTGATCTTCAGCGAACCCTGCATTCCTAATCTGCTCCCCTACTTGACAGACCGCCACCACTGCTAAGTTTTCTCTCCTCAGATACCGATGTGTTACCCTAACATATATCTCACTCTACATTATGCGTTTCCAATACATACCTCCATTGTCCTCTAACCTTCTTCCAACCTTCTTTATCAGCTTCCAAGTTTGGCCACTCAGGTGAACACTGACGCAGTGTAAACTGTTCTATACAATTTTATACACTTTACCGACGCAACTGCAAAAATGCTCGAAATTCAAATGAAGTGACTTTTGATTGCAACATTTTAACACAGGGTCTTCACGCGAATGTTCTCTAGGCTATGTTCCTTTGCAAAGGTACATCACGTAATGACAAGTTGTCACGCACAGACAATGTCTACGAAGGCAGGCGATCCTCGAAAGAAAGATGACCCAGTCAGCTTGACTGCACAGTTGCATAGCTGCACCTCGACAGCCATCGCGTCCGCGGAGCAAATGCGTCTTGTTCTTCTGACATCGCTGAAAGCCTGAACGAAGTCATTTGGCAGTTCGCCCGGTGCTTTTACTTTGCTTACTTAACCGAGAATATTCGAATTATGTGCCCGCATCAGTACACTGCCCTAACATACGATCTTATCCCAGCAATAACTTCATCATCCTACGTTTAATAGGAAACCACTATTTTTCGGTTTCTTGCACGTCAAACTGTCGTAACCTAAAGCTGGTATAACCCTTTCGGAGAGCGCGAAAAGCGGTAAACCGCGTTGGGACGTCAGTCACAGAATCCACTTTAATTCGCCTGTTCGCCCAACAACTCGGGCTTGCTCTTTTTCTTAATTCCCTTAAGGTGCCTGCCCTACATCGGCTGTTCGCTAACCTTTTGCCGCTTAAGTTGTCAAGCGAAAACGAAAAATTCAGAACACGCGTGTGCAGCCCGTATACATCAGCAGTGACAATCAATCACGGTTTTTTAGGGCACGATTTTCAAGCAGCGGCTTAGAGCGTTGCCTTTCTTGAAGTAAGGAAAGCGTCTCTGCCTCGCATCGCGGCTACGAAATCTTTCGAAGCGTTAGCTAAGGCACACGATCTTTTTGCTCGAACTAACCAGCTGCTTGAGTAAACTGAAGAACTTGCGCGATCTGATAAACATAATGAACGCGATACTCTTTGAAAGGTGAAAGCCGGAACAAAAAAAGGCACCCGTAGGAAATAACATGGAAGCTGCAGAAATATGCTTATCATTATGTTTTACCGCCACAATAAAAGACAACCTTGGTCTTCTAAATTTAGAAAGCAGACGCAAGAGCTCACGCCTTTCCTTTTTTAAAATACCTATACTATAACCCCAGATCATTCTCCGCGCAAATTAGGCCTGCGAAACATACATTTTCCCTTCTTGGCCCCATTAACAAATTTTTAACCACCATTTGCACTCACTAATACAGTCAGGCTTTCATTTCTTCATCAAGCAATAATGAAAATAAAATGCCCTTTCCAGTTCAGTTTGCGCCATTATTCATCCGAAAAATCGATCTCAGCACTTGAGGGTATATAGCCTAACGCAGTAGATGTGCATGAATCTTTTCATGTTTAAGTGGTTGCGCCTTGTTTTTTGCCATAACTTTTAAAGTTCAGGTCCTGATGTATTCCCTGCATGTTTGTTTCAGACCGTTATATTATTGTTCCATTGTGTTTATGCCTTACTTACATAACACCCCCTCCTAATGTAGCCCATATTGGCCTATAGGGCAAATAAAACGGAACAAAAATTAGCTCGGAAACATCATTGCATAATATAAGACTTATTGCGTCAAATGCCTGAAAACTTAATGAATTCTAAGATGTGGGTCGTCTTCAGAAACATACCTTTATTCATATTAGCAAGAAAATTTAGTTTTTCCTTGTCACAATCTTCAAAAGAGATAAATAGGCGATACCCTGGCATGTCCCCAGTTCCAAGTGTTGTGTAACGTTAGTTAGAGGTCTGATTTTATTTTAATTTATCCCTCAGTTGAAATCACAACTCCCGTGACCTTTAGCCTTGACCTTCAGTCTTGAAAGTTTGCAAATGGGAGCATGCAGGTGAAGACGTTCATCCCCTACTTACTTCTCCAGTGCCCAGCACGCGATGCTTCCTCCCAGACGCCGACGGATGGATGATCTAATGGCGCTCGATCGAAAGCCCTTGATTTTATTGGGATCACAGCAAAGCTACACTTTTCAAAACGCTTTTGTAGCTTTGGAAACGGTACTAGAGGCCTGGAGTACTGATAGCAAATATTAGCAGCACTGTAAATCTATAACGATACCTGAGATCGGAACAAGGAACTGCGCATGCTAAAAGCATCTGCCACTCTAGCTTAACCGCAGAGCTGTTGATTGTTTTACGATGTTGCGCAACATAGTTATACGTGCGCTTATACCAGGTGTACTAATGTTCGCTGCGATGGTCACTTTATTTCTTCTCTGCCTGATTTGAGTTCAGACAGCTGCTTTAAATGGTTACTGCTTAACCAGTAACACGCCAGTTGACATGTTACCACCAGCATACAATGCGCTGTTCCGTTTGCTTTGAAGGTCTATCTTGACCCTTCTCTTATTCTTTTTGCCTGCTTCAGCCACGCATAGTATTCGGTACCATATACAGACGCCATATCACGCCAAGAATAACGACACCTAGCACTGGCCCACCATCGCACTTACGTGAGAGGGAGCACACTGCTCTGTACGGCTGCGCGAAACTGCATCAGAGTATCTACAGTTTTGCAAATATGATGCGCGCGCACACGAGGAGCACCCTACTTAGCCTAAAGCAAACGCGCAAAAATGCAATAAATTTCATAATAAAAACAAATCAAATTTCGCACGTGAAGCAACATCGTTGGCAAAGAAAGAGACGTTGCTAAGACCAAACAGCGAAAAGCGTGCGCGTCACTGTTTAAGTCTTCAATAACGCCTTTTTCTGCCCCTCTCTAAAGCGCCTAGTCATGCCTTCCTCTGGCTGCAATGAAGTTTCACTTATTTTTTGTTAGAAAGAGATGTGCCCGCTTGATGATCGCTGACACAAAGGTCATAGGGCAGCAGCACAAGAAGTTTTCTTTCCAATTGCGGTGACTTTCCAAGCTATCGCAATTCGCTAAGCGCAGCAACGTTGCCCAAACCTTTCCTCCTGCCCTTTGAGCCCCGCCAGTTCGCCACTCTGGAAACACGCTTTTGCACTTTTCATGAACCTGCCGCGCAGGCGCATTGCCTTGTAAAGGCTGCCTGGCTCGCTTTCTTTTTCTTACTTGTTGCTATTCTGAGGATGATATCGGTGCGGAACACACCAGACACGTGCACTTTCACTCGAAACTACTACGCCGGATGGGGATTGGGGTGCCCGACAGAGGCCGGATCCCACGTACGCAGAGCCGGAGAGCTAGTTCTCGGCTGCGCTACCGTTCCACTGACTCATCTCCAATCACCCCGAGCACTTTGCTAGCTGCCTCCTCTCTAGTGCTTTCTCTCTCGCGCTCGGAAAAGACAGCTCCTCCCCTTTGTTTGCAAACGGCCGATCGAAAGTAGCCTTCTCTCTCCCCGCAGGAAACGTGAACAAGTTTCAAATGCGTTGCTCTCGAATTATGAGCGTCCCCGGCCAAATCAGCGGGTCTTCTGCGGTGGCCGTCAGGCGCAAAAAGGATAGAATACAGCGATATAGAAAGCAGATCTGACGCTGGGCAGCTGGCCAAGCTCGCTTGAGGTGTAGGCCACGTCTATTTCGTGCCTCGACCGTAGTACACCTGAACGAAGCTTGAGGAGCGCGGACTGAAACGTAGCACTGTGCGTGAGTTGAAAGTACTGATCAATTCGCGCTACAAGGGACATACACACGGAAACACAAACGGACGATTCGTCCGTTTGTGTTTTCGTGTGTATGTTCCTTGTAGCGCGAATTGATCAGCATGAAGCACCAACTAGCCCCCGCTCTTGCAGTGTTATGAATTGAAAGACCGAGCGCGGCGACTCGCTACACTTGTGACTTGCAGCTCAGTCACCTCGCGGAACTTGATCTGGCTTATATATTTGGAGAAGACAGCTGCACAAGGGTGGCCCCCTGGGCTGCCACGCAACGCAAAGCGTGTTCTCTTCCGCCATCGCTGTCCAGAGCCAGCGGTGACGGAACAAGCGTGTCGCAACCGCGCGCGCGCTGCACGTGTCTTAAGCGCGGAGCGCCGGTTTCACCTGAGATGCCGGCGCCGACGATGAGGAGCAGCAGCAGCAACAGCATGGCTCTCTGGTGGGCCGCGGTCCGTGCAACTCAGGCAGCGCTGGGCCGTCCGGCCTCTCGTCTGGGCGCCGCGCGTGCCCGGTCCCTGCAGAGCCTGCGCATGGGTGACTTCAAGGAGCGCCGCCGCCGCCGCGCGAGTCGGCCACGTGCTCCCTGCTCGGTGTGTGTGCGCGCTCGAGGGCCAGCCGACCGCGTGTCGTCCCGGCGCCCGCCCCGTTGGCCCAATGGCCGGGCCCCCACGCCGCCGCCAGGCGCCCCGCCGAGCGCTCGAGGCGCGCGCGCACCCTTCCCCCGCCGCGTCGCCCTCCCCCCAACTCTTGAGTTCGACTGCCCCTCCCCCCACCCCACCCAACCTCCCCTCTTGCTTTCCGGGCTTGGCCCGCTGCTCGCGCGCATCGTTAGCGCACTTTGATTCGACCGCGTTGTGCTTTGTTTTTTGTTTTGCCAGAGCTCCGGAATGGCTACATTTCCGCCCAAGCATAATTCCTTCCTCAAGACTCCTCTACCGCCGCCGCTTTTTTTCAGTGAATTTACGCCTGCGACGCTGGCCATTAAAGCTGAACGATCTTGTAGGTAATGAGAGCGCGCTCCTTTTTTTATACATCTCGAACCAGGTTACCTTCGTTGCCTGTCAAAATTGCTCGCGTTCGAGGACGCCACAGCGGCGTAGAATGCTGCTTGCAGAATTAATGCACGCAAAATTGTGCATATCAAATGAAAAGCTGCATGATAAAAAAAAAAAGAATAGACGGAAGCATTTCTGCTGACGCAATTCCCGCTTGGCCGAATGGAAACATAAGGAACCAAGTACAGTTAACAGTATAGTTCAACGCGAGCTCGGCCATTAAGTTCTTGGAGGCCAGCTACCATTCTTTTACCATTCGCTCTTATCTGAGGCGAAAAGTACGGATGTGAACTGCATTGCGGGTGTGCAACATTCACGACGTTGTGCGTCTCTTCATTTTTGTTAAGATTACGATGCCGTCATGGTCACTATCATGGTATTATGATGTTGGTGAAATTCTGATCATGATGCTGTCACGATCCGCGTGCCTGAGGCCCCGGGATTCGGAATAACGGAAGACAGCAGAAACACACACGTGGTAGACAATGGTAAAAAAAAAAAAAAAAGTCTGTTTGGTGGCGGCTGAATGACACGGAAGAGACGTGAGAAGAGTCAGATTCCCTACATCCTAAACATTACAAAATATTGTAATTGAAAGCAAGGTAAATTCCATTGCCAAGGCGTCAATATTAAGGGCGAAATTTTCTAAAGAAAAATGAAAGAAATCACTGAGCCCGGGCCCCCACCACCACGTAGTTTCAAAGGAGATGCTCTACCATCCATCAATCAATCTTTTTGTTTTGGGGGGAGGGAGGAGGGGTAGTAGTTTGGTTTTCGGCCATCACAACAGGAACGAGCTTCACTCTCACTGGTTCTGACTGTCGCAGCTAGCGCCGCGTTGCTGTCCTTGATTTTACGAATTGGAAAAACAGCGCAATCAAAGACGAGACACAAGAGAACGACAAAACACCAGCGCTGGTGTTTTGTCGTTCTCTTGTGTCTCGTCTTTGATTGCGCTGTTTTTCCAATTCGTAAAACATGCACCAACCAGCCCGTATTTGCCCTCTTCTGTCCTTGATCGCGTCCTTTCATCCCAGCGGAGACTAGTAAACATTTGTTACTTGTTTCTGCCCGCATCTCGCGCGTTCAGAGGAGCTTAGCTAACCATGTTTGATTTAGCTTCTTAGAGGTTGTTTTAGTTAATAGTTTTTTTTACACCTGGCCCTGATGAGCGCTCAGCCAGATGTTACAGCGCCTAATGTCGACACCACCAGCGAAGTCTACTATCGCGAAACTCGATCTCTATTTCTGTCAACCAATCACGGCTTGCTGACAAGAACCAGTCTTTCTTTTGAAGTCAGCCGCGTCACGCAGGAAGCTTGCGCCGCCAAAGCATGAGTTCCCGATTTCCTCGGTTTAACCTCCTTTTTACCTTTGGCGCCAATCATTCTCTGCCCTGGAGCTACCCAAGAGACGAAGTCCCCGTTTGACCCCCGTGTTAAGCTCGCACGATCCCTCGGGCGTCAGGCCTAGGAACGAAAGAGACTCGCCCTGTTACTGCAAAGAAGTCGCAGCATCTTATCTTGCAGCGCCTCGGGCGGCTTGAGAGAATTGCCGCGTGGAGAAGACACATTCTCGGACACTGTACGTGCTATACTGCCGCCGTATCGTAATGGAGGGCACAGTAGCGTCGCGGCCTAATAGCGAAAAACCGAGGCTGATGCTCACCCTTTTATGATGGCAAGGCTTAGGTCGCTAGGCAGCGCTCTAGCGATTCAAGGCACAGAATTCTGCAACACGCAGTCGGAGCATACGCATCCGAACTACCAGAACAGTTTCAGCTAGTGCGGTAGCGAATGGCCTTCAATTTGTTCCATTTAGCGTAGTTCGCACGAACCACATTTCGCTAAATGAATACTCCGTAACATGTGTTGCCTCAGTACTGTGCCTTCAGTCTCCTACGCATGCAGTCACCGCCGACTGAACCTGGTAGACAACAGTTTGCGGAAGTACAGCGGGGGCTTTCCAGCACATGCCTAACTGTTGGAAATGGAGTAATACTGAGGAACTCGTATCCTTTCAAAAAAAAAAAAAGAAACTAATGGGTGACAGAGAAGGGGACAGGGGATAATACAATGTCAATGAAGGGGGAGTAGAAATGCCTCCCGTTGGACGTCACACTGGACAACATAAAAGCTACAGCAGCGCATAAGAACGAGACAAGAAGACAGAGCGTCTCAGCTTTCACTGAATATGTACTAGCTAGCCCAACAACGCAATTGCTTAGAGGATGGAAAAGAGAGAGTCCTTTTACAAAGACGCATCCCGAAGGGGTGAACTTTGGTTTTTTAGAGAGCTTGCCTACACGCTTCATATTGGGAGAATACGAATTACAAATTCCAACCATTGGCATGTACCGATTCTATTACTTGCGTTTATTAGTAGTATGTATCGGTGAATGGATTCACGCAGACCAAAGAACAACTTGGATCAGCTAGGGCAACCCTACTAGACATAGGGACAGTTAGCGCTAACCTAGCTGTATCCCACTTTCCTTTCCTTATATTTTCCTCTTCTCTTGTTGTTCAGTGCGAGTGCTCTCGATGGCCAAATACAGACGTAGTATCGAAGAGACGCCATCGATTGCTCGACCAGGGTGACACACTCTCCTAATTTAATCAAGAAAACAGCGCGAGGAACTCGAAGAGAGAACAGTAACGAAAGGTTGAGACGAGCGACCGTGTCGTTTCCTTTCCCCTTTTCCCCAGTACGTGCTTTTCGTGTTGCTTCCATAATTAGCGCTCTGCAGCTCTAACAACTTCCCGTTGCTCGCAGGTTCCATGTACAGGGTGTGGGGATATCGAGCTCGGCTGAGCATCACGGTCGTAGCCAGTCACCGCGGAGAAGCAGCAGCTACAAAGATTATTCTCATTCCGCGACTGTGGACCAATGCTCCAATATTTTTGGCCAAAAATCCTGTGGCGTCTACTTCTTTGCAAATTTCTTCCGATGTGCACTTGCATCTACCAGCCAAGAAGACCATAGCTAAGAAGACCATTGCCTTAGAATTTGAGAGTTCTGATGATGAGGCCGCTTCTGGGATATACGCACTTTATCAGACGGCATTGAGGGAGACTGCCGTCTAGTTTCGAGGGCGGACTAAAAGCTTTGAACAGAAAATAAACCAAACATACCGATTATCTGTAATTGGTATTCTTATGAATAATTTTCAAAGGCCACAGGCTTGAACCAGAGGTGTAGAGATGCCCTTATTCCAGTGAAAAATAACTATTGAGGTGGTGACCATAGAAACTATTTCACAGATTCGACAACGTGATAGACTCTGGCAAAGCTCCGCTGTGCAAGAGCGTTTGCTGCTGGAGAAGAGGGTGATAGGGTGATGTCGAATGACAAGGATGGGCGAGAAACAAACTGGTACCTGTCGGCATAACCAGTTGTCATGGCAACTGCTGAGGTGGGGGCTCATTATTGTGTTGCCTTGCTGCAGTTAATGAGTGTGTTTTCCTAGTGCTGCGGGCTCCTGTGCCCGACAATCCTGCCCTCTTTTTCAGATGTTCTCTTCGGGTTGTTTCCAAAGCTCAGGCCAATAGCACCTGGTGACGATATGAGGTCTTTCAACACTACATCTAGGGAGCTGCATATAATCCATGCCATCACCCTCCCTCCCAGCCAAGGGCTTCACCTTGGCATTCTTGGCTGTGGGAGATTAAGGCAGGAAGAGGGCGGAGTACCATCACCTATATTCCAGCATCATAACTTGGTGGCCTGAAAGCACGGCATGTGAGCGGCTAGGTTCCATTGTTCGTGTCCTTGTTCTGTAAGACTCAATACTAAAGTTAGGCTCTCTAAATGTGCTTGGATAAGATCCTCGAGTGTCTGGAGCTTTCACATTTTCCTCAATACATCATTGGAGGCTGATTTAGGTAGTCTTAGTGCTGACATTCGATCAAGCGAAAAATAAATCAGGAGAGAATTGCCTATATAGACTTCACACAGTTTCACTTTTGTCAATGACTTGGTGTGTGAGGTGCGCTTCTGCCCCGTAGTGAGGAGGTGTGAAATCAAGCAGCAACTTTTAGAAGCGACACTTTCTTTATAATGTTGCCTGTTCGCTTGTGTGTGATTCCCAAAGTGCCTGCTACTTGGCATGTCAATAATCGGTGGTCTTGCACAATCGTGTCGAAACCAAGGTCAATAAATCTTTTGGTTGTGGCGACTGGTGACTTTCCAGAACTTGTATCATCTTTAACAGCTTCCCCCTGCCACAGTTGAATTCTTGCTCCTAGCATACGACTGTTGTACGCGAATGGGAACTCTCGCGTAATGCGTTGGACATATCTTGGTAATCATTTTATTCCTTTCATCTAAGCAAGTTTGAACAGAGCGCGAGACACGAATTTCTCTAGAGTGTGAAGTCAGGCTAGTTGGTTTATTATTACGCAGAATATTGGCTCTATAATTGACGGGACAAATGAATGTTTATGGTTTATGGGATTTATTGTCCCAAAGCGACTCAGGCTATGAAGGACGCCGTTAGGGGAGGGCTCAGGTAATTTCGACCACCTGGGGTTTCTTAACGTGCACTGACATCGCACAGCACACTGGGCGCCTCTTGCGTTTCGCCTCCATCGAAATTCGACCGCCGCGGCCGGGATCGAAACCGCGCCTTTTGAGGCAGCAGCCGAGTGCCATAACCACTGAGCCACCGCGGTGGTGGACAAAAGATGGACGGTCGAGTTACGGGAAAAAAGGTCCACTTCGACAAAAATTCTTCTGCAGAGATATTCGAATCAATTTAGCTGCAAGGCTAGTTGCATGAAGGACCGGAAAAGGATCAGAAAATGATTTGTAACCACGGACACAAAAATGTTAGTAACTAAACGCTTCAGATATTTAAGAACGCTGTAGAGACCGGTTTTTGAATTGACGTCTACCATTCAGGATTTTATAGTATGAGCATCAATCTAAAAAAAAAAGTGTCGAGTTTTTTCATTTAAATTCCGTTGAATTGAGGCCGCAGTGGGTCCAGGAAGTTTTTGTGAAGCGCCGCGTGCTAAACATAACTTCATCAAGTATAAATGAACAGATAAGCACGAGAAACATATGAAATGAAGTGCTTATTTTACAATTTTGAGGACAAGTAAATGAAATAAAAATAAATCAATGGTTTCAATGAGTTTTTTTCAAGATGACAGTCTAAAAAGATGCACTGCTGGAAAAAATGAATCATTTCAGAAATCAAGGACGCAGCTTAACCTTCTTTTCAATTTCAAAAGGACAGTTACCGGCTTTGAAAGTCCTGGCCTAACTAACTTTGATTAATTGATAAAGCAAGGAGTTGCGCCGATGGTAATTTAATGCTAGCTTTGTGCTGAGGTGAGATTGCGTAAAGACTTCGTCACAGTTCCGAGAAAGTCTGGAAACGTCGTTCCACGCGTAGAACTTACTATTTCGGTTCGTAAACACAGCGCGCTGCTTTTTTCACAATTTCAGTGAAAATATTATTGACAGATTGAGAGCAAAATTTTATGAGCTTAATAATTTGTGACGTTAGAGGTATCTTCTACATTAGATTCCTTTATTTCGAGGGTGTGAGTTCTAGATCGTAATGCTGTAGCTGACGAAGTGGTTTGCACTCGCTAGAAAGTCGTGAGCAAACAAGCTCGACACCCCTCAAAACATTGCTCCACCACCTGAGGTTAGGGGAAGAAATGAGTATTGCCGATGCAAAAGAAAGGAAAAAAGAAGCAAGAAAGAAAGGAAGAAAGAAAGAAGGAAAGAAAGAAAGGAAGAAAGAAAGAAAGAAAGAAAGAAAGAAGGAAAGAAAGAAAGAAAGGAAGAAAGAAAGAAAGAAAGGAAGAAAGAAAGAAAGAAAGAGAGGAAGAAAGAAAGAAAGAAAGAAAGAAAGAAAGAAAGAAAGAAAGAAAGAAAGAAAGAAAGAAAGAAAGAAAGAAAGAAAGAAAGAAAGAAAGAAAGAAAGAAAGAAAGAAAGAAAGAAAGAAAGAAAGAAAGAAAGAAAGAAAGAAAGAAAGAAAGAAAGAAAGAAACGCAACGTGTCTTCCAACTGTATTACAAACAGTTCTCACCGAAGGCGCTTCGAAGGCGCTTCCATGAGGCACAAGGAAACAAACATAAGAGTTTAAAACATTCCCCGCGAAGCTTAAGATGCTTTTTTTCTCAGGGAAAACAAGACATGGAACAGCAATCATGCTCAGACGTCACAAGTGTTATGAATGCTCATGGAGACGAAAGCAGGCCGTTTAGAAAGTTTAGAGACAGCCCTCACAGGTAGACGTAAAATCGCGGTTTTCTATCGAGTGTTTGTGCAGCAGCAAAACAAAGTGTCTGGAGCGTGAAGCAGGAGATTAGCGATGCATTAGGTCACAAATGCAGTATAGTTTTAGTTTGTCCCAATGATGATTATTGCGAGGGGCTAGAAGTATTTCAGTGAAACAACCGCAGTACGCACAGGACGGTTGGATTCTGCACCAGGGCTGCTCTCCAGCACACCACGCTCTCGTATCCCAAGAAGTTGCTGAAAGGCTGGAAGGGAGGATCGCCGCTTAACCACGCACAATTGGCTCATCTCGCTCTTTTGAACTTTCATCCGTTCCCTGAAGTAAAAAGGCAGAAGAGGAAGAATCTAGGAAAGGTTAATCTCCTTCTTTAAGCCATGAATCATATTTAAGCCATGAATCTAATAAGTGCTGGTGCGTGAGGCTCACTGGCAAGCAAATTCATCAACAGCAGAAAAGCATTTCTGGGACCGTACATAGATGTCCCAGGTCAACAACACGGTATAGAGCAGCTGCAAAAAAAATGGTGACAATTACTCTAAGGTAAGGGTTACATATGAGAACCACAGAAATATAAAAATCCCATCTTTCTGCAAAAGCGTCAGAAAGGGTAAGCAGCTCCATCCGTAGTACTAGAACAAGGGAACACCCGAGACGCTTTCCAGGCCCTTGCTACTAGAGAAGCGTTGTAAATAATGGCACCACACTGAGCCCAGAGAACCATGTGCACGTCAGCAGTAGAGGGAACAACAATCGAAGAGGCAGGAGCCGAACTTACCTGGTTTGAAAGAAAGGCGATGCCCGACGACGCGCCAGAAATGAAACAAAGAAACGCTTTCAGCAGTAGGAGTTTTGTGATCAATAGGAACCGTGAAACAAGGGACGCAATGTTCCCAGCGTCAACTTAGACGCTGATCGAGAATAGTGCGTAGCTCCATCTTCAGAACCCGAAGAGATTTGCTTACAGATGCGAGGCTTGTGAGGTGCGCATGCAAAGAGGTTTCTAGCGCGACTTTATTAGAAAGAATGGTCTCTCGCGGTGCCTATGCACCGTGTTTTTTCTACGGAGTAAAAGCCATTCCGGTCGGACTGAACAGAAAAGCGCCGAAGAGAAAGTGAACCAACACAGTGATTCTTTGCATCCGCGGGCATTGCCGCTGAATCCCGTGAAAGCATGAACTCTTCCCATCCAATAGCACAAGTCTGCTGACAACGGCGGAGACCTCTGCACATTTTCTTTATATGTAATAATAGAACATTAGCGAGGGAAACTCTACACTTAAGCAGTAAATCGACTTTGTTGGCAATTTAATTGGCTGCGTTCCTTATAAAAAATATTGACAGAACTGTGAGGAGGTGATTCAAGTCGAAGCAAAACATACACATACTCGGATTCAATAATTAGAAAATAACTACTCATTAGCATCAACTTGAGCGCAGTCACACGTCTACAGAGAAAAGCTACACAGCTTTTTGAAAAGCTTCGAATTTGGAGAAAAATTCGTCCTGGTCTGAAAACAGCACAGGTCTGTGGATGGGAGGAATTTTTATCGCAACCGCGAAGTTTCTGAAAAAGCTGCAAGGCTTTCCTTTGTAGACCTGTGACTGCGCTCGGGCGGATGCTGATGAGCTATTACTACCGGACTGAAGTTTACTCCACCTTGGGTTTCCGCCAAATACATTGGACTATATGGTTTCTGTAAGACAGAGAACCAAATGATATACGTTTTGTAGGCCAATGATTAAGTCTTCACAGTGACCCTCAGATTAGATTTTCTCAGTTGTATCAGCTGTCGCCGTTTCCTAATTTTTGTCACGCTACGCCAGCGCAATACGAATTTCAAGCGAATCCTAAAAAAAGTATAAGCAACTATATTCTAGACAGGTCGCAGCAGTGGATGACTCCGATTGATCCCGTCGCACCTGGACTGTTTAACACACACCAAAATCTCAGTACACCAGCTTCATTCGTATTTCTTGGCTGTGGTAATGCGACCAATGCGCCAGGTAGTGAACCTGAGAAGTGATGCTGAGCAGAATAGCGCCACACTCACTGATTCCCTGCGGCGAGCTCCTGTCGGCGCGATCCACTACTGCAGTGAAAGCACTGCCCATGCTGCCGCGTTAAATTCGTCGCCTCAGCTCCTAGCGAAGGTTCTTTAATAATCTCGCGGGAGCGTCCACCTAAGCTTTCAGAGGCCGACATTCTTTTCTATGAATTTATGAATGCCTTTTTAGCAAGAC